>NC_056733.1:329191424-329506424 GCF_019279795.1 Protopterus annectens
GCGTCTTACTGTGAGGTGACAATGCTACTGCAGCACCAATTAAACATTAATGTTCATATTTCGGCAAATATCTCAAAAAACATAGTGGAATTTCTTGGTACCATACTAAAGCTTATCTCTGGTTAATAAAATGTTCTAACAATAGATTTGTAGGTAGCTTTCAAGATGTTTGTGTAACTTTAGAAAAAATGTAATCTTGGATTTGTGTACATTATAATATATTACAATATTTATGGAAAAGACTATGAATGCACTGACTCACTGACTAGTATCACTATAAAGAAAACTTCTTACTGATAACATTACAATTTGTGACGTTTTAATAGCTTTTATTGTTCATAAAGTGTTTGGATTTATCTTATACTTTCAAAATTTATTTTTCAAAAAAAATGTTCTAGATATCAAGATAAGTTTAGGCTGCTAGATGTGTGACATTCAACACCACAGAGGTGTAATGAGTTATTGACATGACTTAAGTTATGGTTGGAATATGGGAGCAATTGCATTTTGATGGTTTAGGATTTGCAGGTTATTTTGATAAAGAGGATTTATGCCATCACCACTTTTCTTTCATCAGAATGCAACTGAGTATTCCAGAAAATGGTGCCTAAGGAATGAAGTTAGATTACTGAGTAATTAGGAATTCATGCAATTTTTCTGATGTGTTTCAGAAACTACCAGCATTAGCAAGGGTGACATTTAGTTGGTGCATAGTGGAAGAGAATGTCTGTCAATATGGGTGCTATAGCCAGTGCATGCATTAACCTTTAATTAATTATTATTGCTTTTAAAAAACAATGAAAAATAAGGGATTGAATTTTATAAGTATCTTTTGATATTTGTAATAATTGTTAAGGAGGTTTTCTTCTGTGTAGGAACGGAAAGGCTGGAGGAAGAAGAAGAAGCTCTAACATAATAAGTGTACAGTATGTAGGATTTAATTGTGAGGCTAAATGAGGTGAATGAAGAATATTATGCATAGGAACATGCAATCCTCTTCTTCTTTCAGATGCTCCCATTAGGGGTCATCACAGTGGATCATCTGTTTCCATTTCTTCTTGTCCTCTGCATCTTGCTCTGTCACACCAACCACCTGTATGTCCTCTCTCACCACATCCATAAACCTTATCTTAGGCCTTCCTCTTTTCCTGTTACCTGGCAGCTTCATTCTTAACATATTTTCCCAATATAGTGTGCATCCCTCCTCAGCACATCTAAACTAATGTAATCTTGCCTCTCTGGCTTTGCCTCCAAACCTTCCAACCTGGGCTGACCCTCTAATATACTTATTCCTAATCCTGTCCACCCTTGTCACACCCAGTGCAAATCTTAACATCTTTAACTCTGCCACATCCAGCTCTGACTCCTGCCTTTTTGTCAGTGCCACTGTCTCCAACCCATATAAAATAGCTGGTCTCACTACCCTCTTGCAGACCTTCCCTTTCACTCTTACTGGTAGTCGTCTCTCACAAATCACTCCTGACACTCTTCTTCCCCTACTCCATCCTGCCTGTACTCTCTTCTTCTCTTCCACACTCACCATTACTCTGAACTGCTGATCCCAAATATTTAAACTCATCCACCTTCGCCAACTCTACTCCCTGCATCCTCACCATTCATCTATCCTCCTTCTCATTCACACACACACACATATTCTGTCTTAGTCCTGTTGACCTTCATTCCTCTCCTCTCTAGAGCATACCTCCACCTCTCCAGGGTCTCCTCCACCTGTTCCCTACTCTCACTACAGATCAGAATGTCATCTGCAAACATCATAGTCCATGGGGCCTCCTGTCTGATTTCGTCTGTCAACCTGTCCATCACCATTGCAAATAAGAAAGGGCTCAGAGCTGATCCTTGATGTAATCCCACCTCCACCTTAAACGTATCTGTCACTTCCACCACAGTCCTCACCACTGTCACACTACCCTCATACATATTCTGTACCACTCTCACATACTTCTCTGCCACTCCTGACTTCCTCATACGATACCACAACTCCTCTCTAGGCACCCTATCATATGCTTTCTCCAAGTCCACAAAGACACATTGCAACTCCTTCTGACCTTCTCTATATTTCTCCATCAACACTCTCAGAGCAAACATCACATCTGTAGTGCTATTTCCTTGCATGAAACCATACTGCTGATCATTAATCATCACCTCCCTTCTTAACCTAGCTTCCACTACTCTTTCTCATAACTTCATGATGTGACTGATCAGTTTAATCCCTCTGTAGTTACTAAAGCTCTGCACATCATCCTTATTCTTAAACATCAGTACCAAAACACTTTTTCTCCATTCATCAGGCATCCTCTCACTTTCCAAGATTTTATTAAACAATCTAGTTAAAAACTCCACTGCCATTTCACCTAAACACCTCCATGCTTCCACGGGTATGTCATCTGGACCAACAGCCTTTCCATTCTTCATCTTCTTCATAGCTATCCTTACTTCCTCCTTGCTAATCCACTGCACTTCATGATTCACTATCCATACATCATCCAACCTTCTCTCCCTCTCATTCTCTTCATTTATCAGTCCCTCAAAGTACTCTTTCCATCTGCTCAACCCACTCTCCTCGCTTGTGAGTACGTTCCTCCATTATCCTTTATCATCCTTACCTACTGCACACCTTTACTAGCTTGGTCCCTCTGTCTAGCATATCAGTACAGGTCCTTTTCTCCCTCCTTAGTGTCCAATCATTCATACAACTCTTCATAAGCGTCATCCTTAGCCTTCACCACCTCTCTCTTTGCCATGCACCTCATCTCCTTATATTCCTGTCTACTTTCTTCATCTCTCTGACAATCCCACTTCTTCTTTGCCAACCTCTTTCTCTGTATACTCTCCAGTACTTCCTCATTCCAACACCAGGTCTCCTTGTCCTCTTTCCTCTTTCCAGATGTCCCAACAAGCACCATTCTAACCATCTTCCTTACTAAGTCTGCTGTAGTTACCCAGCTATTCGGTAACTCTTCACTGCCACCCATTGCCTGTCTTAACTCTTCCCTGAACTCCACCTCACAATTACCCTTTTTCAATTTCCACCATTTGATCCTTGGTGCTGCCCTCACACTCCTCCTCCTTTTCTTGATCACCAATGTCATCCTACAAACCACCGTCCTATGCTGCCTAACTACACTTTCCCCGGTCACCACTTTACAGGCTCCAATCTCCTTCAAACTGGCCTTCCTACATAAGTTATAATCCACCTGTGTGCATCTTCATCCACTCTTGTATGTCACTCTGTGCTCCTCCCTCTTGTTAAAATACATATTCACCACAGCCATGTCTATCCTTTTTGCAAGATCCACTACCATCTGACCTTCTGCATTCTTTTGCTTAACACCATACCTACCCATCACTTCATCATCTCCTCTGTTCCCTTCACCAACATGCCCATTGAAATCTGCTCCAATCACCACTCTCTCACCCTTGGGTACCATCACCACCACTTCATACAACTCACTCCAAAATATTTCTTGCTCATCCATCGCACACCCAACTTGTGGAGCATATGCACTAACAACATTCATCATTACACCATCAATTTCCAGCTTCATAAACATCACTCTATCCAACACTCTTTTCACCTCCAAAACACTCTTAGCATACTGTTCCTTCAGGATAACCCCTACACCATTTCTCCTCCCATCCACACCATGATAAAACAATTTAAACCTACGTGCAATACACCTAGCTTTGCTCCCCTTCCATCTGGTCTCTTGCAAACACAATATACCAACCTTCCTTCTAGCCATCATATCAGTTAGCTCTCTCCCTATACCAGTCATGCTGCCAAGATTCAAAGTTCTGACCCTCACTATCACAGTCCTAGCCTTTGCCTGCCTTTGGGTATGTCTTCCCCCTCTTCTCCTCCTTTGGCCAACAGTAGCCCAATTTCCGCCAGGACCCTGTGGGCCAGCAGTACTGGTGGTGGTTGTTTTTAATCCGGGCCTCAACTGATCTGGTATGTATATCTGTACTGTTGTCCGCATGTATGATTTGGCAAAATTTTACACCAGATGCCCTTCCTGATGCAACCCTCCCCATTTATCCGAGCTTGGGACCGGCACAAAGAAATGCACTAACATGCAATACAGAAAAAATTATAGACGGGCAGCCACAAGGACCATAAGATGCCTAGGCATGTGCCCCTTTAAGCAGACATGCTTAAAAGTTCTTCACTTCCTTTGCAAGCACTTAATAATGCTTCCTTGCCAAATTGAGTAGGACTATGCCTGATAACACTAGTGTAAATGTGTGTGTGTATACACCTAATCACCAGGACTACTTTTAAAGGTAATTCAAGTAGTACTTTGCTTTGTGTGTAGTGATAACATGTTTCATAGGCTAGGAGTACATTGAGTTAGGGACATATCCCTCCAGAAAGTCTTGTTTATTTATTAGTGTAAACATAGATCTCTAGTGTGATTGTAGAACTAATGATTTTTGTGAAGAAATAAGAGCTCAACATTGAGCATATGCATTTTTTTTTGAAGTGTGAGTGTACCAGTCAGTGCCTGGGTAATTGAAATCCCATATCAAGAATTTTATTTATTTATTTTTTATTTGACATTTGAGCAACAAGAAAGATGAACTGGGCATAAATTCTATTTATCAGCACAGGCCTGAGTAAAAAAACAGTTTCACAGAACATAATACAATTTGAATACATATGATATTGAAAACATACAAGTATTAAAGAGGTCACAAAAATTATACAAGTGAGATCAAAAGAAAAAAAACGTAACATTAGAGATAGACAAAATACACACACACGTGTGTGTGTGTTTGTGTGTGTGTGTGTGTGTGTGTTTCATATATATATATATATATATATATATATATATATATATATATATATATATATATATATATATATATATGCATATACATATATATATATGCATTTGAATATTATGAAGAAAAAAGTAAGAAAGGTATAAGAGGTGTAGAAATGAATGCTATAAAAATATAAATATCTAAGGAAGGAAGAGAAGAAGGTAACACATGAGAATTTCAGAGATATAGAAGGGTAATCAGAAATGAAATAAGAGCAGGAGCCAAAGGCAGTTAGAGAAATAGTGGGGGTATAGTAGATAAGGTGGAGGAGGAGAATGGAGGAGAAAGGAAAGAGAGAGAATGTGTAAGAGAAAGAATAGAGGCAGGGGAAAGGAAATGGGTCAGTTTAACCTGGGAAAAGACAAAATGAGAAGGTATTCTTTTAGGGGATGTTTGAAAATGAGACTAGTATGTGTTGATCTAATGACCATAGAAATCTGGTTCCAGGTTTTGGCTACTATTTAGGAGTATAAATTATGTTCTATAATCTTTTTAGGTCTGAGGGTTTCAAGAAGCTGTTTCTCAAATGAGCTAAGCGGATGGTTAGGAAGTTATTGCTTGAGAATGCCACTGATGGATGGAGGGTGGAAAAGATTATATATCATTTTGTGGGCAAGTAGAAGTTGAGTGTAGTTCAGGTAATTGGGCAACTCAAGCCAGTTTAATGATATGAGAGCAGAGCAGTGATGCATTTTATATGGCAGATTGGTTGCAAATCTACCTACCATCTTATTACATAGTTCTAGCTTTGTGATAAGGGAGATTTGAATATTGGTAAGAATTAGTGAGGCATACAATAAAAAAGGATAAGCCATGTGTTTACCAGTGTGACTCTAGAGGAGTTTATAAGGATTTTTTTTTTGATCTGTAGAGTATACTGAGCTTTGATGTGTGTGTGTTTTTTTATTTACAATTTTGCACATGAAGCTTAAATTTCAGTTGCCCATCTTTTGTAACACCTACTAACTTGATATAAGATAAAACCTTTATATATGCATCGTTGATAGAAGTTATTTTGAAGTTGCTTTTGAGAAGGCATTTAATTTGATATTTAACTCCTCCATA
Source organism: Protopterus annectens (assembly GCF_019279795.1). Lineage (NCBI taxonomy): Eukaryota > Metazoa > Chordata > Ceratodontiformes > Protopteridae > Protopterus > Protopterus annectens. The sequence continues at coordinate 329,197,338 of NC_056733.1, forward strand.
GTGCTGAAAGGTAAATTCTATGATCTTTGCTGGACATTGCTGGGATCTGTTGCTAGCATTGAAGTAATAGTTGGAGTTTTTAAGGGTGATGTCTATCTCCAGGAAATCCTAGTTAGAACTGTGGGTAATTTGGTGTGATGTGGTTATGTTTTTTATATAAATATAGACACTCCAACACATCTACCCAAGGTCTAGAAGGAATGGCAGGCACTAAACCCTGGTATAAAGAGAGTATTGTCATTGCATTGAAACCATCTTAGTTACTACACAAGCAAAAATGCTTTTGAATTGCAAGAGGGCCTCCAGTTCAGATTTTTTTTCTGTTTAGAGTCCTAGCATTAAGCACTGCCAACATGATGTTGTCCAAATTTCAGTTTCAGTTTGAGAATGCTAGACGGACTCTACCTGTAAAAGGCACTACGGGGCAACAAGTGACTTAACCAGTTCAAAGAAGCCTTTCAATGATAAGAGTAAGCCATCTCAAGTCTTTACTACCATTTCATCCTGGGTAAACATGCAGTAGCACCCCTTAGAATAAGTCCTACTACTTTTTGGTAAAGCCAATTATCTTGTCTTGGTATCTAGGCATAATTATTGGTAAAGGCAAAATACTGCTTAAGATCAGTATCTTTTCTGCCTCTAACACATGAGTAGCAAGTTCTATCATCTGTTGCTGCATGTCCCTTTGGGTAGAGCATCTTGGGTCATTCACTATAACATTCGATCCCACTAGGTTGTAATCATATTTGTCTGGTCTTAAATGACCTTAGGGTCCTTGTGACATCACATATCCTGGCATCAGACACGCAGTTTACAGTCACCCTATTCTACTCCAGTTTGGTTTCTATATGTTTAACTGTACAGTCACTTGAGACTAAAACATTTCCCTCTGTGGAAGCAGTCTTACTCGGGCTTATAGGTCTAGGCCTACTTTTCTGATAACTAATGGGTGAATTATGTGGATTGCGGACTGGGGGAATGGAAAAGGAGAAGGTGTTACTTTGCATGCTGAAAACTTGGGGACTTTGTTTACAGTTTGTTATAGTTTGTTCTAGGAGGCATTGGCACTTTTTTTAGGACTTCAGCATAAGTTATGGGTCTTGTGTTTTGTGATTGATGAAGGTATGATTCTTACCAGGAGTGAGCTGATGTAAGAGGTTTGCTTCCATATTTTTTAAATATGTATATCTCTTACAGGCTACAACATGAATTTTAGAAGCAATAGATAGTATATAAGATGGTATTTAGGTGGATTGGGAGACTTGGATTCAAGAGGTCATTTAATAAGCTGTGAGAGGAGTGGTAACTGAAGGAGATGAGATAAGAGACAAAATTAAAATTAAGATGGAGTCTATATTAAAGTAGTGGCAAAAGAATGCTCCAGAATGCAGAGCAATTTTGCTGCAGGTCACAAAGACCAAAAATAAATTGGCCATTCTGATTTATGTGCTACAATTAGTTGAACTTCTAGAGGAGTTGACCTTTCCACAGTCATTAGAGGGTGCTCATACTTATGATATGAGACTTGCTATATCCAGAACAACAGCACTACTGAGAATTAATCACTTAACCACTGGAGAATTGCAAGTTTATGTTGCTCTGTGACTTAGAGCTACCTGTGCATGAGAGTGCCACCTGAAAGATGAAACAATTTGTTGCTCATATGTTTTTCAAATCAACACAAAAAATATAGCATTCTTTCTATATTGTGTTGCCTTCTTCTCCAAAACCCAAATCTCACAAATGGTATTAAGTTTCTGGCAGAAAAGAGTTGCCCTACCACAACACTAAATTATTACACTTAGACAACATCTGCAATATATGGAAACATTTTAAACTTTTTACAAATATAGTCAAATCATTCATTCACATCCCTCTGTATCATTTCTGTTTGTGATGTTTACCTGTCTAGATGCAAAAAGGACTAATGTGTTATGGTAACAGAATTTCTGAATTTTTATTTTAAATACTTATAAATTTCTACTTCTCATCTGAAATCTGATTTTTTATAATTAGGACCATTAGCATAGATGGATGAAGAGAAGACAAATGAATTACAGTTTATATTAACAAGCTGGTTGAGACATTATACTGTATCTTGTTTTCAAGTGGACTGTCTGACAGTTCTATAGCACTTGGATATAGCTTAAGTACAGAATAAAATTCCATTTTGACAGCTACATAGAGATGTAGATATGAAAAAGAAAAGAATTACAATTTTAAGATTTGGGAATAAGTACTGGACAATATGTACAAGTTTATAATGTTTTCCCTCCGTGAGAATATAAACAACCCATGCTACTTAAGATGGCAGCACCCTTGTGAAGACACAGTGAGGGACTCCGTTGAATTCTGTATGTGACACATACTGACACATCTAGAATTGCAATGTTTATTTCCCAAAGTGTAAATTGCAATGCAGGAGTTAAAACTTTTAAGCACTGTTCAAAACAGGTCATAATTAAAAAGCATGTAAATTATACAGATAAATGGTATGGGGAAGGTTATTATCATACAGTACATGTATGTAGACCAAGTAAAAATCACAGCAGAGATTTATGAGGTACAAAGTAAGCAGATGTATCAGGCAAAATTCCTTAACTTTCACAACTCATAAGGAAAGAGAAAATAAATGAATGGAAATTCAGTAACATGTAATGTAGGTCAAGTGGGTAGGTGTGGGCTCAGTGTCCATGACAACATGAAGACAGAACAGTGGGTGTTACTCAAAATAGCTCTTAAAATCAAAGAACAAAACCCCTGTATACAGAGAAATATTATTTTGCAAAGATGAGTACACTCATGGAAATATATGCAGCAGTATTTAGTCTTGACACTGCAGATGTCAAAAATATCAAAAATGTTATTGTCAGGCAAAGTACGGCATTAGCAACCCTGCCAACAAATGAGGGGACTAAGCAGAGAAGATATTGCAAAGAGTGAACCAAGCAGTAATTACTCTGTGTGCCCCCAGGTCTGGCCATGTCATCCTGACATACAGCCTGCAGTGAGATACTAATATACTATTTAGGCTATTGATATGGCAAACCATATGATCATTAGCAAACTGTTCTACCATGAAAGACTTGGAAGACATCAAGTCAACAATTGACTATAAGTATTAATTACTATTAATTAGGCTTAGGTCGAAGCTAGCTCCAGGCTATAGTCACAGCGTCTTTATATTATTTATGGAAATATAATATAGTCAAGTGATATTTTTACAAGTTAAATGTTCATTTAGATGACATTCTTATCATCTTAAGATGTGATTTGGATGGAACTTGATACATCTGAAGATCCTCATATCTTGTTCTGAAGAACCATCAGTCTTTAATTGTTTTGGTGACGGTGACAGTGACATGTGATTGTGTTTCGTGTACAATCCATGTAGCACATTTTCAAGTGTGTTTTATTTTTTATTATTTTTTTTTATTAAATAATTTTCTTTGATGGAATAGCATAGATGTTAAGCAAACAACCTTAAGAAAAAAAATATAAATATTTTACTGCATATATTTTAATAACAGAAATCACACAGGAGTACAGAGGTATGCCCATGTAAAATAATTACATCCTGAATGAAATAAAATATAAATGATCACACACTGTGATAACCTTTCAAGGAGGTTTGGTGTATCGTTCTAAAGAAAGTAGTGATCAAACTTCTCCCATCTGTCCTTATAAGGTCAGAACTCATTACAAAATCTGTGTGAAACACCTTCTATTTCTAGTCTAGTAAGTCTGAGACTAACAGTATTTAGGTAGCGGGGGTGTTACAATGGTTAAAGTGTTTATCTGACAAACACACTGTCTGGGTTTGATTCTCAAATGGGATAAGTAACTAGGCTTAAAGTGACCTACTAGGGCAGTTAGCCTAATACTAAGCCATGAACCTAAAATATGTTGGTGTATGTTATTGCATACTTCTGGAGCAGTCACGCTTTAAAAAGCTATAGGAGCCCTTAACTACACAACCTGTTCAAACAGGCAATAGGTAAGGGCCCAAGAAAATATATCCATTTCAAGATTTAACTTCCCATTGTTTGGGATGCAGCCTAAAAAAGATGTCCCAAAAATTTTTTGGTTAAAGATATTACCAGAGCATTTGAGGGTGATTCACATCTAGCACCTAATACAGCCAGCAGTATATAGTACTGTAGAAAAGTTTTTGTTTCTCAAAGGACATTTCTTTCCACCAAACATTTCTTGGAAACAAAAGCTAATAATATTATAATACTATCATAATACTACACACACATATTAGAAAAATCTGCATTTCTATTTACAAAACATCCTGACGATCAATTAACAGAAGACATGTATCCTGCATGTTTATTAAGTGTCAGTAAATAGCATCAGCCCTGACCCATTATGCATGGCTAAAAGTCTATTGGGATTCTAAAGAGGACCCTCTTTTCTCATAGTGCCTTTAGAACATAGACCAATCCCTTATATGTGCCGTTATGATAAACTATTTCTGCTCGATACTGAACTACTCTAACTGTAGTTTTTCAGCAGCAACTAATTGAAACAGACAAATCAAGACTGCAGTTGTTCAAAATGCAGATACATTACACTATTCAATTTATGGGAAAGCAATTTAACACAGTAAAGACATAGCAGCAGTTTAGTTCCCCCACACCCACTTGATTTTTTTTTTTTCATATTTTGAGGTTGTTGCACCACAGAGAAAGAAAGATCAATGACCCACATAAAAAAAGTCTTGCTCTTTTGGAGGGAAGCTAAACATTTGTGAAACACTTTAAGAAAAACATATTCTTCTTTTATTGAGGGAGCAATACAATATGAGTATGCCCTCCGCAGAGGAGAAAATCTGTAGCAGCTTTGATAAAGATACATCCAAAAATTAAGGTGGAAAAAAGGCATGTTGGAAATTTAAAGACATGTAGGAGTCCATCTTCTGGGAATTTGAAAAATGTGAGTTATTCAACTTGATTATGCCTTTCTCCTCCCAGAATACCCATCTAAGGAAAAAAAACATTAATGCCCAGTGCAGGGCTAGACTTTAAAACTATAGGCCTAATATGACAAGAATGAGACACAATAATTAAGCAATTGCAACAGAGCATAATCATGAGAGGATTCTGGGTAAAAGCTTTTGTTTAGTGAAAGACTGTGTTGCCACACAGCAAACATGTCTCAGTTTTAAAGCTTTAAAAAACAATTCCTTTTATGCCCTGAAGAAAATGGTGTCCAAAAGGGACACTTAACATGTCAATGTATTCTCTCATGTACTTTAAGTAATGCAGGCACTCTTTCCTAACTATTAGTAATATATTTATTTATTTATTTCAGTTTGGTTACCGGGGAAGTCCACTGGGCCCAGTTGTGCCCGTTTTCAGTGGAGGCGATGGGTGAATAGCTCCATAAAACATAAAACAGTAAGGTTACAAAAGTATAAAAGTTACAGAATAAAGTACAGTTTATAAATATGTATATTCAGTATCAGACTTGATCAGCAAAGTTCATTTTGATATATCTGATGGCTGTACTGTACAGATTCATTTGAAATATACCTTCATGACATCTGAAGTGTAGGAACATTGTACATACAATCATTTAAAGTAAGGATGGAAACACTTTATACGCACTCATTTGAAGTAAGATGCTATTTACAATATTTACAAAGTTGATATATATAACTTTCAAATGATCTTCAATGCCAGTGCCTGTCATTTAACTATGTATAGAAGGTCGATAGTGCTGGAAGATGTGATATAAATGTGAGTAATCGTGAGTAGGACATGATCTGCACATTGCAACGACCATGACTCTAAAGGGGAAACTACAAATATATTACACATTTAAGTTCTTGCAATGACTAAAATACCCTTGGATTTTCCAGTAAAAATAATATAAAATAAAAACATAAAAATAATAATAATCATAACCTGAGGTAACAATTTCTAATGGCTATCCGAACAGATAGATATCTGCATTTCAACTAAAAATAACAAAACAGAGTAGGTACAAAATTAACTTTATTCAAAAATTTCAGTTCACTAGGCACTTCTGTCTTAATAAAAAAAAAAAAAAATTCAACAGACTCATTAGTTCTTTACTATACCGAGAAGATCAGAGAAAGAATTACGTAGAGTCACAAATAAAAAAAGGGCTTGTGTAACATGCTCACAGTGCATCTTTGTTAGACAGCACTGTGGGTGTACTACTTACTGGTTTGGAAGCTGTAATTATATTTATATATCCATTACACCTGCTAGGTTACCTTGACCCCTTACATGTTTATATGTGTGGGTGTGTGTATGTTGGAATTTGAGGTTAGTAGATGAGTCTATAATGAATGATGTCTCTATTTCTTCACTAACATGTTAGGCAACATACTATTACATTATTACCAGTGGACTTGCTAGTAAGAAGTGGTTATTTTATAGAAATATTACTTATGGATGTTGACAATAGTGGTACCTGTCTTGGAAGAAGAAAAGATGTGTAGTTCAATTCAGAAATATGCCTCACATAAGTAAAAATACTTTGTTTCTTACTTTAACAAATACTCATAGGAGAGAGAAAAGTCTAAATTTCAATGAAAAAGAAATATTATCTATGTATTGGAAATACTGAACAACTAAAAAAAGAAGAAAAAAACAAAACAATTCAAAGCAATTTGAAGTTAGAAAAAATCACCAAAAATAAGAATATACCTTAGCCAAGGACTAGAAGCCATTCTATAAGCATGCAAAAAGTTACCAAGGTGATTATTATACTAACTTTACAATGAAAGGCAATAAAATATGAATCATACTAGCAAAATTGTTGTTTGTTTTGCAAAATTTTTATCAGAGCAGGTTTCTAATAACTGATGTGATTCACATTTAGCAAAGCACCTTTATAGATTGAAGGTGACTATAGACACTAGATTATTTAAATCAAATTAATAAGCAGTCACTCATGGTGGTTTGAGTGGCTTCTTCCTTCATGAGAATAAATGTAGTATTTATTTAGTTTTCAAATCTGTGCTTCATTTAAATTTACAGTATGGATTTGCTCCCAAAGGGTTCAAAACTGCTAATATTGCGTCTATTTTATAATGTGGTGGTTGATAAGGGCTGTGTCAAGAGCTATATATCCATTAGTTGAATGTTGGAATTTTGTGAGAAGATATTTTGAATTAATCTCTCCAAAGTGTATACTATTAAAGGATACTATATAGTACGGGTTCTGTTAGGGTATATCCTGTGTGACTAACCTTACTGACTTTTATTCCCCACTTGTTTAGGCATTGGATAGCAATACAGCTGTCAATATAATATTTTCAGATATAGATAAAGCATTTGATTAAGTATCTCATGAGACTATAACATTTATCCTTAAGGTACGGGAAGTCCATCCACATGTTATTCATTTTTCACCCATTTAATCTTACTGTAAGTTCTCCAGGCGACAGAGCATGATACATTCTTGTTTAATGCCTTCATGTCTTTACTGCCATCAATGAATCATACACGATGGCTAAATTAGCAGATGATGATAAGGTGGCAGGTACTAAACTAACATCTAAAATCAAAATGTTGACTTTTTGTTAGCTATACAAATTGGTAGCTAGTAAAAGCTGAATTTAATAATCAAAAATTAAAAATTCTGCACTTTGGCAGTGTACACCGTATATATCCTTATGCTATCAACACTGAACGTTTAAATATACACACTCAATTTAAAAACCTTGGATTTGCTGACAACAATTTAAACTTTACAATATCTCTGTGGATTGATGTATTTATGTTAAAAAAATTTTAAATGCCATCTCATCAAGACATGCAGACTTCCTCATATCTTTATGTAAGCAACTTATACAGCCAATGACAGACTAGGGTGTGGGATTTTGCATTCATAGTAGTAATAGCATTCACAAGTTCAAGTTACTATCTTTATCAAATGTTAAGAAGTGATTTGATCTTTGGTTACTGTAGCCTGAAAGATGAAGTATTATGAGCATCCCTTGAAATAAGGTTTATCAATCAGAATATGGGAATGCATAGCAATAACTTAATTATACACAAAAGTAAATATTAAAAATTTAAGAAGAATAACTTCTTCTAAAGCAAAATTGGTAGGCCATGGAATAAGCTAACTTAATAACTGAGAGCAACTGGTTCATTATGCAAGCAATAATGCCTTTCAGGATGGTCATTATTAGGGAAATATTAGACCCTCCTGGGAGTGTTGATATCCAATATTGCAGGCAGAGCTTTTCCACTCATGGAAATGTCCTTTGTCCCCCATAACTTCCACCCTGAAGGACATTATTGAGTTTTGTTAATGGGTTATCTGTTAAACTGTTTCATATATTTTTATGAATGCATACAATTTTATTTTGATATTCCTTTGCTTGGGTATTTCCTCTTTTCTTGCCTATATTACCAATTCTGCATTTTTTCTACACTTCCTCATGGCAATAACCTCCCGACCACACACACACATAACCCTGATTTGTGTGCCTTCAAAATAAGTCATTATTCTCCTTAGATTAGAAGTTAAGAATGCACAGTCATGATTAATACAATCCATGATTATGAATATTTAAGAACAAATAAAAATTAAAGCAATAGCTATAACTGAAAAATAGCTAGATGAATTATAATTTTCTCTAACTTTATTATCCATTATCTGGTTGATCCCCTCTACCCAAACAAGTGCATGGTACAGACCATGGACTATGTATATCTCAAGAGTCTTTCATCACCCAAACAAAAATAAAAGAAGCCCATAGTAGTATTAATTTAAAACTATTTACCTTTTTCTCAGTTTTACCTTCCCTCTATTTCTTCATTAGTTTTGGGTAGCCATTTCTTGTTGGTTCATCTGAGCCACACAGACTCCCAGTATCATAAACAGGCAAATTAAATAATTGCATAATGTCTGAGCTGCTGCAGATTTAACTCACTTTGAATACTTGTCTGTCTTAAAGCCCTGTTGGAAAGCACTTTTCTGTGTTCTGCTTCACATTTTGTGTCCATTCCTCATAAAACATATGTTTTTTCCACAATCACTAAATAATGTAGACATTTGATTTTCAGACATAATTTTCTTCAGGAAAGGTCAGATAATGCAAAACCTGTTGAAGCAGCATTTACCTTCCATTATTCTATTTTATTTTACTTATTTATTTGTTATTTTTCTATGTTACTGATTCTTGAGCTAAGAGTTTGAGAGGTATGGCTACAGAATTTACTTCTCTCCTCTTTCTGATTTTTATCATGTTTTTAGTCTGTTCCTTGGGTATGGTGTGTGTGTGTGTGTGTGTGTGTGTGTGTGTGTGTGTGTGTGTGTGTGTGTGTGTGTGAACATATGCATAAATTTAAATATTTATATATCCTGCCTGATGCTCATAAAAACAGGCAACCACCCCCCCCATAGACAAATAGTGTTGGGAAGACACTCATTGACAAAATCCTCTCTGTGCTTCTAGAAAATCCCTTTAAACTACTTTTCCCATCTGTTAGCAGAACTGGATCCAGCACTAGGTGAACTAGGCCTATATTGCCTGGGGGCATACCTCTCAACTTTCCAGATTTTCGCAGAATGTCCAGATTTTTGTCTCATATTTTGGTCTGTTCCTTATAAAATTGTTGTTTTTCTGATAAATTATTGAGGATTGAAGTGACTAAATAATGCTAAATAATGGCAGCCATTTGAGTTTTGGACATCTCCTATAGTCAATACTCAGTAATTGAAAACCTGGGATTCTACAACTTTCTAAAGTTTATAGGAGCAATTTTAAAAACTTTCCCTATTTTTGGGATTTGTCCCCCATTATTGCTGGCTTCATCCAAATTTCTTACACTGAGAGGTTGAAAGATATACCTGGGGTGCCTGTATTGGCTTGGGGGTTGATAAAAAAATATCTTCCATAAAAGCCGGAAGACACCAGAAAAAAAAAACAAGAAAGCTTAAGACCTCACAAGAACAGCAAGCCAAACCCAGAAACCACAGAATTAGGATATTGCCCTTACATAAACTGCCCCAAATTTTGAATAATGTGTATAAGGCCCTAGTTAGGGATGTCAGGTTGGTTAATTAACTTACACAAGATCAAACCTGTGCCTTAGCTACTTGTAACACAAACCCTGATTCCTTTACTCCAACTACCAGACTGCTAAACAAGTTGTGAATTTTTAAGGACTTGTGAGTTTTAAAGCATTATCAAGGAATTGTGAGTTTAAAGGGAAGAGTTTACTGTTGTTCATTCTAAGTCTGTTTTCAGTGTGCAACTATTTTGTTTAGCATATGTGTTTGTGCTATAGAATGCAAAAGCAGTGTTTGCAGCACTATAGGTAGCATACCTCCTCTGGTGCTGAAGGATGTGGATTGCTGATAATACAGTACTCTTTAAGGGGGGGGTGGGGTGCTGGTCCCCTGAGTGTGTCCTCCTTATGATGAGACGCTTAGTGACAATTTACCAGGTATTGGTTTGACAGCCATTCCCTATTACCAGTTTACCATTTTTTATGTAACATCATCAGTTTATTATTGAAGAACAGCAGGCACTGAATTTTGAAAACACTGAAGTCTAAAGTTGTTTGCCTGGAGCAACCTCTTCATTATTTGCAGATCTCTTTACATCGGAATTATTTAGATTACTTTAATTTCTGCAAAGATTATGCATCTTGACTTATATTGGTGGATTGTGATGACAAAAGTTTGAGTGACCTTTCATGGTTGAAATGTTCTGAAATGGGTAAGTTTGTCATTATTGGTTCATACATTTGGTTTCACTGGTCACAGGAAAAATGTTCAAAACTACAAATTTAAAATACAGTCTGTCAAAAGGTGCTGTATTATACAAGGAATATTCATGTAAACTTGCTCTCAAAATGTGGGTATTGGGCTTATGGTTTAAAAATAGCCAAAGTTAAACTTAACCTGCCACAGGCCAGATGCATTTTCTTTGTTTCCAAAAACATTTTTATTTTGTTTTCATTATAAACATACGCAAATGTGCATATAAGAAATACAATAAAACAATAACAAAACTATTTACAATATTTACATGCATCCATGATAAACAATCATGTTATCCATGAGAAGTTATCAGTATTTGTTCAAAAGGTTTTCTAGTTTTTGCCATGCTATTTTTTTTTTTTGAGTAATGAGTTCTATAACAAATGTTTGCAGTTCTTTTTTACAAACAACTTTTGCTAAATTAATACATTCTTTAAACATCAAATCTTTTCCAGTTCAAAGTAATAACTTTTCTGGGGATTGCAAGAATTGACCAGAGTAACTGAATCTGAGATTTACGTATTACATTAGGTATAGGAATATCGAATAGGATTAGTGAGTTAGAAATATAACAGTAATTATACCATAAAGCCTTTACAAAATATCTGAAGCCTTTCCAGTATTGAACATTTCTGCATTCAATGAACATGTGAAGCAGTTGGCCTCTAGTAATTCATCACATTTCCAACATTTACTGTCACTGTTTTTGAGTATAAGATTTATTTTATGTGGAGTATAGAAACTCTTATTCATAAATGTCCATGTATGCAATCTCCAATATAATGAAGAAGAGGTACCATACATAGATTTCAATAACAACTTTTGATTCATCAGATATTTGTCCTCCATTAATCTTTACATAGTAATTCCAAAACTCTGAGTCAAACTTTAGAGTGTCTTCTCTTAGTATCGTATAGATAGGTGAAATACTTAATTTTTGATCATCTGTCTTTTCAAGACACCTAATAAAAAGCTGGATCAAACTAGGTATAGATTCAGTTTCTAGGTTGATTGATACTCTCATTTTCTTTTCTATAAACTGCCGTAATGAGTGCTTAAACAACCAAATGTCTTGACTATTATTAAAACTACATAGAAGAGAGTTTAGTGGTTTAATACTCTTATTTTCAATAAACTGATACCAGAATATCAAGTTATTTTCCTTTAATTTTTGTATCACATTGATGTTGAAAGAATCTAGGCAATCAGGGGAGTATGCTATAGGGAATATAAGACATAGGAATTGTTTAAGGTTGTAATTACAATCAATTATATTTTTAAAGTTATTAAATATTTGATTAATACCATAAGAAAAATAATCAAACTTATTAAATAAACAAGATTCATGTAAAGGCCAATGAACTCTGCTTATTCCGTATTGTTCCTTGAATTTATTTTCTATAGTTCTGACATCAGTTATATGAATCTCATGTATTATTTTCCAGCCAGATATATAGGTAGGTGAGATCCAATGTAATATTACACTAATTATAACTGATTTGGAATAAAGATCTAAGCTAGGGAATGCTATCCCATTACTGTTCCAAGCTCTAGTGTGCCATTTATATGTAATCCTAACTTTTAAGGGGAACCATTAAAATTTAAGTAGCATGGAATCTGATTTTTTAAATACATTTTTGGGAGGGTTTTTTGGGAGGGGGCAGTATCAATGACTATATATAAAACACAATTTTAGGTAAAAGTATCATTTTAATTAAAGAGAGCCTATCCTCCATTAGGATGAACATTTTATTTAATCTTTTGATTAGTTTACTAATGGTGGTTATTAAATTATTGCAGTTTAGTTTAACAAACTCTTTCCATGTACTCTTTATACCGACACCCAAATATTGTAATACATCATTTTCCCAAGTAAACAGACTTTTCTTATAGATTTTTGTTGATTGTTTTTAATTAGTAATGTTTTGGATTTATTATGATTAAATTTAAGTCCTGAAATTCTTTCAAACTTGCTTAAGGTATTTATAACATCATGCAAAGAACCATCAATATCATCCAACGTTAACAACATATCATCAGCAAATAATTGTATCTTAGGACAATAGTCCTTATTAACTTGAAAGCCTTTTATATTTTGCTTGTTTCTGATATATGTAGCAAAAGGTTCCATTGAAAGAAAAACAATAATGGTGACAAAGGACAACCTTGTCTAGTTCCCTTGAGGATTTCTAGTGGTGAGGATAGACATGATCTGATTTTCACTGTGTGCCCCACTATAAATTTTCATTAATAAGCTGACAAAATCTGGGGAGAATTCTAAACCAATCAGCATTCTTTGTAGATAAGACCAACTAATAGAATCAAAAGCCTGTTCTATGTCTAGGCTGATAATAGTTGTTTTTGTATTTGCATGCTATGTCTATTAATGACAGTAATTTAATAATGTTATCTTGCACTTTTCTATGAAGAATGAACCCTGTCGGATCATTATGTATTAGATTAGGTAATATTTTCTTTATCCTATTAGCTAACATTGTCATGAAAATTTTATAATCAGTGTTTAATAACAAAGTTGGCCTATAGAAATCACAAGATTTGGGGTCCTTACCTTATTTTAAAATGGGGGAGATAACTGAATATTTCCATGATGGTGGCATTATACATTTTTGCTTAACCATAGTAAAGGAACTCATCATTTTCTTTATTAGATATTCAGGAAAAATCTTATATAGTTCAGGATTTATTCCATCCAGTCCTGGAGCTTTATTATCTTTTAAATGTTTTTATTTGCTCTTTCACTTCTGTTAGTGTTATTTGTTTATTTAATATGTTATTTTGTTGCATTGACACCTTAGTAGTTATATTTTTCTTGAATAAAAGTATTTATTACATTATCTGTCTCCAAAAGTGCTGTGTTCTTATTTATACCTTTATAGTAGTTTTTTGAACACTTTTAATATGCCCATTAAGTTAGATGTACTCTTAACTGAACCATCACTTTTATATTTAATCTCATTAATAAGATTTTGATAGTTTTTTTGGATCTTACCACTATTTTATGTAGATGTTTAGGATTTACAGCATAAGAGTGTAATTTCAATTTTAACAGGTTTATGGCTATCTTATGATTCAGAACTTCTAAATATTTTTGATTTAACTTAGTAATTTCATTATGTGCTGTTATTTGGTTTTGTGTCCATTTTTATCTTGTCTATGTTTTTTGTCAGTCTAAAAGTTCTTTGTCCCACTCTCTCCTTTTTTTAATGTACTAATATTTTATTCTACCATATATATAAACTTTAAAGGTGTCCCATAGTATAGTATCAGTCACTTCACCATTATAATTTGTTTCCATAAACATGTCTGTTTCTTTCATTATCAGTTCCCTAAAGTCTTTTTAACTTAGTTAGGTAAGCAGGAATCCTCTGTAGAAATCTTAAATCATCTGTATGTGTAGTTAATGTAAAGTTTATAGCATTATGGTCTGGAAGTGGACAAGTCATTATAGATACGTCACTTATTTTTGAGTATATATTATTTGATGCAAAGACCTTATCAATGTTTGTATACCAAACCAATATGAATAGTGAGTATAGAATAAGGAATAATGTTCTCTTAGACCATGTATATCTTTAAGGTTCACCTGATTTGTAAAGTCATTTAACTTCTTGGCTTGAGATGTTAGTTTTATTTTACCATTGTTAGAAGTATCATTGTCTAATAATAGGCAGTTAAAATCATTTCTTGCTATAATGTCCTCTTTTGCATTTAAAGTAATCAGGTCCAGATATTTGCCAACATATTTAGTACTTAGTCTTGGTATCCAGTATGTATAAATCAAAGTATAATACTTCCTATTGATTTCCAAAATAACCATGCTTAGCATCCCATCTTTATATGAAATTGTATCTATAATTCTTGGCATAGAATAAGCATTTTTTCCATAGAATAAGAGTGCCCCTTCTCTCAGTCTTAAAACATGAATCAGTTAGAATGGTATAGCCATTAAACAAATATTTTTGTAGATCTTTTTTTAATAGATGGGTTTCCTGTAAAAAGATGATCTGTGCTTTATGCATTTTGATATATTTAAGCAAACCATCTCTTTTGACATTATTGTTCAAACCATTAATATTTAATGATAAACATTTATAAGATTGACTATAATGTGTATGTTGTTACTTACTGAAAGACCTTTCTTCCATGTTAACTTGAAATCTACTGAAAACTTATTTATAATGGATGTATAACATGTATTAAGCACTACTTTCAAAAACCAAAAACTATTTACAAACACATACATGAAGCATAAAGTTTCTGGTTTAGTTAGAAACTTAATTAAACCATCCATCCACCACCTCTGAAACACCAAAATTCACAAATTATCTATCTCTGCTTAGAATATAGTATAAAAACTAAAAAGAAAAGCATTATGAAAGCAACTAAAGAAATCTGAGTCCATGAAATATACAATAAAATGAGAGTGTACAATATAACTGAAGCTATATGAATATGTTGCATATAATAATAGCACCTCTGATAAGTAGATATGTCAGAAATACACATCAGATCAAAGTATGTATAAACATTAGAAGCTGAAGGTTAAGAAGATTGTCAATATTTTCAAGACTTTTCAAGAAACATCAGATGTTTTAACCATTTTGTCAGTTATCTATCTAACATTTTTCATGTAAGGATCTGCTGAATATATATATATATATATATATATATATATATATATATATATATATATAAATATATATATATATATATATATATATATATATATATATATATATATATATATATATATATATATATATATATATATATATATATATATATATATATATATATATATAAAACACTTATTACAAAAAAAGCCTCACAACCCTCTGTTTCATTACTAAAGGTTTAGTTATATAAAATAAGTCCAATGTTAATATGCATAATGAGTTTTCTAATGCAGCTTCTAGTTCATTTGATGTCATTTAGTTACTAAATGTGTAATTGAATCTACAGAATGTATGCAGTATAAAAGAACATAGGTATTTTCAAAGGAGTTAAACACTTTTATCAGAACTAATTATATACCAAAGTATCTAAGTGAAGGATAACAGAATTTCAATAGAAAATAATTTTAAATA
Source organism: Protopterus annectens (assembly GCF_019279795.1). Classification (NCBI taxonomy): domain Eukaryota; kingdom Metazoa; phylum Chordata; order Ceratodontiformes; family Protopteridae; genus Protopterus; species Protopterus annectens. Next base: position 329,213,210 of record NC_056733.1, read on the forward strand.
CAGCCATTTAACAAGTTCAAAAGGTCAAGTAATGTTGTCACTGTTTCCTCAAGCTGAATATTCATAAACTTGTTAAAAAGTATCTAAATAGACTCATGCACAGCAGAGGATGTCTCTAGTGAGGAAAAAAGCATTTTCGGTGAGAAATCAAATCTTGACGCTTTTACAGTTTACAGAAAGCAAAAAAACAAAAACAAAAGCACTTAGCTGCCTTATCAGTGCATGTCATGAATCTCCACAATGAGAACAGTCACACAGATCACCAGTTTCCTCACAAAACATCAAGATCATGAAAAAATTAACCCTTTCATATAAAACCAGCTATTTAGAAGTAACAACAGCTGCCTCAAATCAGAAATCATTTTATAACATTTCAATTATTTACCCACCAATTAACCAGACCAGAGGGAAAAAAAGAACCTAGCACACACACACACACACACACACACACACACATATATATATATATATATATATATATATATATATATATATATAGATGGGTCTACCTGAAAATGCTGAAAGTCCACAACGTCGACAACGAGAACACCGACACCGGAAGATCGACACTAGAGATGATCGAACGTTGAGAATAACAATGCTGAGAACACCGACATGTTAAGATAAGTATGGAATAGGGAAAGACGTTAGCGTCAGGGTGTGGGTAAGGTAAGTGTGTGATAGTGACAGACGTTAGGGTAGGGTGCGGGTCAGGTAAGTGTGTGATAGTGACGGACTTTAGGATTAGGGACAGGTTAAGTGAGTTAGGGTTAGGGTGCGGGTAAGGTAAGTGGGCGGTAGTGACGCACTTGAGGGTTAGGGGTGGATTAAGTGAGTTAGGGTTAGGGTAAGGTAAGTGTGTGCTAGTGACAAACCTTAGGGTTAGGGCTTGGGTTAAGGTTAGTGCATAGATAGTTGTGTATGTAAGGTTTAGTGTAGGTTTGTAAGGTTTTTGGTGTGCTTGTGCTGTGTGTGTGCTTTTCAGGAAAGGTATTTGTTTTGTTGATTGTTGGGATTGTGGTTTGTCGGGCATGTGAAGTTTCGTGTTTTTGAACTTTCTGTTTCTTTTGGTTTTGTCGTGTCGGTTATTTCTTTGTCGGTGTTTTGGCGTGTCGGTGTTATCAGGTAGACCCATATATATATATATATATATATATATATATATATATATATATATATATATATATATATATATATAAAACTTATATTTAGCCATCTATAAAACACCATTAATGTATTGTATTAATGTTTATATGTGTCTAAACAAAGAGTCTAAAACATCTAGTTAGAAACACTAATCAGAAGCATATTGCTAGCCCACCACTGACCCACTAGAAAAAATGCAATTTTGTATTAAGTCAAATTATACTATTACTGAAGAATTTGAAGACATATATCATTTGTAGTGGGGAAAAAAGAGAAAAGGAACATTGGTAGCAAAAAGGAATAAGAAGAAAGACGAGAGAGAGAGAAAGAGAGAGAATGTTATTTTAATACTTAGTACGATATGTAATCAGAAGAAGTAGATAGAGAAAGGAAAAGAGAAAGTTAATAATAAAGATGATTCACATTATCTTACAGTATAGAGATTTTCCAGAATCAAATACATGATGATTCATAAAACAAAACATTTAAAATTAGAAGGAATTTATTCATTGTCATTTAGTTTCATAGTTTTGTTTGATCCTTCCTTCACAGACCATCCATTTTTTGTTGTCTCTCTCTTCAAACTCTGGGATGACCATTCCATTTTTTTTATATCCGACAGTATTTTCTTCTTTTGGATAAATTCTACTGCTTCTTGTAGGGAATCAAAGATCTTCACTCCTTCTGGCAAGGTCATTTTTATTCTTGCAAGAAAAAGAATTTGAGCTTTAATATTGGCTTTTTTTCAAGCACTTAATTAGAGGAACACACTCCTTTCTTCCGGATATGACTGCAGAGGTGTAGTCATTGTCAAACTGAATAACTGTTTCACCCATCTTGATAGGGGAATTAGTCCAAGCTGATTTCAGCACTAAGTCCTTGTCTTGTGAGGAAAGCAATTTAACTGTTATAGACCTGGGGTTAGACGAACACAGAGATTAAGCTGGATTTGCCAGGGATAGATGAGCCCTCTCAATTCCAAAAGAGTGGGATTTAAGCATGTTTAGTGTTGATGAAAACAATTTCATAGGTTCATAGGTTGGTACTAGGCTATCAGCCCTAGGGCCTGTACATGCCTAGCCATAACAATTCACTGGCTATTTCTTCCCAGAATAATTACATCCCTGGACCTCTGTCTAGCAGGGTGACTGATGTGATCACCAGGGTAAATTTCCTATCTCCCATCCAGTCGTCAAGGTTTCTTTTGAAAAGGGCCAAGAAAGTGATCTGCTTGACATGTATGGGTAATCTATTCCAGAGTTTGGGGAGTCTCTGGGTCAGGAACCTATCTCTCCAGCATGTTTTGTTCATTGTGATGACAAGGTTTAGGTCCCTGGAGCATGTGGCTCTGGTGGGTTAGGATTTCTTTAAGTGTAGCATGTCTAACAGCTCTGGGTTTGACATGGCCTTGTATGTTAAGCAGCAATCACCTGTGAGTAGACGATATGCGACAGAGTATAGCTGGAGTTTTTTTAGTCTGTCAGCATCAGGCATCTGCTTTAGGCCTGTGATTCTTTTAGTGAGGTGTTTCTGCTGCCTTTCCAGTTGCTGCAGATGTCTTGTGAGGTACATACCAAATGGGGCATTGTACTCTATGATGGGTCTATTGAGGGATGAGTACAGTGGGACAATGACCTGCTTTTTGCTGGATGAAAAGCTCTTAGTGATGAGGTGTGCCACATAGAATAATTTCCTGACTGTTGTGGTGATGTGGTTATTGAAGGTGAGACCACTTTCCACCTATGTCCCTAAGTCTCTCATCACACTTTCAGTGTTTAGTGTACTGTCACCTATGTGGTAATTCATGGGTACATGTTTTTTCCCATAAGGGATAACTATACACTTCTTGGCATTGAGCTTGAGCCCATGGCTCTGGCACCAAGCATCTGTTTCTGTAAGGCCCTTTTGTAGAATATCCACATCATTTGGGGATTCAAAAATGGCTCCCAGTTTGCAGTCACCTGTGAACTTTGTTAGACAGAGTCCCTTAGTGTTGGCCTGTACTTCAGAGAAGTACATGCCAAACAAGAGCGGTCCCAGACTGAACCCTAAGGTACTCCACTTGTCACTTGTATGGAGCTGGATTTGGAGTCATCTACTTTTACAATGTGGGCTCTGTCAGTAAGCCAGCTGGCAACCCATCGAGTGACGTAGGGATTTATGCCCAGCTTAGTAAGTTTATCTATGATTCCAGAGTGGGGGAAGGTGTGGAAGGCCTAGATGAGGTTCAGATAGGCTGTGTGGACCTCCTTACTGTTGTCCATGGCTCTGGAGACTGACTCAAAGAAGTCAATAAGGTTCAGGAGACACAATGAGCCCTTCATGAACCCAAACGGGGTGGGCCCAGTGTTTGAAGGTTGACAATGTCTTTATTTATAAGTTCCATGATAATACGTTCCGTGGCCTTGTAGATCAGTCTCATCAGACAGATGGGATGCTAGTTCTTGGGATCCAAGGTGGATCCCCCCTTGTGGAGTGGGATAACTGTAGCTGTGCACCACTCAGTGAGCACGAAGCCTGAGGTGAGGCTATGATTAAACATGACACTTAGGTGAGGTGCCAGTTCATTTTGCAGTTCATGTAGTACACAACCCAGGATGTCATCTGGTCCCATGGATACTGTATTCTTAGCTTTGTAGAGTGCAGTTTTTACCTGTGTGGCCATTATTACTGGAATTTGGCAATCTTTCGGTATTGAGATGGGCCCTTTAGTGGGTGAGAGGGGGATGAAGTTGACACTGAATCAATCTGCCAGGATATTGGCAATGTTCTTGGGATCACTATATTTAATGCCATTCTGTTGTAGCTCTGAGCAGATCTGAGCATTGCCATTTAGATTATTGACATAGCTATAGAATGCCTTGTGGTTGTCTTTGGAATATTTGGCAATTTTCTTTTTGTAACTAGCTTTGGAGGATTTTATGATGGATCTCAGCTTCTTACTGAGGCTGGTAAGGGAGTTTTTTGCATCCTGGGATTTTCCTCTTTTCTGCAACAGTTTCTTCCTTCTATTGTATAGTTTGTTTATGATAGGAGCCACCACATTGGCTTGGTGTTATTCATAGGAGGTTCAATATATATGTTAGTCTTGGGAGGACATGGTAGACAGTCTTAATTGCTTTGTCAGGGATGGCATTTACCTTTCTACCCATAATTTTTTACTACTTCCAATGTCTTTTTTAGGCAATGTCAGTCCTCAAAAGCTTGTAATATAACAAAATAGATTCTGGATAGCAGAAATGTATTACAGCTCAGTGCAAGGATCCTTTATAAACATCTCAAATCTTTACACACACTCCTTACCCTGGAAAACAATAATATATGCAATTTTACAGAATCCTGGTTCAAGACTATTGAGAGTACCCCATCAGTGCAGGGTTTCTTTGCCTACTCCACATTCAGGAAAACTGCTCTAGATGAAGGCACTAAAGGTGACAGTGTCTCCATATTTGAAAACAATATTTCAGCACTAGACTAGTTAGACAAATAATGGCCAGGAACTCCTCCATATCCGACCATTAACAAGATCTCTTATCACATCATACATAATTATGGTACCCCAATACGTCCCCCTCAATCCATGACTCCAAATTAACTACTATGGAGGCCCAATGCATTAAGTTAGGCATGATTCTTCTTCAGGATTTCAACTACTCCTACATTAACCGTGAGATGTATACATCCTCTAACATGTATGCCTAGAGATTTCTGGACTTCATCAATACAAACTCTGTGGACAAATTAGTCCACATCCCAGCCAGGAGAGGTAAAATCCTGGATTTGGTCCTCCCCAATATGGTACAGCACTGCACCCTAACATTTATAACCTATTCCATGGTCAAATTGCATAAAGAATCAGTCACATTTACCTTACGACTGAATCCTGAAGCATTCTTCAATACTTTTGTATTCAGATATTATATCAAGACTAATCTACTGAGACTGAATGATGATTTGGCCAAATTCAACATCCTCTTCCAACTCTTTAGCCCCACTCTAAACAAAATCCTTTAACACCAAATTCTATACACATGTGAATAGCTGCATAGATTTATCTGTCCATTTCTGAAGCAAATACAGTACCAGCTTCAAATATAAACCACTATAGAAGAACCCAAATATAACCGGGTTCTATAATAAATGGAATAAAATCATTGCACATAAAATAAATGCAAGTTTCAAGATGGAAAATAAAACAGATTTCTTGCTAAATTTAACAGTGGACTCTGTACCCTGATCAAATCAACTAAAACCAAATATGAGATATAATTAGTGACCCAGGTGAAGGACAATCACAACGCCTTCTTTAACTATGTTAGATACCTTAGAAATAATACCCAGCACTGCACAAAGCAAGTAAATGATATCATATACTGAGATTCACAGGATGCACCCAATCTACTAGCAGATACATTTAGTTCTAACTTCACCGACCTCTCCCCTCCTTCATTCCCAGATCTCATACCTGCATCTACACCCCCTCAAATCTCCATGAACAGGTTCTCAAAGCCCAGAGCACTGGGCCAGATAACATACCAGGATGCTTACTGGCCAGTCAGAAACAGGACCTATCAGCCCCACTACAGAGGCTATACAATGTCAGCCTCAAAACAGGCTTTGTGCCAGAAAAGTGGAGGAGACCAATTATCCATTTGCAATGGTCCCAGGAAGTTCTAGATCCATAAATCTGACCAGCCCCTTTACTATTATCTCTTTCCTCTCCACTGCTTTCCCCTCTTCCTTCTTTTTTTTTCTCAGCTAGTCACACCATAAAACATCCAACTCTCCATCAGTCAGACCTCTCCAACTGCCACTACAAATTTAGCTATTTCACAAGTTTCTTAATCACACCTCTAGCCTATTGCACCTTTACTCTATGTAATCTGTTTGTTTTTGCTTTCTTGTATTTTGTATTGCTTCATTGCCTTCTTCTATTTGGTTTATTTTCATTACACTGTTTTACTTTTATTCTGCTTTTAATTGATTTGAGATATTTAATTTAATTTAATTTTATTTCACAAGTTTCTTAATCATACCTCCAGCCTATTGCACCTTTACTCCACGTTGTCTGTTTGTTTTTGCTTTCTTGTATTTTGTATTGCTTCATTGCCTTCTTCTATTTGGTTTATTTTCATTACACTGTTTTACTTGTATTCTGCTTTTAATTGTGTATTTAAACTAGGAAAGAGACCACAGCTGTGTTTCTTGTGAGTCACACAGAAATTTAAATTATCCCTCATCCTGATGCTGCTGTGTTTTTAAACAAACTGTCTTTCTAGTTACCTTTCCCTTTTGTTAATTTGACCACATGTTTCTTTCCCTTTCCTTTTTCACTGGATATTGTGAGAAAGTACAAAATTATCATTTTGTGAACTCACCCCCTTCAGCTACTTAAATGTATTAACCATTCCACAGTTTATAAAGTGCACACCCCCTTTCAATCTACCTTGCTCTTTTACAATTTGTGGCTCCCTACTTAGATAAAGCTTAAGTTACCCTTCCATTATAAATATATTTACAAAATCTTATGCAAAACTGTTTGGCTACACAAAGGGGTGATAGATTGTCATAGTGACATTCAGGTAAACTCAGATACTGAAATCAAATTAGATCATATTGAAAAAGAACTATGCAATCTGGGAGGAGATGGACTTAGTAATAGTGACCAGAGAACAGTCCAGCAAGAGCTTACAATGACATTATATCTTTTATTTACTAGGTTGTATGAATATGAGGAGAGTCCTCAAGATTGGAGACATACTTATTAATCCTGTCTTTAAGGGAAAGTGAAACAGGACAAACCTAGAGTCATACATACCCTTAAGTCTACTTTCATGATATGGAAATATAATAGAGAAGGTAATAATGTGCAAGTTATTGTCATAATTAGAAAGGTTAGGACTTGAAACCATATTTCAGCATAGCTTTGTTGAAAAAAGATCTGTTTTGATGACAGTATAATAATGGATATGAATGGAAAATTGTGCTATAATGTAATTTATATAGATTTAACTTCAGCATTTAACAGGGTCATACACAAAACACTGATCAATACATTAAAACAACTAGGTGTTGATGTACTTTTAAAAACATGGATAGCTGTGTGGCTTACAAATAGAACATGGCTAATATCATACAGCAACTAGGCAGGTGAAATTCTTGGTTACTGTTAGGGTGTCCCACTGGCCTCTGTCCTAGGCTCATACTTGTTTAGATTGTATTTTTAAGCTCTCTCTTTTTCATCTGAGCTGTTCTACATTCTGCATGATAACTTGAAATTGGGTGAAATGATTACATGTTACAAATAGGGCACATCTACAAAAAGCTTGACTAAATTGACCATTTGGGCACAGGAGAGTAATATGCCAATAAAACCTACAAAAATTAAGCACAGAAGATTTGGAAGATATAAATTTAAAGGTGAATATTTAATACAGCACTCAGTGACTGAAACTGTAGATTCATCTAAGGATCTGGGTATATCGGGAGATCCAACTATGAGTTTTTCTAATCATATCAACCAATTGGTTCATGATAGTTATAGAAGTATAGGTTGTATAAATAATATGTATAAAGTATTCAGAAATGATGAAATCATTGTTTGTTAATTATATTAGGCCCAAACTTGAATAGGGAATAACAATATGGAAACCTTATAAGAAAACAAGCATGAGTAAACTGGAACTACTACAGTGGAAATATACCAAGGACATCCATGGATATGAAAAATGTAAACTATAATGAAAGACTGAATATTTAAACATGTGCAGTGTCTCATATAGCTATCTAAGAGGAGATCGTATTCAGGTATATAGGGCATTTAGAGACAACTACCTCTGGGAATGTTTGGGGTGATCAAAAATTACTAGTGAATCATCAGACAACCTATGCAGAATATTCTAAAGGAATGAAATATGTACTAATTAGTTCTCTGAAACAGCAGCTGATGAATGGAAAAGGTTACCAAATGGCATTAAAGTAAGCACTAGATAGTTTTTAAAACAGCCCAAACACTTTTTATGGGAATTCATGTTTTGTCTATTGGCAGGCTGGAAGAGCATATATGACCATGCTTGAAATATTTATATGCATTTGTATGGATTACTTGGAGAGCCCACATTTTGCCTCTTAGTAGTCATCTTGGGAATAGTGCTTCTGTTTTGCTCCTGGTGAGAGAAAGAGCATTGGGACATTATTTTCTGGAGACTGATGATCACCGGAAAGCGGAATACTCTCTAACAACTGCTTCATAGGAGTCAGTGTGGAATTTATTTATTTATTTATTTAACATTTGTTTGTCAGGATAGTCTGACTGATCAACAAGTGGAGTCCTGGGGAGAAAAACTCCAAAAGTTTACAGAGAGAAGAAAAAAATATAAAAGAGACATTACAAAGTAGTAGCATACAGATTGTAGACTTTACAGCTGTTAGTATACAATAAGAGAATATTACCCCTTTTGGTTGAAAATACAAGTGTACAAAATATACAGTGAGAGTAGATAAGAACCTTGTATAGCATTGCAAGATATTTCACAATTGAATAAGAGTATATAAATGTTTTAAGTTTCCATATATACATTCAACCAAATATACGTGTAAGAGCATATATATATATATATATATATATATATATATATATATATATATATATATATATATATATATATATATATTTATATATATATATATATATATATATATATATATATATGGGTTCCATACACTAGATTGAATTTTCACTAATTCGAAATACTGCATTGAATGCTCACTGCAGCGAAAGTGCACTTAATCAAAAGTGCACTTATGCGAAGTTCAGTACAATGAATGGGTGTTATGCTGAACTTCTGTGCAGTACTCATGGACCATAGGGTTAGGGCATGGGTCATAGTAAAGGGATAGCCCATAAGGCTATCCCCTTACTATGACCCGTGCCCTAACCCTAAGGTCCATAACGACTACAGAGCAGTGAAGGACATAGCAATGTTCTCCACTATGGTGTGATAGTCACAAACCTTAGGGTTAGGGCATGGGTTAGGCTAAGGGAATAGCTTTACTAACTATCCCCATACCCTAACCCATGCCCTAACCATAAGGTCCATGACTATCACACCATAGTGGAGGGCATAGCTTGTTTTTTATGTCCTCAACTGTGCTGCGGTGTTTTCGGTAAAGTGCACTTACGCAAAAGTTCACTTTCATTAAAGTGAACTTTTGCAGAAGTGGGGCTTCCTATTACAAGTTCGAAGTAGTGAAATTTCATTCTTGTAATAGGAATCCATATATATATATATATGTGTGTGTGTGTGTGTGTGTGTGTGTATGTGTGTATACACACATACACACACACACGCACACCCACACACACGCGCGCACACACACACACACATACATACACACACACACACACACACACACACACACACACACGCACACACACACACACATGTACATACAATCATATATAGGTTATTGCTCACATATGGATAAGTATAGTTATAGTGTGTTGTTTGGGTTGTCCTGGACAGATGTGGTGTAGAAACAGTGACTGGATGAAGCTTCAGGGGGTCAATTAGAGTTGCATAGATGGTTGGTGAAGAGGTAAGTTTTAAGTAGGCTTTTGAAGAAGGGTGTGGTGTTTTGTAGTCTGAGGTCAGGGGGAAGGTTGTTCCATATTTTTGCTATTTCATGGGCAAATAGTGATTTCCCAGAGTTGTTTTGGAATGTGATGGTTTTAATTAAGGCTTTGTTGGAGGATCAAAGCTGTCTATTTGAATTTTAGAAGTTCAGCATGCCAGTCAGGACAAGGGTTTTCTCAGAACAGTGCAGAATTAGCTGAGCTAGGCTGAGTTGATGGTACCTTAATAGGTTCAAAAATTCAAGCCAGTGTGCATGGCTTGTAGTTAAAATCAGTGATGGGATCATGATTTGGCAATGGTAGCAAATCTAGTGATTTTTGTTGTAACAGATGGAAAGTTTATAAAGGTCAGTTTTGTAAAGATTAGCTAGAATTGTGAATGCATAAAGCAGAGTGGATAGGAGGAGTATCCTGGCTATTGCAATTTGAGGTTCGGTGGTTAGATCCTTTTTATAGTGATAGAGAGAACCTAGCATTATGTGGACTTTAGTGATGGCTGTTGATGTGTGCTTTGTGAATTTGAGTTGCTGGTCAATATTATCTCGTAGGAGTTTAGCCTTAGTGACAGGGGTGATTTGGGTTTTGTTGGCAGAGAGTATGGAGAAGGTAAAGTTGCTCGTTTTAGTAGAGTGGAATAGCATTAGTTGTGTTTTCTTGGTATTTAGTATGAGTTGTGAGTTGTTACGTCAGTTCTCTATTTCAGAGAAGGTTTCTTGGATTTTTGTTGGAAAAGTTGGATATTGGGTACAGAGCATATGAGAGTTGTGTCGTCAACGTATTGGACTATGTCGGCTTTAGAGGTAGCTGAATGGAGTTGGTTTGTGAAGATATTAAAAAGAAGGGGTCCTAGAATTTATCCTTATGGCACACCTAAGGAGGTTGGGAGTGGGGGGAATAGAGAGTTATGCCATTTGATGGATTGTTGGTGGTTATCAAAACTGCTTTTAAGCCAGAGTAGGGTGGGGTTGTTAAAGTTGAGGTTGGAGAGACAAGACAGTAGTTTATAATGTGAATCTGTGTTGAATGCCTTGGATAAATCTAGAAAGGTAGCTGAGACAAATTTACCTAGATTCCTGAGGGAGTTTATAGTATTGGTGAATTTGAGTAGGGCAGTGGAGGTGTTATGGGATGGGTGAAATCCATGTTGAGTTGAGGAGAGAAGGTTGTTGGTGAGGAAACTGGTGAGGAACTGGGGATGAATGCATATTTCTAGGATCTTAGGGAGGCGTGAGAGAATTGCACTTGATCAATAGCTGGAAAGGTCTAGGGAGGGGCCACCTTTGTGGAGTGGTATGATATATGAGGTTTTCCACATGGATGGAATGGTGTGTTCAGTGATGGATCTATTTATTAGAAGTGAAATGGGACAAACTATAGCTGTGGATGCAATTTGGAGGTATTTGGCATGAAGGTTATTGGCAGCAAGGGTGGCTGGTTTGAGTTTGGCTTGGAGTTTTTGGATAGTAGAGGTAGAAACAGACTTAAGTGTGAAAGGTATTGTATTGATTTGGGCCTGAGGTGGTTGTGGGGTGATGGAAGAAGTGATGTTGTTTAAGAGTTTCAGTACTGAGGTGTTCAAGTGTTTGAATATTGAGGATTATGCTTATATTTTGCCCCAGATGAGAGAAGGACCAGACTGCATTAATTGTTGAGTGTTTCTGATTGGGCAGTGATTGTCTCTGATGGACCTTCCTGATTGGTCTGGTTGCTATTCAAGGCAATTACCAGGAAAAGGCTACAGGAACTCTACAGACCCTTGCATCATCTGAGACAAGACCGTTGATCACCAAGGAGCCTGTGGCCTGCTTCTCATCTTGAGGTTGATGTTACTGTCTTGCTTCAGGTGAGAGGAGGAAAAACATTCTAACTCAGCAGTATGAAATTGCAGAACAGCACTAGTAGTAGCCAGGCAGTAACGTTTCAGGCAAATCCACTGTTTTCGTCATTCTTGACAAAGCTAATTATTTCTTGTTAGTAAGCACTGCTTGGTTTGCTGCTGTCTAAATTAACTTCAGAATATCTCCCCAAATGCTTCATCTATAAATCATCAAGGTCATCCTATCAGTTCCCCTCAAGTGTTTGGCAGTCTCTATAGATGCAGAAACCTTGAGGTGACATTTTTCCAGTAAAAGAACCCTTGACATTTCACCTTTACCTAATTCCATAAAGGGCAGCTAGGTTGCACTGACAAACCAGATACTACTGACATTGCTTTATATTCTTACTCCAACCGTCTAATAAATAAAAAAGGGCCTGTTGCCATGGATATGAAATTTCCCACTCTTTCCATTACCAGCTTGGTGTATATGGGTATCCTGAGACATTCTGTCATTTGAGACTGTTGTGAGACAAACTGATGTCCCTCTTACCAGACCCAGTAAGGAGAAAATCACAGTCAATTGCTTATCAGAGTCCAGGATCTGCCACATTACACACACACTCATAGATTCCTAGGGTCATAGGTAGATACTAGGCTACTGGCCCTAGGTCCTATATAAACCTAGCCAAATGGTACATTGGCTTTTGCCACCCAAGAAAATTATTTTCCTGAGCACCTGTCAGGCAGAGCCACAGAACTGATCCCTGGGGTGAATTTCCTATCTCCCATCCAATCATCAAGATTTTTCTTGAAGAGTGCTATTGAAGAGCTTTGTTTGATACAGCTAGGTAGTTTATTCCAGAGTATGGGAAGTCTCTGGGAAAGGAATCTATCCCTCCAGCATGTTCTGTTTATTGGGGTGACAAGGTTTAGGTCCCTAGAGCGTGTAGCTCGGAGGGATTGGGATTTCCTTGAGTGGAGCATGTCCAACAGCTCTGGGTTTGACATAGCTTTGTATATTAGGCAGAGATTGCCTCTGAGTAGGTGATATGCGACAGAGTAAAGCTGGAGTTTTTTGAGACAGTCTGCGTAGGGTATCTGTTTGAGGCTGATAATCCTCTTTGTGAGGTATTTCTGCGGCCTTTCCAGTTGTTGTAGATGTCTTGTGAGGTACATACCAAAAGGGGCATTGTACTCTATAATGGGTCTAATGAGTGATGAGTAGAGGAGAACAATGACCTCTTTTTTCCTGGATGAGAAACCTTTTATGATGGTGTGCCACATAGAAGGATTTCCTGACTACTGTGGTGATGTGATTATCAAAGGAGAGAATACTGTCCACCTGTGTCCCAAGGTCTCTTATCACACTTTCAGTGTTAAGTAGACTACCGCATATGTGGTAGTTCATGGGTACAGAGTTTTTACTACAAGGGATGACAATGCACTTTATGGCATTGAGCTTGAGGCCATGGCTTTGACACCAGGCATCTATTTCAGTGAGGCCCTTTTGTAGGATATACACATTGTTAGGAATTTTGATTATGGCTCCTAGTTTGCAGTCATCTGTGAACATTGTTAGCCAAAGACCTTCTGTCTTAGCCTGTACTTCAGAGAAGTAGATACCAAACAGGAGAGCACCTAGGACGTAACCCTGTGGTACTCCACTTGTCACTGGTCTGCAGTTGGATTTAGAGTCTGCTACTTTCACAGTGTGGGTTCTGTCAGTGAGCCAGTTGGCAACCCATCTTGTGACATAGGGATTTATACCATGTTTAGTGAGTTTATCTATAATTCCAGAGTAGGGGATGGTGTCAAAAGCCTTGGCGAGATCTAGATAGGCTGTGTGAACCACCTTACCCTCATCTACGGCTTTGGTGACTGCTTCAAAGAAGTCTATCAGGTTTAGGAGACAAGATTTGCCTTTTACAAACCCGAACTGGCTAGGGTCCAGAGTTAGGAGATTGCCAATGTTATTGTTTATAAGTTCCATTATGATACATTCCATAGCCTTGCAGACCAGGCTCCTCAGGCTAATGGGGTGGTAGTTCCCAGGGTCCGTGGTGGCTTCCCCTTTGTGGAGTGTGATAACCGTTGCTGTGCACCATTCAGTGGGCACAAAGCCTGAGGTCAGGCTATGATTGAACATGGTACTTAGGTGGGGTGCCAGTTCATTCTGTAGTTCATGTAGAACGCAGCCTGGAATGTTGTCAGGTCCCATGGATGCTGTGTTCTTGGCTTTGGAGAGTGTGATTTTTACCTGTGCAGCCATGATCACAGGAACTTTGCATTCTTCTGGTATAGAGATGGGCTCTTTAGGGGATGACAGGGGGGTAAAGTTAGCACTGAACCTATCTGCCAGGATGTTGGCAATATCAGTTGGTTCTGTATATTTAGTGCCATTGTGCTGTAACTCAGAGCAGATCTGAGTGTTGCCATTGAGATTCTTGACATAGCTATAGAATGCTTTGTTGTTGTCTTTAGAATCAGTGGCAATTTTGTTTTTGTAACTAGCTTTGGAGGATTTTATGAGGGATCTCAGCTTCTTACTGAGGCTGACCACAGAGTTCTTCCAGTCATGGGATTTTACTCTTTTTTGCAACAGCTTCATTCTTCTGTTGTAGAGTTTGTTTATGGAGGGGACCACCAGATTGGCTTCCTTCTTTTGGAGGATAGCATCTTGGTTTTGTTAGGGATTGCATGATCCATGCACTCATGTAAGTTCTTATAAAGTGCATTTGTATAGGATTCAGCATTCGTACCTCTATTGTCCATCAGCATGGGCGTTGTGAAGTTTGCCACTTCTGTCTTAAGAAGCATGAAGTTGGCTTTGGAGAAACTTTTTACAATGGTTTACCTAATGGGGGCTGGGGGTGGGATATGGATGTCTAGGGTAATTATCTTGTGGTCAGATCTGACCAACCAGGAATTCACCTCTGGTGTGGTACACCGGTTGCCCATGTTGGTAATGACCAGGTCTAGGATATTGCTGCCCCTGGTGGGGGTGTGGATAAGTTGATCCAAGGCACTGGAATTTATGAATTCCAGAAAACGTTGAGCACAAGAGTTGGTACGTGAGTAGTTTTCCCAGTTAATGGTGGGGTAGTTGAACTCGCCCATTATTAGTGTGTTAGGTTGTACCCTAATATTTTCCAGTGTATCAAGAAATGAGGAGTGGGAATCCTGGGGCATGGTAGGCGATCTGTAGCAAGCTACAATTTGGATTGTGGTCTTTCCCAGAGTTAGTTGAACTTGGATAAGCACTGATGCGTTATGCTGAGCAACTAGCCTGGAGGTGTGGATATCCTTAATGAATATGGAAATGCCTCCACCTTTAGTGTTTCGGTCCAGATTAGGTGACTGAAAGGTGTGGTATGAATTATAGCCTGGTAATGCAAGGGTGCTCTCTGCAGCCTTGAACCAGGTCTCTGCCACTGCACAGATGTCGATGTTCTCCATTTTAAGGAGTGCCTCGAGTGAGTGCATTTTGAGGTTTAGATTTATAGCATTAAGTAGCATTGCCCTCAGATTTTGCTTGCTTGTACCTGTTACGGTGGTGAACTTGTCATTTGAACCAAGGCACTATAGGGGTGGCAGGAGCCTCAGCCAGTATCCAGAATCCCATGGGCGACATTTGCAGGCCATCTCTGGCAAAGCATCGTGGTTTGTCGATCATGTCATCTCAGGCAGACAGATACTGGATCCCTTTAGAATGACACCAGAAGCTTAGTCAATTGTTGAAGTCAATCATTTTGTCCTTGTACTTTGGTATCATTTTGGGTGATGGCAGGATGCTACTTAGGGCTAGGGTCATACCTGCCTGGGCTACAAGATTGGACTGCTCCTCCGTGTCTCTTTTCATGTAGTCCAGGGTGGTATGTCTCAGGTCATTCACACCAAGATGGATAATGACAGACTCATATTTGTACTTGTTGTGAGTGACCTGAGTGCGTGCATTATGTGGTGGATCCTGGCACCTGACAGGCAGCTGACAGTAACTTTCTCCTTGTTTAGCCTGGTGAGTAGAACATCAGTGTGCCTGATTATAGAGTCACCTCTGACTAGAGTGTTGGATATGTTGTTATGCCTCATGGGCTGTGGTTGAGTGGCACACTGAGTTTGTGGGCTATGCATCATTTGGGTTGTGTTGGGGGGTGGAGGTTGCTTGCGTTTCTGCTTTGGAGGTTCCTGTTGCTTGGATAGATTTTTATTGAGAACCTCCATGAATGCAGGTGTGTGTTTTGTGTTTCTATGTGTATGTTTTGGTCTTGTAGGTTTTGAGGGACTATGTGATGAGTGTGGTGTGTTGCAAGTGTTTACCTTCTTCTCTTGACTGTCTAGTCCAGTCTTGGGTGAAGAGAGCTTTGCTTCCAGTTTATCTATATAAGTGCATCTCTCACAGGTTGTAGTGTCAGGTGGTAGGAAGAGAGGGCTGTCTGTGTACATGAAGCAATTGCTGCATTGCCTCAAGATGCCCAGATGCATCAGGTAGACAGGAGAAAACACCGGGAGCTGACCCTTAGACATGCCTGGATAGACGCTTATTTATTAAGTACAAAAACTGTTTTCCTCTAGACAAGTGAGGAAAGTTGAGTGCTGTAGGAATTTGTAGCTTATTTAGTGGTTACAATGAGTTCTGAAGAAGTGCTGAGTTCAAAGAAATAGATTTAAGTGCTGAAACTAGAAAACTGGCTAGTTCTAAGAAACAAAATTAAGCTAGAAGGCTCCCCTCCAACACAGAAAGGCTTGGGGGCTCAGAAGCTTACAAACAGTCCTGGATACAGCAAATCTGTATCTGGACTAGAGGACTTACAAGAAAGGCAGGAATCAAGCTCAGTTCATTGGACCATAAGTACATGTATGACTCAACTATAGTCCATATAAGTGTAAATGACCTGAGTTGTACTTCTCTAGACTATATGAAGAGAGACATCACTGAGCTCTTTGAATATGTGTCTCAGGCTGGTATGAGTCTAGCATTAAGCAGCATTTTACCTTCTCCAAAAATGATGCCACAATACAAACAAAATATGACTGGCTTTAATAAGTGGCTTAGTTTCTGGTGTCATTCTGAAGGTGTGCAACATCTGTCAGCATGGAAGGAGATGGTCAACAGACCACACTGCTTTGCCAGGGATGGTCTGAACCTATCCTGTCTAGGCTTTTTAATAATAGCTAAAATATTGTCCTGCCCCATGATTCCTATTTTTAGGCAATGCCAAACTGAAAATACTTCTGACACAGCAAATCAAAACCAAGAAAATTTAAAGGTGCTGCTGCTCATTACTACAAGTCTAAAAAAACTCCACTCCCTACAAGCCCTCCTCACCCTAAAGAATTCTGATGTTTATCTGGTCTCTGATACATGAATTAAAGCCATGGACAGCACACTGGCAGTACAAGTCTATAATGCCTTCCACATATTTAGACCAGCTACTACACAGACAGGGACCAAAAGTGGAGGTGTCTCGATTTAAATCAGAAATAAATATGCCTGAAAGCTGGTCAAACAGGACAATGCACTTCAGTTTCTCCATGTTCAAATTACCAAAGGCAGTATCCCATACCATTTCCTTGTAAGCTATAGGTCCCCCTCTAACATGCGGAAAATGTGTATTTAAACGTATTGGAAAAACTCACCATTCAGCCCAATACCATATTCATAGGTAACTTTAATTACCCCGCTATTAACTGTGAATCATATATAACACAGGTGCAGAGATTACTGGATTTTTTAATCACAATCTCCCTGCTCCAGACTGTCAATACTCTAACCACGAGTGTAAACATACTGGATCTGGTCCTCACTAATATGGGATAATGATACACACTCCCTAGTGTAATATCTTCTCTGGTAAGGTCATACTGCAAACTAATCTCCTTTGAAGTAAAAATAAAACCTGGAACCCCAGGCAACCATGGAATATTCAGAAACTACTCTAAGGCTAAATTCCTACTATTAAATGATAACCTGACAAAGTTTCAAGCCCCCATAAATCCTGAGAACACTGCTGCCTACTTGGAAATGTTCACAGAAACCCTAAACAAGCATATTAATAGCTGCACAGAGGCAGCAACACACACCAGAAAGTACAGAACTTGCTCATAAAACAATCCACCCTGATAAAATCACAACACCAGCCAGCTATATAACAGAAGGACAAAAATATTGGCATAAATGAGGAGGCATAGCACCCACCAGGATAAAAGCATTCTCATAGGTTCATAGGTTCATTGGTAGGTACTAGGCTATCAGCCCTAGGGCCTGTGTAAGCCTAGACAGCAAGGTTCCCTGGCTTTCACCACCCATGGATGCTGTTTACATGCTCCCCTGTCTTGCAGTGCCAGCGATGTGATGCTCGGGGTGAGTTTCCTTCTGCCCATCCACAACTCTTGACAAGTGCTAGTGATGAACTCAGCTTGACATAGATTGGGAGTTTGTTCCAGAGTATGGGAAATCTTTGGGACAGGAACCTATCCCTCCAGCATGTTCTATTTGTGGTGTTGAGGTTTAGGTCTGTAGAGTGTATTGCTCTGAGGGATTGGGATTTCTTTAGGTGTGCATGTCCAGCAGCTCAGGGTTTGACATAGCTTTTCATGTTAGGCAGAGATCACCTCAGAGTAGGCGATATGCTATGGAGTAAAGCCTGAGTTTTTTGAGGCAGTCAGCATAGGGTAACTGTTTGAGTCCCAAAATCCTCTTTGTAAGGTATTTTTGTGGCCTTTTTAGCTGCTGCAGATGCCTTTTATGGTACATTCCAAATGGGGCATCATACTCTATAATGGGTCTGACGAAATCCAAGTAGAGGGGGACCATGAGAACCCTTTCCTGATGAGGTGTGCTATGTAGAAGTATTTTCTGACTACTGTGGCAATGTGATTATCAAAGGAGAGGCTACTGTCCACTAGAGTCCTGAGGTCACTTATCACACCTTTGCTGTTAAGTGGGCTGCTGCCTATGTGGTAGTCCGTGGGTACAGGGTTTTTACCAAAGGGGATGACAATGCATTTTTTGGCATTGAGCTTGATGAGGCCATGGCTCTGACACCAGGCAAAATAATCAGCCCTTGCAAGTCTCGAACCCAGGACCCTGCCCACCATAGCCACAGCAAGTTACCACTAAGCCATCTGAGCTCAAGCTAAACAAAAACTCACAAGAAAAATAAAGTCTGAAAAAGCCAAATTCAAAGTAAATGTGGCCACCCAGGCCAAGGACAACTACAACGCAATCTCTAGCTATGTTTGCAACCCCAAAGGCAATACACAATACTGTGCAGAGCTCATTGTCAATGGAGCCACCTGTACTGAGCCAGAAGACATAGCAAACGTACTGGCCAAAAAATTCAGCTCCAACTTTACCCTTCTCTCCCCTCAACCCTCCTAAAGGACATAGCATCAAATATAACTCCCTTACTATCACAATGGAACAGGTTCTTAATGCTCTTACTAAGGCCAGGAACACTGCATCAGTGGGCCCAGACAATATCTGAGGGCATCTTTTAAATAGCATGAAACATGACCAATCAAGCCCTCTTGATTAACTATTTAACTGTAGCCTCTAAACAGGCTTTGTGGCTCATGAATTGAGAACAACAACAGCAATCCCTCAATACAAAGGTGGGACATCTACTACCCTGGAAACTACAGACCCATAAGTCTCATTAGTCTCATATACAAAGCCATGGGAAGAATTATCGTGGAAATTATCAATACTGAGATAGGAAACCTCAAGACACTGGACCCAACCCAATTTAGTTTCATCAAGGGCATGTCATGCCTACTCAAACTGGTGGACTTCTTTGAAAAGGTTGACAAAGCATTGGATGAGGGCAAAATGGTTCTTACTGCCTACCTTGACCTGGTCAAGGCATTTGACACAATATCCCATGCAGGCATTGTTGACAAACCCAAGAGGTTAGGTATAAACTCTTATGTCACTCAGTAGATACTTTCCTGGCTCACAGACAGGATCCAGGAAGTTACAACTGGAGATTTCATCTTTGCAAAAAAGGCCAGTCTCGAACACAGTTCCTCAGGGATCAGTCCTAAGGACCCTTCTTTTTTGGCATTTACTTCTCTGAAATCAAAACCAATGGCAATCACCTATGGCTGACTAAATTTGCAGATGACTGCAAGTTAAGAGCAGTCATAGAATCCAACACTGACATAAATGTGCTCCAGGAGGGGCTAACACAGACAAATAACTGGTGTCAGAGCTATAGACTAAAACTGAATGTCAATAAATGCATAATAGTATCCTTCACAAAGCCATCCATCACCTGACAAGTATCATACTAACAACACACACCTATGTGCTGATCTAGTAATCATGGACTTGGGGACACACATATAGACAGTAATTTAGAAATTGACCATTACATGTCTAAAATACTAAAAAAATCATTCTGAGTTGTGCAACCTATAAACAAAGTATGGCACCTAGGTCCAAGGAACAAGTAATTCATTGTTCCACTGTATTCTAGGTGCAAGGAACAAGTAATTTATTGTTCTACTGTATTCAGCATTTATCATACCTATTATTTAGTACAATGCCCCATTCGGTAAGTACCTAATCAGGCACATCCAACAACTGAAACACCCACAGAGGCTCCTCAAAAAAAGAGTATAAGGTGAAAGGAACATTGTATGCAGACAACCTCAAGACCCTATCCCTGCATGCTGTCTCCTACAGTCTGTTGAGAAGAGATCTATGCCTGATATTAAAGGCATTATTACACCCAGCCCTGATGGACCCTCTGCATATCTACAAAACAAACAGCACCAGAATTACTCATTCTAAAGACTTAAACCTTGCCTGTGATATAAATAAGACCTACTGAAGAGACAGGTGTATATCCCAGAGATTACCCCTTCTCTGGAATAAGATCCCCGTCCATGCCAATTCAAGGGTAACTCATGCAATTGTATGGGGAACAGGAAATTCATTCCTGGTTTGGCTCATATGTCTGTAATGAACACAGTCAGCCTGTAAATGGTTCATCTCCCAGGCCACTGCTTGTAAATGTTTCATCTCCTAAACCCATCACAACTAAAGTGTCACATAGCTCACAACACCAGTGTGCCATCCAACAACAGCCGCTAAGGCAAGGCAACGTACCCAACACTTTAGTCATAGGTGACTCTATAGTCAGGCACACTGATGCCCCACTCACCAGGGTGAACAAGGAGAAAATTACAGTCAGCTGCCTGTCTGGTGCCAGGATATGCCACATAACACATGCACTCAAGTCACTCCTCAACAAGTACAAATATGACTCTGTCACTGTCCATGTTGGAGTGAATGACTTGAGATGTACCTCCCTGGACTACATGAAAACAGACATGGAAGAGCTCTCGGATCATGTGGCCCAGGCAGGTATGACATTACCCCTGAGTAGCATCCTGCCTTCACCCAGAATGATACCACAGTATAAGGACAAAATGACTGACTTCAACAATTGGCTAAGCTTCTAGTGTCATTCAAAGGGGATCCAGTATCTTGTATGCCTTGGATGACATGCTCGACAGACCATGATGCTTTGTCAGAGATGGTTTGCATCTGTCACCCCCTAGGATTCAGGTTACTGGCTAAGGCTATTGCCACTCCTATGGTGACTTTTTTAGGCAAAGTTCAAAGGACAAAACCACCACCGTAACAGGTACAAGCATGCAAAATCTGAAGGTAATGCTACTCAATCCTAGAAGTCTAAACCTCAAAATGCACTCTCTCGAAGCACTCCTAAAAAATTGGAAAACATTGATATCTGTGAAGTAACTGAGACCTGAGTCAAGGCTCCAGAGAGCACCCATGCAATACCAGGCTACAACTCTTACCACACTTTTCAGCCACCAAACCAGGACTGAAACACTAAAGGTGGAGGAGTGTCCATATTCACCAAGGATATTCACACCACCAGGCTAGTTGCCCAACACAATGCGTCTGAAATGCTCCAGGTGCAACTAACACTAGGTAAGACTGCAATCCAAATTTTAGTTTGCTACAGATCCCCCACCATGCCCCAAGATTCTCACTACACCTTTCTAAACATACTGGAAAATATTAAGATACAATCAAACACCCTAATAATGGGTGATTTCAACTACCCTGCCATTAACTAGGAAAACTACTTGTTTACCAACACCTTTGCCCAACGGTTCTTGGAATTCATAAATTCCAATCCCCTGGATCAACTAATCCATATTTCCACCAGGGGCTCCAATATCCTAGACCTGGTCATTACCAATATGGGAAATTGATGCTCCACACCTATGGTCACACCCTCGTTGGCCCGGTCTGACCATAAGCTAATCACCCTTGACATCCACATCCCTCCCCACCCCACAGTAAGGAAACCTCTGTAAAAAAAACTTCTCCAAAGCCAACTTCATTCTACTCAAGTCAGAAGTGACAAACTTCATGATACCCATGCAAATGGGAACTGAAAGTTGGACTGCTGAATCCTACACTAAGACACTGTATGAGCACATCCACTCTTGGATGAATCGTGCCATCCCAAATAGAGCCAAGATGCTCTGCTCCAAAAAAAGGAAGCCAATGTGGTGGTCCCCTGCCATAAACAAACTTTACAAAAAAAGGAAGAAATTGTTTGCAGAAAAGAGGAAAATCTCAGGATGCAAAAAGCTACCTTACCAGCCTCAGTAAGAAGCTGAGATCCCTCATAAAATCCTCCAAAGCTGGTTACGAAAAGAAAATTGTCAAAGATTCCAAAGACAACCACAAGGCATTCTATAGCTATGTCAAGAATCTAAATGGCAATGCTCAGATCTGCTCTGAGCTACAACAGAATGGCATTAAATATACTGATCCCAAGGATATTGCCAATATCCTGGCAGATCAATTCAGTGCCGACTTCACCCCCCTCTAACCCCCTAAAGGGCCCATCTCAATACTGAAAGATTTCCAAATTCCAGTAAGAATACAGCATCCATGGGACCAGATGACATCCCAGGCTGTGTACTACATGAACCACAAAATGAACTGGAACCTCACCTAAGTGCCATGTTTAATCATAGCCTCACCTCAGACTTTGTGCCCACTGAGTGGCGCACAGCTACAGTTATCCCACTCCACAAGGGGGGATCCACCTTGTAACCTGGGAACTACTGCCCCGTCAGTCTCATGACCCTGATCTGCAAGACCATGGAATGTATTAACATGGAACTTACAAACAAAGACATTGGCAAACTTCAAACACTGGACCCCACCCAGTTTGGGTTCATAAAGGGGTGATCTTGTGTCCTGAACCTGACTGACTTCTTTGAATCAGTCTCCAGAGCTGTGGACGAGGGTAAGGTGATCCACACAGCCTATCTGGACCTCACCAAGGCCTTTGACACCATCCCCCACTCTAGAATCATAGATAAACTTACTAAGCTGGGCATTAATCCCTACACCACTCGATGGTTTTCCAACTGGCTTACTGACAAAACCCACACTGTAAAATTAGCCAACTGCAAATCCATCTCCAGACAAGTGACAAGTGGAATACCGCATGGTTCAGTCCTGGGACTGCTTTTGTTTGGCATTTATTTCTCTGAAGTACAGGCCAGCACGAAGGGTCTCTGGCTAACAAAGTTCACAGATAACTGCAAACTGGGAACCATTATTGAATCCCCAAATGATGTGGATATTCTACAAAAGGGCCTTACAGAAACAGATGCTTGGTGCCTGAGCCATGGGCTCAAGCTCAATGCCCAGAAATGTATAGTTATCCTCTTTGGGAAAAAACATGTACCCATGAATTACCACATAGGTGGCAGTATACTAAACATTGAAAGTGTGATGAGAGACTTAGGGACACAGGTGGACAGTGGTCTCACATTTGATAACCACATCACCACAACAGTCAGGAAATCCTTCTATGTGGCACACCTCATCACGAAGGGTTTTTCATCCAGAAAAAAGGAGGGCATTGTCCTACTGTACTCATCCTTCATTAGATCCATTATAGAATACAATGTCCCATTTGCTATGTACCTCTCAAGACATCTGCAACAACTGGAAAGGCCGTAGAAATACCTCACTAAAAGAATCACAGGCCTAAAGCAGATGCCCAATGCTGACCATCTAAAAAAAATCCAGCTATGCTCTGTCGCATATTGTCTACTCAGAGGCGATCTCTGCTTAACATACAAGGCCATGTCAAACCCATGTCAAACCCAAAGCTGTAAGACATGCTACAGTTAAAGAAATCCCAATCCCTCAGAGCCACACACTCCAGGGATCTAAACCTTGTCATCACAATAAACAAAACATGCTGGAGAGATGGGTTCCTGACCCAGAGACTCCCCAGACTTTGGAATAGACTGCCCATACATGTCAAGCAGAGCACCTCTTTTGCCCTATTCAAAAGGAACCTTGCTGATTGAATGGGAGATAGGAAATTAACCCCGGGGATCATGTCAGTCACCCTGCTAGACAGGGGTCCAGGGAAGTAAATATTATGGGAAGAAATAGCCAGGGAATTGTTATAGCTAGGCTTGTATAGGCCCTAGAGCCAATAGCCTAGTACCAACTTATGAACCTACGATCTGAAGAAGATTTTATTGAAAGCGATTATCATTTATAAATGAACAAGGGACTTTTATTTACATTTTTTAATCATGGATATATTAAAGTTTACTTCTTAAAGGATTTTTGTATTGTCTGTTCAACTCTTTTTCTATAAACCACTGTTTGTAGCATTAGCCCAGGTGAGCTATATGTCGTTGTTTTTGCTGTTTACTGTATTCGACAGCTTCACCTTATCAGTGAGAAGACATATTTCTTACTTAACCTATGAACCTATACTTACATTTATCAAGGCTATAAGAACTTGTCAGCAAATTGGGATGCATTGCAAGGCTTAAAAAGGGCTTTGTGTTGTTAGCCTTGAAAACATTTATGAACCTATGAGCTACATATCAACTGTTGTAAGAAAGTCCTTTTTCTTTGCACAGCTTACTACAAAGGGTGTGGCATGTAGCTCCAGGGATGTAACCATTTCAGTGTATTCTGCAGTCATTAAGCAGGTCACTGAGTAAAATGCTCCCTTTGGTTTGTACCTGTCCAAACATTACTCCCAACTTGAATGCCCACAACATTGTCTAACTAAAACATCAAGGGTGCATTTCATGAAATCATGCAGACTGTCTAAAAGCCATACCCCTCTTCTCAGTGCTATACAGGCTACTGAGGAGTGAGTTCTGCTTTGCTATCCTTTCAATCTTCCCATACATTTGCAAGGCCATTGGGGTCATCAACACCAGCTCAAGATATCTAAATCTCTTTTGAAAAATAAGTCTTGAAGGGATAGATATGTATCACATAAAATACTACCTATTTGGAATCATCTTCTCCAAATAAAGCAGAGTACATTTCTTATACGATTCAGTTGTCATCTGGATGAATGAATAAGTAGCCGCACATTCACTACTGGTTTAACACCCTTATCCCTCATGGATAAAAGCAACAAGGAAATATTCTGCACATCTTTTAGTTATTCCTACTTATGATAAAATGGGGAAAAACTTCATGAGACTGAATGGCTAGGCCTTTAAATATCATCATGGAGCAATAGCCTAGTAAATATCAATAAATCTATGGCCCTAAGAGCAATAGAGAAGGCCTGTGCTTGACTCTACTATCTCAAGATATAGTTGCAGTACTCCAGTGGTCTGGAACTTGAAATTTTCCAACTGAAACAGTGTATATGAGCAGTGATACAATCATCATACACTCTCAAAAAGAAATGCATGTAAGGCCTACATATATGATCTCCTATTTGACTCCCGTTGACCCTTGATATGTTCTAACTCAGGATGCTGGATGAATTTAAAAGTCCATTTTCCAGATAATATTGTCTATACTCCCCTCACTGCTCAAAATTTCTTATGTGCCTTCTGCATTTTCTGGCCTTGTCAGGATCAAGGGGTCCATTTTTGTCAAAATGTGATTGATATTCATATGCCATTCTGGATCCATGGGATATTATCCTCTTCTCTTCTCAAATGCTTTTTCATCAGGTTAGCGACACCACTAACAGAATTCTGAAATAAGTGCCTCTATATCCCAGTTTCTGTTTGTATCAGCTGCTCGGCTTAAATCTTGAAGAAAAAATATATATATGTATAGATAGACAGATAGACAGATAGATAGTAATGCTCATGCACTAGCTCAGTAATCAAGGAGCCTTAATCCTCACACTAACACCAGTGAGGGGTGCCCATACTGGGAAGGATAACAAATACACATACAGTAAAGTACAAATTCCTTTAAGAGCACACAGAGATCACAGTCAGTCTGGGGCTGGTTTCTCCCTTTCTATCAAGAACACCAATAAGACTCCCTACTGGCACAGCTATAAGGTACAGATCTCAGCTGAGTAGTCAAGCCAAAACCTCCATTGCCCTCTCTGTCCAAACAGTGCTGCGTGTCCCTGCCCAAGTAGCTGACACACATACTTTGAGATGTGGTTTATATACAAACACACAGATACTCCTGGGGAAGTCTAGCATAGGTTCTCCAGCTATGCCCCCTCCTACCAGGCTATAAGGTAGTAATCACTGCCACCAACTAATCTTATCAGCTACTAAAAGGCTCTTAACAAAGGGTGTCCGATTGTACTGTGCAATATTATTATCCAAATAGTAAGTGGACAAACAGCAAGGCTTATTGGAGTGGCTCTGTATAGTATCACTATATACATGCAATGCACTCTTAAGCTTAAATTATCTCTACACAAAACAGTCACAGTTGAAAGGTTTAAAAATATTTCATAAATAATAAAAACACAGGACAAATCTTCTCAATTCAACTCAGTGCTAGTCAAGAGTTCAGAAATCACAACAAAATGCTTAAAATAATACTGTAGAATAGTCTGACATAAATATAGAAAACAGCTAGACTAAATCTGATTAAATTCCTACCTAACTGTAAGGGCAATCACAGTTCTAAATAAACTTAGATATAGAGCAAAAGCAGAGTACTGGTGAGTGGTCACTTCTTCAGACAAAAGCCACAATGCTCTGATTCTCTCTCTCTGAGAAAGACTTAAAAATAATACATTGCTGCTGATTCATTTTAGATGATGTCATTCTTCTGTGGTTCCCAGGCTGATCGAAACTCAGAGTTTTAACATTTCTTTGATCTTGCACCTAGCCAGAAAACTGCAGCAATAAAAGACATTATATGTGTAAAATCTAGCAATTAACTCTGGTCTCAAAAAATAGAAGGAATTCCTCAGTCCAGACATTATGTCTCCAAGCTTTGAGATCAAACAGTCATACAATGCTTGAGTTATCAGCTTTCTTCCAGCAAAGAGCACTGTGGTTACATTTTTGAAGTTCAACATTTAACACATTTTTCTTACATGTAAGAGGACACGCCTGTGGATTATATTCATATTTGCAATGACATTTAATTATCTACAAAATTCTAAATGGCTAGGCTGGCAGCCTTCACATATCTTCAAATACCCCCCCCCCTGAGAAATCAAGCTAGTTTTTCAAGTGACCCTTGAGAAATGTTGCTTGAGAGTGTTAGGGCTATCTGAGCATACCTTACCCCATTCCCTGTCTCGACAGCCCATCTGCATTGGCATTGCTAACCCAACTGAGGTGCTGCACTGACATATCATATGCTTGCAACCCTAGGCTCCATCTTAGCAACTTGGCATTTTACTGGCTGGCTCGGTGTAACCATGTTAGGGGATTGTGATCTGTAACTACAGTGAATTTTCTTCCATACAGATAAGGCTGAGGTTTCTGCAGTGCCAACACTATGGCTAGACATTTCTTTTCTACAGCTGAATAGCATTCCTCTCTGGGTTGAAGCTTTCCACTAAGACAAACCACTGGGTGCTCTTCTCCCTCTGAAGAAATCTGGCTAAGTACATCCCCCACCCCATTGTTTAAAGCATCCACCTGTACAAAAATATCTGGATTGGGTAACACAGGGGGTACTCCCAAAACTTCTTTAAACTTCTGGAATGCCTGCTCACATGCTGGGGTCCACGCTACCTTATCTGGCCTGTTTTTCCTTGTGAGGTCTGTGAGGGGAGCAACTATGGTACTATAACTGAGGACAGACTTTCTGTAGTACCCTGCTGTCCATAAGAATGCCCTCACCTGCATTTTGGTAACAGGTGCAGGCCATGCCTAAATGGCTTCCACTTTGGCAGGTTCTGCCCTTTTCTTACCACTCCCACTCTATATCTCAGGTAGGAGACCTCTGCCATACCCACTTGACATTTTCTGGGTTTAATGCTCAATCCTGCCCTCTGTAGTCTGCCCAGCACCTCCCTGACATGCTGAAGGTGGTCTTGTCATGAATGGCTGCAGATGGCAATATCACCTAGGTAAGCAAGGGCAAACCCTCCTGCTCCTGCTAGGATATGAACTACCAGCCTCTGGAAAGTTGCTGGGGTATTTTTCATCCCAAAGGGCATCTTTGTGAACTCATACAAACCAAAGAGACTCACAAAGGCTGACCTCTCTCTTGCACTGGGAGTCAAGGGCATCTGTCAGTAACCCTTGGTAAGATCAATGGTTATAAGACACTTAGCCCCACCCAGCTGCTCTAGGGCCTCCTCTATCCTAGGCATGGGGTAAGCATCTGACTATGTGTGAATATTTAATTTCCTGTAGTCCATACAGAACCTGGTGCTGCCATCCTTCTTTGGCACCAGCACCAGTGGGTAGGCCCATGGACTGTTGGACTCTTGAATTACCCCTAGTTCCAACATCTCCTGTATCTCCTCCCTCAGAGTCTATTTGACTCTCTCAGGCATGCTATAAGGGGCCTGCCTAATAGGCTTTGGGATCCTGTATTCACCTGGTGTTGCACCAGGTTGGTGCACCCTGGTTTCCCAGTGAACATCTCCCCAAACTCCTGTAACACTGCTTGGATTTCTCGAACCTGGGTAGGAGATGGCTGCTGGAACATTGCTACCTCTTCAACTGAGGTGTCAGTCCAAGTCTCACTGAAGAGATCAGTCACTAGATCTTCCTCAGACTCCTTCTGCAATCCACTGCAAATACTCAGCACAATGGCCTCCCTGTTGTGGTAAGGTTTCATCATGTTAACATGGCACAATTTGTGCCCCTGCCTCCTGCTTAGCAGTTCTACCATGTAGTTAACATTACTTACCTTTCTTACCACCTTGTAGGGTCCCTCCCAGGCTGCTTGCAGCTTGTTGTGTCTGACAGGAATGAGAACCAATACCTGCTGCCCTACAGCATACTCTCTATCTTGAGCATTCCTGTCATACCAGACATTTTTCTGCTGTTGGGCTTCTGTCAGGTTCCCCACGGAAAAGTCTATGAGTTTTCTGAGCCTTGTCCTGAGGTTTAGGACATATGCCACAACAGACTCCTTGTGACAGTCTCACTCACTTTCCCAATTATCTCTAATTAAATCTAGAGGTCCCCTCACCCTTTGCCCATACAGCAACTAAAAGGGTGAAAACCCTGTGGATTCCTGGGGAACATCTCTGAAAGAAAACAATTGATGGGGCAAATATTTGTCCCACTCCATCTTAAACTTGTCTGCAAATTCCCATAGCATGGACTTGATTGTAGAGTTTAACCTTTCAACAAGACCATTATTCTGGGGATGGTAGGGGGTGGTCTTCAGGTGCTTCACCCCACAGTATTTCTACAGACAAGCCAGCAGGTCTGTCATGAAATTGGCACCTCTGTCAGTCAGTATTTCTTTTGGGAAACCTACTCTGCTGAAAGTCTCTAACAAAGCATTTGCCATCTTTTCTGCCTCAATGGAGTACAAAGCCACTGCCTCAGGGTATCTTGTAGCATAATCTACTACCACTAGGATATACTTTTTCCTTGTCGAACTTGGAGTACTCAGAGCCCCCACAATATCCATAGCTACCCTCGTAAATGGCTCCTCAATCACAGGCAAAGGCATCAAATGAGCTTTTATCTTGTCTCCTGCCTTGCCTACCTTTTGGCACTGCTCACAGGTCCTGCAGTACCCTGTTACATCTCTAGAAATTCCAGGCCAATAGACGTTCTGCATAATAAGTCTCTTTGTACGTTTTATGCCTATATGACCTGCTAAGGGAATATCATGGGCTATGGCTAGAAGTGCCAGACAGGAGGCTCTAGGCACTACCAACTGCTGTATCTTCTCATCTTCTAGCCCTGCCTCAGGCATCTACTCTTTATAATGTAACCCTTTGTCCCAGTAAACAGATCCCCTTTCCCTTGAGAATCAGGTACCTAACTAGCTACCTGCCTCAGGCCTTGCAATGTAGGGTCTGAGAGCTGAGCCTGTCTCAACTCTCTCATTGTAACCCTTCCCAGCTGCCCTTCCAAAAGAAGTCTGGTATCCTCTGACAGTGTTGCCTCACTGTCAGCCTTTGTACTATTACTCACCTCTACCTTTGCAGTCACTCTGTCCAAGGGAACATCAGCACCCACAAGCAGCTGTGGCTCACCTTCAGTCTCACTCCTTGAAGTAACTACCTCAACAGTCCTGGCTGCAAGTATGCAGTCTGTCTGTGTCTCCCCCAGGCTACCAGACTGACATGCTTGCCTCCAAACCTGACGGCATGTAACTGTAGAAACACACAGTACTGCTATATCAAAATCATTCCCTATCAAGACATCTCCAGGGATATCCTTAAACACACCTACTTGCTGGCTTCCCTTTCCACCCTCCCAGTCAAAGTGAACCCTAGCCAAAGGTATTTGGAATGGGTCCCTTCTAAAGCTCTGCCTGGAGTAGACTGCTCAGGCAAGTAGTGCTCCTCTATAACCATTGCAGGCTTCACAATGGTTATGTCAGAGGCTGTGTCTGTCTTAGTAATGGCATCTTTGCCATTCACTATGATAGGATATAACCTCTTGTGGTAGTTTGGTATCCTTGTTGTCTCAAGACAACCTACTGATGGTGTTTTGTCTTTCCCACTTACTGGCTGTCTCACCCTTTTTTCCCCACCTTGCCTCTGTAGACATCTATATGCCACATGGCCCCACTGGTTGCATTCAAAAAAATTAACCCTAGGTCCTGGATGTGTACCTGGACTAGTGGCTTCCCCTACTACTGGTAGATTCTGTTGGGGAAGTTTGGGCTGCCCACCATGGGTTCCTTTAGTCCCATGAGCAGTACTGGGGATCCCTTTCCTGTGGAGGGATGCTCTGTTGGCTAGGTATAGGTCTCCCTTCTTCCCCAATTGATTGGATGTAGCACATTGTCTATCAGCTAACTAGATCCTTATAGTTTCATAGGTTCATAGTTTGGTACTAGGCTATCAGCCCTAGGGCCTATACAAGCCTAGCCATAACAATTCCCTGGAAATTTCTTCCCACACTATTTACTTCCCTGGACCCCTGTCTAGCAGGGCAACTGACGTGATCCCCAGGGTGAATTTCCTTTCTCCCATCCAATCGTCAAGGTTCCTTTTGAAGAGGGCAAAGTGCTAAGGGCTTGTTCCCCTACCAAATGGTCTGCCAGCCCTTCAAAAGTGGTGACCTGACATCCACTCACCCACCTATGAAAATAAGTGCTCAGTTCAGCAACATATTCACACACACTTTCTTCTGCCTTGCATCTATGGTCATGAAACATTTTCCTATAAGTTTCTGGAGTTAACTTATAAAATTCTAACAGACAATTCTTAACAGCAGTATAATTTAAAAAAATCATTGTCTGACAGTTAGGAAAGAACATTTAAGGCTTTACCATGGAGCAAGGATGTCAGTAACCATACTCAGAACCTTTGGTCAACTTCATACTGTTTACATACCCTTTCAAACATATGAATAAAACTATCAATATTATCCCGCTTTGTAAACTGTGGATGAAACATACTGACCTTTTGTGCTTCTGGGGTCCAGTTACTCCATTCCACATTACCTCCATGATTCTGGCAAAGAGTTGACATCTCCTTTTCATGCTGCCTCTGCCTCTTCTTTTCCTCAGCTTCTAGGCGTAGCAGTTTCTCATTCTTCTCAGCCTGTAGACATCTCAGTCTCTCTGCTTCTTCTGTTTCAAAACGCCTGGCCTCCAACTCAAATCTCTTTAGCTCCAACTGGATTGTGAAGTCCACTGCAGAAAGGTGGAGCTGTCCATTCTCTGAGTGTTGAACATCTCCACGGCCAGTCTGATCACCCTCCTGATTGCTGTTTTCTGATGCAGCTGTAACCAAAGCTGCAATCATGACTGCTATAGCCAGGTTTCCATGCACCAGTCCCTTATCTTGGAACATCTCAGCCAAATGGCTCTCAGCTTGCCATACTCCTCTGTTGACATGTTTTCCTGCTCTACCTGACTAACTAAGCCAACAAAAGAAATAAACAGTTGTGATCTGAACTCTGAATATTCACTGGATGGCTGATTTAGAGTACAAAACACCTTCAGTGATCACTGTACACAAGCTACAGGAATTCACTATCCACACCACTAGAAGCCAATTGACAACCAATTAAAATGTGGTGTAGATATCCCACCACTGCCAAGCAATTAATATGTGATGCCCATGCACTCACTCAGTACTCAAGGAGCCTCAGTACCCCAACTAACACCAGTGAGAGGCGTCCACATTGGGAAGGATAACAAATACACACACCATAAAGTACAATTTCCCTGAAGAGCACACAGAGATCACAGTCAGTCTGAAGCTGGTTTCTCCCTTTCTGTCCAGATCACCAATAAAACTCCCCACTGACACAGCTATAGGGTAGAGATCTCAGCAGAGTGATCAAACCAAAACCACCAGTGCATTCTCTGTCCAATCAGTGCTTCATGTCCCTGCCAAAGTAGCTGGCATGCACACACTTTGAGATTTGGTTTATATCCAAACACATGGACACTCCTGGGGAAGGCTAGCACATGTTTTCCAGCTATGCCCCTCCTGCTAAGCTATAAGGTAGTAATCACTGCCACCAGCTACTCTTATCAACTGCTAAAAAGAGCCTTACCAAAGGATGTCCGATTATACTGTGCAATATTAATATCCAGATAGGAAGTGGACAAACAGCAAGGACTATTCGAGTGCCTTTGTACAGTATCACTATATACATGCAATGTACTCAAGAGCTTAAGTTATCTCTACACAAAAAATCCACAGTTGAAAGTTTTAAAAATATTTAATAATAAATAATAAAAATCCAGGACAAATCTTCTCAATTCAACACAGTGCTAGCCAAGAGTTCAGAAATCACAGGAACATCCTTAAAATGATACTGTAAAATAGTCTGACATAAATATAGGAAACGGCTAGACTAAATTTGACTAAATTCCTATCTAACTCTAAGAGCAACCACAGTTCTAAATAAACTTTTATATATTGCAAAGGCAGAGTACTGGTGTTTGGTCAGTTCTTCAGACAAAATCCAAAATGCTTTGATTCTCTCTCTCTGAGAAAGTTTTAAAAATAATACATCACTGCTGACGTATTTTGGATTACATCATTCTTCTCTGGTTCCCAGACTAACAGAAACTCAGAGTTTTAACATTTCTTTTATCTTGCACCTGGCCAGGAAACTACAGCAATAAAAGACATTATATATGTAAAATCTAGAAATTAATTCTGGTCTCAAAATAATAGCAGGAATTCCTCAGTCTAGACATTATGTCTCCAAGCTTTGAGATCAAACAGTCATACAACGCTTGAATTATCAGCTTTCTGCGGATTATATTCATATTTACAATGACATAGCATTATCTACAAAATTCTATCAAGCTAGGCTGGCAGCCTTCACATATCTTCAAACACACACACACACACACACACACACACACACATATATGTATATATATATATATATATATGTGTGTGTGTGTGTGTGTGTGTGTGTGTGTGTGTGTGTATGTGTGTGTGTGTGTGTTTGCGTATATACATATTTGTGTGTGTTGTGTGTGTGTGTGTGCATATGCGTGTGTGTGTGTGTTTGCATAAATACATATTTATTCCGCTCCTGGGCTTAAATGTAGTATCTTGCAAAAAATAAATAACTATATCTATATATCTATATATCTATATATATATATATATATATATATATATATATATATATAGATATGTGTGTGTGTGTGTGTGTCTGTGTGTGTATGTGTGTGTGTATGTGTGTGTGTGTGTGTTTGCGTATATACATATTTATTCAGCTCCTGGGCTTAAATGTAGTATCTTGCAAAAAAATAAATAACTATATATATATATATATATATATATATATATATATATATATATATATATGTATATATATATATATATATATATATATATATATATATATATATATATATATATGTGCATATAAAGATATGTGTATGTGTGTGTGTGTGTGTGTGTGTGTGTGTGTGTGTGTGTGTGTGTGTGTGTGTGTGTATGTATGTGTAGATATATATATATATATATATATATATATGGTTTACTATTAAAAAGTCGGCATAGCATTGCACGCCTATGAACTATTCGAACTGCAGATGTTCCAATATGCCAGCCACATAATCAAATGGAATATTTGCGAATGGTCTGTGCATTCACAAATATAACGTTCGATTATGTACAGGGATCGCAGTACAGTGCGGTAAGGAAACTACATCCCTTTCCTCACTGTAGTGCGATCTTGAAGTTGGAATATATAGTTAGGGGGGTGTGTAAACGTGATGTTAGGTTTCCTAGTTAGGTAGTTACAGGAAGGGTGGAATTGCTGTTAAGTGCCAAAAATGTTGCGTTCGACATTTTCGGCATTAACAGCTGTTTTTTGACATTAGGGCCATTAGGTGTTGTGTACTTTCTGTGGAACACTTCGCTCATAAGCACCATTTTTTTTTTTCACTTTTGAGATTTTAATAGTAACTTTATTTATATATATATATATATATATATATATATATATATATATATATATATATATATATATATATATATATATATATATATATATATAGGTCTCACACTTTCTCGCTTTCTCTCTCTCTCTCTATATATATATATATATATATATATATATATGGGTCTACTTTAGAACACCGACACGCCAGTTCGCCGACACACAAACCATCGACACCAAACAACCGACAACACACAATACCGACAACGCAAAACACCGAACACCATTACACCGACACACTACACGTAAACAACACATTACACTACATTATATATCCACTAGCCCTAACCCAAACCCTAACCTTAAGGTCCGACACTACCGCACACTTACCCTACCTGCACCCTAACCCTAACTCACTTAACCCACCCCTAACCCTAAGGTCCGACACTACCGCACACTTACCCTAACTGCACCCTAACCCTAACTCACTTAACCCATCCCTAACCCTAAGGTCCGACACTACCGCACACTTACCCCACCTGCACCCTAACCCTAACTCACTTAACCCACCCCTAACCCTAAGGTCCGACAGTACCAGACACTTACCCTACCTGCACCCTATTCCTAACTTACTTAACCCACCCTAAAACATGAACCCGTCACTAACACACACTTACATTACCCAAACCCTATCTCCGACACTACCGCACACTCACCTTTCAAACACCCTAACCCTAAATCCCTCACTATTGCACACTTACCTGTCCGCTCCCTAATCCTAAATCCCTCACTAGCGCATACTTACCAAGTCACGCTTACACGTTCCCCTTGTCGGTCTTCCAGCTGTCGGGATTTCAGCATGTCGGTCAACTGCGTTGTCGGTCCTTTCGCGTTCCTCTTCCGCGTGTTGGCGAACTGGCGTTTCGGTAATTTGAAGAGGACCTATATATATATATATATATATATATATATATATATATTTATATATAGATATATACTAGCCTTTAAAAAACACATTCCAACTAGTCGCATGTACTTATAATTAAAGGAAAGTATTCTCATATCAGAACTTCAGTATTATGAATGTCAGTCATAAGCATTTCATTTTAATCCAAATTCACCAACCAAAGAGCCCCAAGCTACTGTTCTGGAGAAAACAATCCTGTGCTATTTACCCCCAGAATTTATTTTCCTAATAATTTAATAGTAAATGAAATGAGAAGACTTTTTGGAAGTTTGGTAGATAATGTAAAACATTAATATGCCACAATTACATACATGATACAGGATGAAATGATTCACTCCCCAGGAATTAAATTGCATAAATTGGTAATGTTAACATCCCATTCAGACACTATCAGCTAAGAACTGAAATAAGCAAGGATAAACCAGACCTTAATTGCTGTAAATGCAGAAATTTATCATAGGTGCAATACAGAAAATCCATAAGCATTCAGTCCTTGACTCTAGATGATCGCTACTGTTAAAGTAACACCCCTACCCCAGGTAAAAAAATGGGAAAAAGGGGTTGTGGATGGATCGCTGGATAAGGTGCTTAGTCACAAAAAGTTTACACAGTACAAAGCCACCCAATTAACAGTAATCAATGACAACTCTGTAAGAACATAAAGACATATCTTTGTAAAGTTCTATGGAATGACAACTGTATCATTTCTGATTCCCTTATCCTTTTCAATGTTCCTGTTCCTGAAGTCATTCCTAAAAAACAAACATTTTTACTATGGTCTATCCTCTCTATAGCAGGGAAAATTGTTACTAAAACTGAAAATTCCAGTCTACTCTTGCCTTTAAAGTTGAGTTTATTCATCTTCTGAAATACTTTTGTAAGAATGAGATTTCTACTAAAAATGTAAGGACTAACAACACAACTTATCATTTAATTGCATGGATAAAATTGTATAATGTGTTAGAGAAACATTAAATGTTTTCCTATGTATATTCATTTTTTAATTGTTATGGACATTTTCTTGTTACTATACTGTTACCTTATTGTGTTATAAAAATTAATAAAAACATTTTCGAAAAAAAATACATGTTCATAATCTGCATTCCATGTGAGGGAATAGCACTTACCACAGAACTGAGAGCAAAGTTATGAGACAAGCAAAAACTTAGGGTAATGCTACTCAATGCTAGAAGTCTAAATCTCAAAATGCACTCACTCGAGTAACTCCTTAAAATGGAGAACATCGATATCTGTACAGTGACTGAGACCTGGTTCAAGGCTCTAGAGAGCACCCCTGCATTACCAGTCTATAACTCATACCACACTTTTCAGCCATCTAACCTGGACCAGAACACCAAAGGCAGAGGTGTGTCCATATTCATTAAGGACATCCACACCTCCAGGCTAGTTGCGCAGCATAATGCAGCCAAGGTTATCCAAGTGCAACTAACTCTGTGCAAAACTGCAATTTAAATTGTAGCTTGCTACAGATCCCCCACCATGCCCCAGGATTCCCACTCCTGTTTTCTTGATATACTGGAAAATATTAGGGTTCAACCAAACACCCTAATAATGGGCAATTTCAACTTCCCCACCATTAACTAGGGAAACTACTCATGTACCAACTCCTTCACTCAACGCTTTCTGGAATTCATAAATTCCAATGCCCTGAATCAACTTATCCACACCCCCACCAGGGGCAACAATATCCTAGACCTAGTCATTACCAACGTGAGAGACTGGTGTTCCACACCTGAAGTCAACTTTTCATTGGTCAGATCTAACTTTAAGCTAATGATCCTAAATATCCACATCCCGCTCCCACCCCCCTTTAAGGAAACCAGGGTAAAACATTTCTCCAAAGCCAACTTCATGTTTCTTTAGACAGAAGTGGCAAACTTCATGACACACATGCAGATGGACAATACAGTTATGACTGAATTCTACACAAATCCTACACAAATGCACTCTATAAGTACTTACATGAGTACATGGATCGTGCTATCCCAAACAGAACCAAGACGCTATCCTGCAAAAAAGGAAGCCAATCTGGTGGTGCCCTGCCATAAACAAACTCTACAACAGAAGGAAGAAACTATTGCAAAATAAAGTAAAATCCCATGAGTGGAGGAGCTCCCTGGTCAGCCTCAGTAAGAAGTTGAGATCCCTTATAAGATACTCCAAAGCTAGCTATGAAAACAAAATTGTCACTGGTTCTAAAGGCAACCACAAAGCATTCTATAGCTATGTCAAGAATCTCAAGGGCAACACCCAGATCTGATCTGAGTTACAGCACAATGACATGAAAATTACAGAACCAACTGATATTGTCAACATCCTGGCAGATAGGTTCAGTGCTAACTTTACCCCCCTCTCACCCCCTAAAGGGCCCATACCTATACAGGAAGAATGCAGAGTCCCTGTAACCACATCTGTGCAGGTAAAAGCTGCACTCTCTAAAACCAAAAACACAGCATCCATGGGACCGGACAATATCCCAGACTGCATTTTACATGAACTTCAGAACAAATTGGCTTTCCACGCAAGCACATTGTTCAATCATAGTCTCACATCAGGCTTTGTGCCCACTGAATGGTGCACAGCCACAGTTATCCCATTCCACAAAGGGGGAGCCACCACTGAACCTGGAAACTATTGCCCTATTAGCTTGATGTGCCTGGTCTGCAAGGCCATGGAATGTATCATCATGGAACTCATAAACAAAGACATTGGTAACCTCCAAACTCTGGACCCCACCCAGTTCGGGTTTGTGAAAGGCAGATCATGCCTTCTGAACCGGATCGACTTCTTTGAGGTAGTCAACAAAGCCGTAGATGAGGGTAAGGTGGTTCACACAGCCTATCTTGACCTTGCCAAGGTTTTTGACACCATCCCTCTCTCTGGAATTATAGCTAAACTCACTAAACTAAGTATAAATCCCTACATCACAAGATGAGTTGCCAACTGGCTCACTGACAGAACCCACACCACTGTAAAAGATGCAGACTCCAAATCTGACTTCAAACCAGTGACAAGTGGAGTACCACAGGGTTCAGTCCTGGGACCTCTCCTATTTGGTATCTACTTCTCTGAAGTACAGGTTAACACAGATGGCCTCTGGCTAATGAAGTTTGCAGATGACTGTAAATAAGGAGCCATAGTCGAGTCCGCAAATGATGTGGACATCCTACAGAAGGGCCTCACTGAGACAGATGCCTGGTGTCAGAGGCATGGCTTCAAGCTCAGAGCCAAAAAGTGCATTGAGATACCCTTTGGTAAAAATTCTGTACCCATGAACTACCACATAAACGGCAGTCTAATTAATGCCGAATGTGTGATAAGAGACCTTGGTACCCAGGTGAATAGTAGACTCTCCTTTGATAATCACATTTCCACAGTAGTCAGGAATTCCTTCTATGTGGCACACCTCATCACAAAAGGGTTCTCATCCAGGAAAAAATAGGTCATTGTTCCCCTCTACTCGGCACTCATTAAACCCATTATAGAGTACAACACCCCTTTTGGAATGTACCTCACAAGACATCTGCAGCAGCTGGAAAGGCCACAGAAGTACCTCACAAAGAGAATTACCTGGCCTCAAACAGATGCCCTACACTGACCATCTAAAAAAACTCCAGCTTTACTCTGTAGCATATTGCCTACTCTGAGGAGATCTCTGCCTAACATATAATGCTATCATAAACCCAGAGCTGTTAGACATGCTAAACCTAAAGAAATACCAATCCCTCCAAGCTACATGCTCTAGGGACCTAAACATTGTCACTACAATAAACAGGACATGCTGGAGGGCTAAATTCCTGTCCCAGAGACTTCCTATACTCTGGAACAAGCTACCCATCTATGTCAAGCAAAATTCCTCATTAGCACTCTTCAAGAAAAATCTTGATGAGTGGATGGGAAATAAGAAATGCATCCTGGGGATCACTTCTGTGCCTCTGCTCAGCAGGGGTAAAGGAAATTAACTTTCTTGGGTGGCGTAAACCAGGGAACCTTGTTAGCTAGGCTTACTTAGGCCCTTTGGATGATAGCCTAGTACCTACCTATGAACCTATGAAATTAAATGAGTGCTGGAAATAAACTCAATGTAACAAGCTAAGCATAGTCATCATGCGCTAACTAAGATTACATTGAAAACATACTAAAGTAGCAGTGACATGCAATATTTACAGCAGCATTACTAAACATATCAACAACTACATCAAAACTAACATAAGACCAAGCCGTACTTTCAAAAAACACAGTTTCTCTACAGAACACACCCTTAATTACATAGATATGCTGCTAATCCTCCAATCAGTGGGAGCCTTAAACTCAAATCCTACAGATCATGCTAGACACGCACTGTATAAAACACTTTCTTCACTCCCCAGTGACATATTCAAGCAGAGTAATAATTATAAAGTAGAGATAGATTTTCCAAGAAACAGAATGCAGAGTTTAAAGTTAACACTAATACAAGCCATGTTCATAAACAATTACAAAACATACAACAATCTGAAAAACTGAAAATGTTACAGCAATTTGAATGTTTATAACTTAAAAATCTGGCACCGGACTTATTCATCTGTCTCAGGAAGAAATCATTATCTCCAACTTGTCATGGTCTAAAATTAGGCGTGTCAGAAGCATTGTAAAAACACTGCAGCTTCGATATGACATAATATTTGTCCATTTAAGAGTTACAGATCTTGTGAGGTCTTAATTCACTTGTGAAGTGAAGACTGATACCATGAAAGTTTTAACTGTCTTATTTAGTCTTATTTAATGAGATCTTACCTTCATCTTACATGACACCAAAACAAAAAAAACAATATTCTAGTTGTCACTCAGTAGCTCATTTGATATGATGGACAGAGAAAGCAGTGTTTGTTATTGTTTGATAAAATGCGTTGGTTATAACTGCTTTGCTCTTCATAGGTTTTAGCTCTCTCCGGGTCTATATTACATTATCACAGTTTTAAAACTTCGAATCTGATATGGTTGACACCATATAATCAAAGTTTTGAAACACTGAAAGTATAATAAAACACAACAACCTACAAAAACAAACCATTTAAATGCTCTAAGCAGGGGGGCAAGATCCCCTGCACTCCCCGCTACTTAAATATGCCAACTAT
This sequence comes from Protopterus annectens, assembly GCF_019279795.1. NCBI lineage: Eukaryota > Metazoa > Chordata > Ceratodontiformes > Protopteridae > Protopterus > Protopterus annectens. Next base: position 329,253,712 of record NC_056733.1, read on the forward strand.
GAGATTGCACTACAGTGCAGAAAAGGGAAATCTTCCCTTTCTGTGCTATACGGAGATCTCCATTAAAAGATATGAAGTTTCAAGACTTCGATCATATGTTTTGAAACTTCGATCTTCTGATATAGACCTGCTCTCTCTCTTTAAGGACTATAGGCAGGGGATAAGGCATCTCATATCCCTATAACACATTTTTTAAAAACTTTTATGATTTTTACTATTTTTTTAAATATCAACAAACATAAGGTTTTCCACATGCAGAATTTGAGCAGTGTAATACAACAGTACATACACCATGTTTATAAAGATCAAACCATTCAACAATGTATCCTTCTAATCACAAAGTAAGTTACAGAAATGTAATCAAAGATATGGAGAATAATAACAATAAAACACTTCTATTCTAAACATATTTTAAAATATAAACAATATGAAATCCCTCCAATATCATGCCTTACTTAAAATTGTTTAATTGCTGTACAGGAATGACCTAGAATCATAATTTATTAATAAGACCAATGTTAACCAAGCAGTACCTCAATTAAAATAAAATAAAATTATACTCTAATTTATATGGTTAATAATTAACTGGATAAATAAATTTGTATACATAGTCTTAGAATACACTTAATTTCCTTCACTTCCATCCTTCAGGAATTCACACATGCAACCCACAGCTGTATGTTCTTCCAATCACTATCCTGTTACATTTGAAGAGTTTGTTGAGTAAGTTGCTTTCCCATACACACAGGTCATTTTTTGCCCAATCAAAACAAAAAAAAAAAAAGAAGTGTTTTTCTTATTCTTCAGAGACTTCTTTAGGCAACCATAATCCACTTAATTCTATCTTCTTAACAATCATTACATCAGTATTTGAAACTAACTGAAGATGACTTTCAATACTTCTACAGAAATCCATAATCCCTTTTCCTTAGTAATCATTAGACCAGTAAATTATATTGATTGAAGCTAAATTTCATTCCATTCCATCTTCAGAAGATCCATTAGACTGCTTCCATGAACCAATCTCAAGATGGGAATATCACTGAATTTAAAGAGCTGAAGATAAAATACAAGACAATTTATTTTGGGTCAAGAAATACAGGCATAATATCTTACAATGATAAATTTGCAATTGTGAATGTCCTACTTTATTTTGAAAAGGAGATAAACATTACTCCCTGTATTCCACTTCTAGACTACATTCCAACTTTTTCCCCACAGGCATCCCTAAATGCTGATAGATAATGTCCATCTTGGTCTAGATATATAACAATGTAAGAAACAATGTTGTTTTAGAAATTCTACCTAATGTAAAAGTCCCTATTAGATACATTAAGTTGGGCTATCAGCTTTTAGAATTATTTCATACCCTCACTAAACCAGCCCTTACCTACCCAGCTGTGACATTATGTTGCTAATTTCTGGATAGTGAAGGTCTAAATATTTTCACGAAAGTTGATAAATGAGGAAAAAAGGGCCAGGGTATTATGATTACTAAGCTTTTCTGTTGCACTCTGTATAATTGATGTGTATATGCTAAATATTTTCAGACAATCCATGGAGAATCTACCTACACTAGCTTGCTAATAATGCTTTTCAGACTATTTGCCCAAATGCCCACATCTTTTTAATCCACATTTAAGAGTGTAATGAATCAACAGAACAATAATTTATCAATGGACTTGCCTGGCATAGGGATCATAGAGATTGTTGCTGATTTCCATGCAGAAGGCACCTATTTCTTATTCTGAATTCCCTGAGTGGCCTTTAATAGTTTAGCATACATTGTCTCATCCTTAAATTTATATACTACACAGCATAGGCTTCTCAGACTTTGTGCCTTTACATTTTTAAACTGTCATATAATCTTGTAAAATTTCTTATAGGTTCATAGGTTCATAGGTTCATAGGTTTATACTAGGCTATCTGCCCGAGGGCATTTACAAGCCTAGCCCATAGTTTTGTGGCTTACGCCACCCCTTTAGTATGGGGAACTATACCCATTATTTTGCTGTGCCTCTGTTGAGCAGTGACACTGAGGTAATCCCTGGGGTATATCTGCGATCTCCCATCCATTGGTCAAGATTTCTCTTGAACAAGGCCAGCGAGGTGCTCTGCCTCACATATACCGGGATTTTGTTCCACAGCATAGGAGTCTTTGGGTGATGAATCTATCCCTCCAGCACGCCCTATTAATAGCTGTGTCAAGGTTTAAGTCTCCGCCCTTGTGGCTCTGACGGATCTAGATTTATTGAGGTGAAGCATATTCATCAAATCTGGGTTTGACATGGCCTTGTATGTCAGGCACAGGTCACCTCTGAGCAAGCGGTGCGACTGAATAGAGCTGAAGTTCTTTCAGTCGGGCAGCATAGGACAGATTTTTGAGACCCTTTATCCTTTTGGTGAGGAACTTTGTGGCCTCTCCAGCTGCTGCAAGTGTCGGGTCAGATACATTCCGAATGGGGCATTGTGCTCAATCATTGGTCTGATGAGTGATGAGTATAGGGAAACTATGACCTCCTTGATCTAGATGTGAATCCCTTCATGATAAGGTGGGCAATGTAGAAGGTCTTCCTAACTACTTTAGCTACATGGGTGTCGAATGACAGGCTACTGTCAACCTGGGTCCCCAGGTCCCTAATAACTTCTTCTGTGCTCAGTGGATTGCCACCTATATGGTAGCTAGGGGTAACCTTGTTTTTCCCGAAGGGTATGACTATGCATTTTTTGGCATTTAACTTTAGGCCATGGCTCTGGCACCAGTTATCCGTTTCTGTGAGACCCTTCTGAAGGATATCTGTGTCAGATGTGTTTTCGACTACGGCCCAGTTTGCAGTCATCTGCAAACTTTGTCAGCCATAACCCTCCTGTGTTTGCTTGTACTTCGGAAAAGTAGATGCCAAACAAGAGTGGGCCCAGGACTGAGCCCTGTGGGACACCACTTGTGACAGGCTTAGAGTCTGACATGGCACCAGCAACTCTGACCCTGTGGGTTCTGTCACTCAGCCAGTTTGCAACCCATCTTGTGATGTATGGGTTAACATTTAAGCTGATGAGTTTTTCAATGATACCCGAGTGGGGTATTGTATCGAAGCTTCGCCAGATCGAGGTAGGCTGTATGGACTGCCTTTCCCTCATCAATGGCTTTGGTGACTGTTTCGAAAAAGTCAACCAAGTTTAAAAGGCATGATCTGCCTTTGACAAAGCCAAACTGGGTTGGATCCAAAGTCTGCAAATTCCCTATGTCTTTATTTATGAGATCCATTATGATCCTCTCCATGGCTTTGCAGATAAGGCTTGTCAAGCTAATGGGCCGGTAATTTCCAGGGTCGGTGGAGGCACTGCCTTTATGAAGTGGGACCACTGTCGCAGTGCGCCACTCCCTGGGTATGTATCCAGAGGTGAGACTATGATTAAACAGCTGTCCTAGCTGTGGGTTTAATTCCTCGTTGAGCTCGTGGAGCACACAGCCGGAGACACCATCAGGTCCCATGGATGCTGTGTTTTTTGCTTTGGATAGAGCAGTTCTCACTTGGGCGTTAGAGATGTTTTGGGGGCTGCAATCATTTGGTATAGATATCTCTCCTTTGGGGGGGGGGGGGGGAAGAAGTTTGCACTGAACCTGTCAGCCAGTATGTTGGCAATGTCTGTAGGATCAGTAATCTTCACATCATTTTGAACTAGTTCTGAGCATATCTGGGAGTTTCCTCCCAGGTTTCTAACATAGCTAAAGAAGGCCTTATGATTGTCTTTTGAGTCTTTAGCTATTTTTCTCTCAAAGTTTGCTTTGGATGATTTTATGAGAGCTCTTAGTTTTTTACTTGTAGTGATTAAAGGTGTCTTACCTTTTAAGGATTTTGCTCTATCTTGTAGTAGCTTCCTCCTTTTGTTGTAGAGTTTGTTTATGGCTGGGGTCCACCAGACTGGACGCTTGCCTTTGGTACAAAGAGTCTTTGTTTTGCTTGGGATTGCCTTATCCATGCAGTCCTGTAGGTGCTGGTAGAAGGCTTTTGTAAGTGATTCAGCGGCTTGGGTACTGTTTTCCGCCGGCTCCGGGGCCTTAAAGGAGACCACGCTAGTCTTTAGAAGTGTGAAGTCGGCTTTCGAGAAGTTCTTTACTGTGGTCTTTTTTATTTCAGGTGGGGGTGGAATGAGGACCTCCAGCGAGATTAGTTTGTGATCTGATCTCACCAGTGAGGGGTATACTTCCGGTGTTGAACATTGTGCTCCCATGTTCGTGATAATGAGATCAAGTATGTTTTCTCCTCTTGTGGGGATGGTGACCAATTGTTCCATGGCGTTTGAGTTTATGAATTCCAGGAACTTTTGGGCTAAGGTGTTTGGGCTTGAGTAGTGTTCCCAGTCTATATTAGGGTAATTGAAGTCACCTAGTATGATGGTGTTTGGAGATACATTTATCCCCTCCAGTGTTTTCAGGAAAGCCATGTGAGGTTCCTGAGTTTGTGAGGGTGGCCTGTAACATGCTACAATTTGCAGAGCAGTCTTGCCTATGGTTAATTGCACCTGGATGGTCTCCGATGCATCTTGCGTTGCCACCAATCTTGAGGTGTGGGTGTCCTTGATGAATATGGATACCCCCCCTCCTTTCTTGGTATTGTCCGGATTTTGGGGCCGGAACGCATGATATGAGGTAAAACCTGATAGTGGTGGGGTGCTCTCAGGAGCCTTGAACCAGGATTCTGTCACAGCACAGACATCGATGTTCTCCATACTGAGAAGGGCCTCGAGTGCGTGCATTTTGAGATTGAGACTTCTGGCATTGAGCAGCATTACCCTTAGTTTTTTTCCATTTTTGTGTTCTAGGGTGGTAGGTTTAGAATTTGAGCCTTGCCTAAAAAAGGCACTATGGGGGTGGCAAGAGCCTTTGCCAATATCCGGAATCCCAGGGGTGACAGGTGCACGCCGTCCCTTGCGAAGCAGCGTGGCTTGTCCAGCATGTCATCCCAGGCAGACAGACATTGGATCCCCTTTGACTGACACCAGAGTTTAAGCCAATTGTTAAAGCTGATCATCTTATCTCTGTATTGTGGCATCATTCTTGGTGAAGGTCGGATACTGCTCAAGGTCAGGGTCATACCTGCCTGGGCTACACAATCAGAGAGCTCCTCAATGTCTCTTTTCATGTAGTCCAAGGAGGTACGTCTCAGGTCGTTTACACCAGCGTGGACAATGACTGAGTTGTATTTGTACCTGCTGTTGAGAGACCTGAGTGCTTGCGTTATGTGGCAGATTCTAGCGCCCGACAGGCAGCTTACTGTAACCCTCTCCTTACTCAGTCTGGTGAGCGGGACGTCAGTGTGTCTGACTATGGAGTCACCAATGACTAGTGTGTCTGGCATTGTGTTTGGCCTTAAGGGCTGTGACTGTTTGACACTCTGACTATGAGGTCTATGTGTTGCAGGTGTTGTGTTCTGAGGTGGTAGTTGTTTGGGTGTCTGCTTTGGTGGCCTCTTCATTGTTGGCATCATCAACTGCTGCGTGCTTTGTGCAGTAATGTTGGCAGAGCTATATTTCTATATATTCTTGAAATATAGAGTTAACAGCATTTATGTAGGTATTGCAGAGTTCCTTGATTTACATGATTTTTGCTCAGAAAATCCCAGTAACTTCATAATACATCTGCAGTAGTACTTTGAAGACTAGCAAATATAAGTCTGGCCACATTAACTTAAACTCAACAAACAAATGTCTTATTGCTTGAAGAGATAACATCTTAAGATACAGATTTACTTCTCTAAATAAGTTTTTTTTTGTAATGATTCTTGAATATCATGAGAGAAGTATAGCAGAACTTCCTTTCTTATTTTCTCTATTTTTGCCTTCAGTACTCTACTAGTCTTAAGTTTCTGTTTTTTTATCTTCCAATTCTGAAACTTGTTTGATAAGAATTAATTTTAGCCAATATAACCTTAAATGAAAATGGCCTTTCAAAGTATTCCATGACATATGAGGCGGGACAGTTTTTTAACATATCAAGGTCTCTTATTTATTTAAATAAAGCTGGTATAAACTTATCTAGTATGATATAAGCCAATACAGTCTCATTTACATAATAATAATAATAACAACAACACTAATGATCTATTTGCTAACCAGGTAGACACAATTGATACGCAGTCCTTTTTGGTGGTGACCTGGTTGCAAGGTCGGGTTAAGTGACTTGCTCAAGGTCACACATTAGGCAAACAAGGTCTGAGAGATTCAAACCCTGTACCACAGAAACTACAGATTACAACCTTAAACTCTGTATCATGTGAATATGTAAAGGTCTCTCTCTCTTGGGCTTAATTTTATTTATATAGGAGAATGACCATAAAGCAGCATTTTTTAAATACCTTCCACTAGTTTTTTTTTTTTTTCATGTCTGAGGGAATATGACTGAATATCCTTGTCAATGCATAAATAAGTCTTTATTAAGAAATGACAATGGTTATAAAATAGTGAGTCTTGCAACCCAAAATGTAGCTGCTCTTCTGTCAGCAGCAACTGCTGAAAAAACCCTGTTTATGCTATAGACAAAGCAGACCATCATGGTGTCTTAATCAAGGTAGCTTGACAGGGATCAGACACACAATTAAAATTATATCTTGGTATGCACTCATTTTCATCCAAGCTGGAAAATATAACTAGCCTGATGACAGTGGGATAGGAATTTGTGAATATATGTAAATCTCTTACGATGATTGGAATACTTGACCATCATCCCCCAAAGCTAGCCAAACATTTAGAACATTCATGCTTTGTATTTAAAATTAACATTTGTTTAGCAAATAATGTAGCTCCTCTGGGACATTCCTTAGTGTAGTGGTTCTCTTCCATGAGAATTATAAAGTATTGGTCAGTGCCTCAAAATCCATATGTTCCTTATTTTCCATGTGTCTTATTACTAAGGTGTAGATCTTGTAACACAACAATGTCTATTTTACATTATTTCAGAAGATAAAAGTATCCTGCTTGTCTTCTCTGGGCTGTTGAACCAGTTTACATTTAATTCACCACATGAACTTGCTTACATAGAAATTATAGTTTACAAGCCAAAAAGGATGAAGGTAAAATATAAACTCAGTGAAATGTAACAACACAACTCTGGTGTCACATATCATTACTCATAACTCTTTGTTGGTTAAACAGGATGATGCCTTGGAATTTATCCATGTGCAAATCACCATAAAGTCCCTAACTGTATCCTAGTTAGCTATAGGTCACCCTGTATGTCTCTAGAATGCCATCACATGTATCTAGACCTACTGGCAACACTCACCTTTAAACCAAATGCCCTATTTATGGGAGATTTCAGCTACTCATCTATAGACTGAGAAACATACATTGCATCATACACACAGCCACAATGATTCCAGGGCTTTATTAACACAAACTTCAGGCATAATTATTCCTGGACTATATTAACACAAATATCCTTGGCCAGTAATGACCACACCAACCAGCGGTTCAAACATACCTCTCACCTATATGGGAGACAGCTGAAACCCCCCTCCCCCTGTCATGTTCTCACTGGTGAGGTCGGACCACAACTCTTTCAAAATAAAAATTAGATTTGTAACCCCAGCAAAACCTGTAACAATTAGGAACTATTCCAAAGCAAACTACGCCCTATTAAGCAAGAGCTCACATCAACCTATGCAGAATTGTTCACATAGACCCTGTACAACCATGTAAATCTTCTATGCCTACTAGAAGTAAGCCCAAAACAAAAACTCTAAAAACAAACCACACTGGTGCATTAATAACCTCAACAGGGTATAAAACAAAAGCAAAACAGTCATGTCTAAAATCAGGAAGAGCAACTCCAATAATGATGAGAACTCTCTAATTAAACCAAACAGGAAACTAAGTCAAATATGAGATCAAGGTAGCCTCACAGGCTAAAGACAACCACATGTCCTTCTGCAACTATGTCCAAATCCTCAAAGGCAGCACACATCATTGTGGAAAACTGGTGGACAATAGGGCCATCTTCACTGAGCAGAGTGACAAGACATAAATTCATCTCAAACATATTCCCCACTGCCACTTGCCTCCCTCCATAAAATGCCTACTAGAATAACCCCCTCCCTCAAATATTTAATGTTTGGTTACTTCAATTGTTTATCTTTTTCTTGTATCACATTTGTTTTGTTTTAATTTTTCCATTCTGTTGGAGTTTAAAGAGGTCTGGGTTAAGGTCAGTTAGAAAGGTTGGCAAAGAATTTCCTTGCAAACAGTGAATAACATCAGCTAATTAGTGGGAGGAGATGATAAATAGCATTCCTCATTTAGCTAGAAATATTTGGAAGCATTTGTATTTAGCTGGAGTGCTTGTTTGGCTTGTTTGCTGTACTCTGCCCAAATATTACTGATCTCTGTCTGCATTTTATTTTTCCACCCACTCAACTGTTGTAGTATTCTTAAACTTGGTGGCTTTTGAGTTGCCCGCCCCTACTGTAAATCTGACTTTGGATACTCCTCCTAGTCCCATCTCCTCAGCACATTCTACTGAGTACAGAAAGATCAGTTGGGAAGGACCACCCCATTAGTTTCTTAACCTTGAATTATCTTATATTTCTTCCCACTTAACTTAAAAACAAATTTGTGGTTTATTCAGCTGATTTTACTGTATTTGTGTTTCTTCCTACTTTACTACTTTATTTTGCTTTTACTGCCTTTTCTTAAAACTGTTCAATTGCATTTATTCTGCTGCATTTATTACTGCTTGTTAATATTCTGATTAAATTGTAACTGTTATTCTAAGCCTCTTAGTTTTGGTTTAATTACTTGAGCTTAAGGCCAGTTGTTTTACATTAATAGTTGCCTAATTAAATTGTAACTGTTATTCTAAGCCTCATAGTTTTGGTTTAAACATTTGAGCTTAAAGCCAATAGTTCTACATTAAGAACAGTTATAGTCTACACTCTTGTAGCAGGAGAGGTGGCTTATATCCTTGTAAGCTGGGGCTTGCTGGTTGAAGTCTTATTGTGTCTGTTATTCTAAAATTATCTTATTTCTGGTTTAAGCACTTTGGCTTCAGGCCAGTTATTTTACATTAAGAAGGGTTATGGTCTACACTTTTGTGGGAGAATAGGGTAGCCTCTGCCCTTCTGAGTTAAGAATTACTGGCTGGAAGCTTATTGTGCCTGTTGTTCTGAGTGTCTTTGTTCTGGTTTAAGCAGTTAGGTTTCAAACTAGTTATTTTACATTAGGAATATTTGCAGTCTATACTTTTGTGGTAGGAGATGATAGCCTATACCCTTCCAAGCTGGGAATTGCTGGTTGAAGGCTTATTGCATTTGCTATTCTGAAAGTGTCTTAGTTCTTGTTTAAGCACTTGGGCTCCAAAACCAGTTATTTTACATTAGGAAGGTTTGTGGTTTAGACTCTTGTGGGAGCATTCTACTAAAGTGCTGCTTTATTTAAACTGTTTTTTTCTATTCTGACTGTGATTTTCTACACTTTGCATTTCTGTGTTACAAAGACATGCATCTGGAGTGTTTCTCCGCGGGCCTCCATTGAAAACTGGCTTTGTTCCAAGTCAAACATACCCAGTTAACAAATGTTAAATAAAATAAATGAATAGTACTTCTGCGTTTTATAGCATAGGCTAGATTCAGGCTTGTTTGGTATAATTTGAGCACTAAAACCAGCCATCTTACATTAAGAAATTCCCCATGCACCCTTGTGGCAGACGTTTGCAGCCAAGGACCCATCTGAATTGGAGATTGCTGGAATAAGGCTCAGTCTTGGGCTTTCCCTTTGATTACTTTGTTGAAAATTATTTGACTTCACTTGTATTTAAGTGTTGTGCTTGTGCAGGTTTGTGTTCTGTTTACTGGAACTGGTCAGAAATTGCATTGCTGTCCTGTGAGCAAATCAAGTATGCATTGTGAAGCATTGATGCAGTTTTCTACCCCTTGCCCTCCATAGGATAGCCATTTTTTGTTAGTCTTACAGCAAAACCTAGTCCATCTAGCCCACTACCCACTACCCACTAGTTACTACAGTATATACCTGCCATAATAGATGGACAGTTTCCCACCATTTCTCCAGCCAGCTTGATTGACATGGGGATCCTGAGCAATGTAGCAATTGCCTCATGTATACTGACAACCAGTTACTCCTAAAACAAATAAATACAGCATGTAAGACCTGTATCGATACTATGAATTTGGAATCCATTATCTCACATTACAAACCAGATATAAAACAGGTTGTCAGCGCACACTCTTCTCCTCTTGCACATAACAAGCTCACAACACCTAAACTCACATATGCAGAGGTACTCACTAGAAGCCTACCTAAAGATCAGAGACCTTCCAAGTGCAAACCTACTGCACACACTGCAAACCCAACAGAATCCCCTACACATAATAATAATATGCACAACAGCGTCTCAGTCAATAAGGCCCTAAGGCAAAACACTTCAATACCAAATGTCTTGGTCATAGGTGACTCCATAGTGAGACACACGTATGCCCCCCCCCACCTTGCTGGACAAGGAAGAAGGTCATGGTCAGCCACCTGTTAGGTTCCGGGATCAGGCAGATCATGCAAGCATTCACATCTCTCAACAACAAGTACTGTTATGACTCTGTCATACTCCATGTTGAAGTGAATAACTTGACCATATTAACAGAGACATGATGATGTCTCTATATAAACAAAATTGACTGACTTCAATAATGGACTTAGCTACTGGTGTCAATCCAGAGAGATCCAGTATGTGCCAACCTGGGAAGATATGGTCAACAGGCCACACTGCTTTGTCAGAGATGGTCTTCACCTGTGCCTCTCGGCTTTCGGTTACTGGCAAAGACACTTGCCTTTCCAAGAGTGCCTTTTTAGGCAATGTCATAACAACAAAGTTCCCGACAGAAAAAAATCCACTAGAGACAAATTTAAGATTATGCTGCTTAAGGAGTCTAAATAGGAAACTGCACTCACTGGAAGCACTCCTTACTTTGGAAAATGCCAATGTCTGTGCAGTCACAGAGATATGGTTCAAGGTCACAGAGAGCACCCTGGCCATGTAAGGCTGCCATGCCTTCCACCCTTTCAGATCTCAAAACAAGCATGAAAGAACCAAAGGTAAATGTGTCTCCATCTTCATTAAAGACAAATACACCTCAAAACTAATTAAACAGTATGCCTCCCTAGAACTACTCCAAGTCCAACTAACTGTGGGCAAAACCCCCTTACATATAATTAACTATAGGTCCCCCACCATGAAACATGAGAACCACTTTGCCTAACTGGACCTACTTGAGTCACTCACTATACAGCCAAACACCTTGGTCATGGGTGATTTCAACTATTCTTCCATCAATTGGGAGTCATTTATGAGCACAAACACGCTTGCCATAAGGTTCCTAGACTTTGTTAATACAAATGCTCTGTAACAGATAGCCTGCACCCCCATAAGGAGCTTTAATGTCCTAGACTTACTACTCACTAACATAGGGGGTCTCTGCTCTACTCCCTGTGTGTTGCCCTCTCTGATAAAGTCTAATCATAAACCAATCTTGATCGAAGTAACAATCATACCTGACCCCCCCCCCCCAAGAGCAAAAAGGAATGAAAAATGTCTCCAAAGTAAACTATAGTCTCCTAAGCAATGGCATAAATAGTTTCAAACACCTGTTACCACTGTCAACAATGGTGTCTATACACAAGTGTACACAAATACCCTATATAAACACCTATACAAATGTATAGACTCAGCTCTACCTGAAAGGATCAAAACAAGGTCCTCAGGAAAAAAACAAGTGTACCTGGTGGACAGCAAGCATAAATAGGTTATACAACAATGGGAATAAGCAAATGTCTAAGAACAAGAGGAAACTGACTCTGCAGAGGAAGGACACCCTCCACAGATTGAATAAGCAAATTAGATATCTTGTAAAGTCCTCTAAAGCCAATTACAAAGCTAAACTAGCATTTTTAGCTAAGGATAATCATAAGGCATTCTTTAGTTATGGCAGAAATCTAAAAGGGAAGGAGCAGCTTTGTGCTGAACTAGTAGTGGACAGTACCACTCATAGTGACCCTGAGGACATTGCCAACCTGCTAGCAGACAGAGTTTGTGCAAACTTCACCTCCAGTCCCCACTGGAATCACTCCAAAGCATACCTATCACCAGTCCTCTACCTAATATCTTCAAAGAGCAGATCATAACTGCACTCTGTATGGCCAAAAACACAGTCTCTAGAGGATCAGATAACATCCCAGGCTGCCTAATAAATGGTCTAAAACAGGACCTAACAGAACCACTTACTAATCTATTCAATCACAGTCTAAGTACTGGGTTTGTTCCAGCAGAGTGGAAAACAACAACAGTAATCCTCTTGCATAAAAGTGGTCCATCAGCGGACCCTGGGAGCTATAGACCCATAAGCCTAACCAGGATTATCTGCAAGGCCATGGAGAGAATCATCATGGACCTTACCAACAAAGACATAGATGACCTTCAAACTCTTGACCCAACCCAATTTGGCTTCCTTAAGGGTAGATTATTCTTATTAAACCTAGTGGACATCTTCAAGATTTTCAACAAAGCCCTTAATGAAGGCCAAACAGTACATACATCCTTTCTTGACAGCCAAGGCTTTTGACACAATCCTCCACTCAGACATCATTGAGAAACTCACCCAGCTGGGAATTAACCCATATGTCACTAGATAGCTAGCCAAATGTCTCACCAACAGAAAACATACAGTCAAAGTTGGGAATTCCACCTCTACCAGCATACCAGTTACCAGTGGTGTACAAGAAGGATCTGTGAAAGCCAGCTAGTGTTTGGAATCTATTTTTCAGAATTCAAGGCACAAATAGATGGCCTGTGGCTTACCAAGTTTGCCAATGACTGCAAACTGGGTGCAATCATTGAGTCCCACAATGATGTTGACATACTACAAAAAGGGCTAACACTGACAAATGATTGGTGCCAAAGCCATAGACATAAACTAAATGCAAAAACATGCATTAGCATCCATTTTAGCAAAGGGAAAGTCCCTGCAAATTACAATATTAACAGTACCCACCTTAGCTCAAACCCTGTGGTGAGAGATTTGGGAACACAGGTTGACAGCTACCTTAAATTCAATCCCCATCTGTCCACTGTGGTAAGGAATACCTTCTCTGTTGCACATCTCATAAGTAAGGGCATCAGATCCAGAGCTAAGGATGTTATAACTCCCCTGTACTCAACTCATCAGACAACTAATAGAGTGCAATGCTCCCTTCTGTATATACCTCACCAGACACCTGCAGCAGCTGGAGATCTCAAAGGTTTCTCATCAAGAAAATTCATGGTCTTCAACACATGACCTACATGGACAGACTGAAGGCCCTGTCACTGTCCTCTGTATCTTGTAGACTGCTGAAAGATAACTTGTGTCTGGCCTATAGAGCAGTCTCAGACCCTCTCCTAATGGAAATGTTCCACATTCTCAAGTCAGATGGAACAAGATTCACTCACTCTAGGGTCTTAACCTAGCCTGTGACATTAACAGGACATGTTGGAGAGACAGATATTTCTCCCAGAGATTGCCACTCTTATGGAACAAACTCCCAATTCACATAAAAAACACAGCTTCTCAATGGCACTATTTAAGCATAATTTAGGCAACTAGATGGGAGATCATAAATTTACCTCAGGGGATGTCACCTATGTCCCTCTTGGATACGGGCAGTTGGTTCTGATCATAGACTCACGCTGTAAGTATAGACCATACAACTTGGTCAATAAGGGAACAAGGGTGTAACATGGTTAGGCTTATAAAGGCCCTAGAGCCAATAGCCTAGTAAACTCCTATGAACCTATGAACCTATTATGAGGGACCAGGTCCTGCTGTCACTCAGTAAGGTCAAAAACACAGCCTCAATAGGCCATGACAATATCCCGAGATACCTCATATATAGCTGGGAACATGATCTATTAGAACCATTTGAGTTACTTTTCTACTATAGCCTCATAACAGGCTTTGTACCATGAGAATGGAGGACTGGAATGGTTTTCCTGCTTCCCAAGGGTGGGCCATCAATCGACCCCAGAAACTATAGACATATTAGTTTGACTAGTCTAATATGCAAAGCCATTGAACAAATTATCATGGATATAAGATCATAAGATCATAGTAGATTACTAGGCAACTGACCTGGAGGTCATTTCAAGCCTATCCATTTTTTCCCAATGGAAGTTATCCCCAGTAAGAATTTGTGGTGCTCCATCCACTCATCCAGGTTCTTCTTGAACAGTGTCAATGAGGTGCTCTGCTCTGTTTCACATGTATAGGTAGCCTATTCAAAAGACACTGCAGTCATTGGGAGATAAATCTGTCCCTCCATCATGCATTATTTAAGTTGCAGGCCATATTTAGGTCCCTGGAGTAGGTAGCCCGAGTCCCATTTGATTTACTGATATGCAGCAAGTTCATTAGATTTGGGTCTGAGATTCATCTGTACACCAGGCATAAGTCTCCCCTAAGAAGGCTATATGATATAACGTATCATGACATGGACTTTAGTCAGTCTGTGTAAGGCATGTGCTGAGTCCCTTTATCTTTTTGTTAGAAACCTCTGAGGTCTCTCCAACTGCTGCAGGTGCTTTGTACGGTACATGCTTAACAGGGTGTTATACTCAATTATGGGCCAAGTCAGTGCCAACTATAGAGGGGTTGTAACCTCTTTTGCTGTCAAGGTAATGCCTTTTCTAATAAAGTTTGCTACGTAGAAAGCCTTCCTTACTAGAGTAGACACATGGTGGATGAAGTTAATGTCACAGTCAACTTGTGATCCCAGGTCCCTTATCACTTCTTGGGTACTTAGGGTAATGCTGTTGATTTGATAGTGTGAAGGCACATTGTTTGTGATGAAGGGAATGATGATGCATTTCTTTGCATTCAGTTTAAGACCATTAATAAGACACCAGTCATTGGTCTGGGTAAGATCTTCCTGACTGTGACGATTGGGGAGAGATGGGTGAAGGCTGCCAGCCTAGTTAAATAGAATTTGATATATAATTATATCAGCTGTATAAGTACATGCAAAATACAGGCTTGTGTTTTTAAATGAAAGAAAAACACTGTAAAATGTGAACTTCAAGACTGTTACAACATTGCCATCTGTTGTAAGGGAAAAACCAAGCCAGGCATTTCAAATGTCTTTGAAAGTACAATTATCTAAAAAATGGTGCCAGAGTGGCTAGCTGAACACATTCCTCCTATTGTCTTAGCTTAAGGAATAATTGTTAGAGTGTACATGTGGAAGGTGCTTTATTGCTTTGGTTTCTGCTAGAGTGTATATGTGAAATGCCTGTTATTGTTGTATTCTCCTGTGCAGGTGTTAGCTTGCTAAATAATGTAAATGGAGTTTCTATTAGCCTGGGAACTCAGAGCAGCTGTCAAGATGATGCAATATAAATAGTGGAAAAATCTAAGTGTCAAAAATGATGTAATCTGGGGAGGACCCAGAGACATGTATGTTAGTGATGTTTTATAAACTGTGTCTCAGAGAGAGATAGGAAGCATTTTGACTTTGGACATCTAACCCTGCACTGATTATGCTCTTTATGTATGTAAGTAGGATTGTAGCACTGTGTTTTCTCTTAAGATTAGCTGAAGATTAGAAAGTTAGATTAAGTATTTTTCTGTGTAATCATATCTTTCCTATGATATTATTTTAAGTTTCTGTGTGATCTCTGAACTTTTAGATATCTATGTGGTGTAGTAGTTTTGTCTTGTGTTTTAATTATTTATTATTAAATATTTATAACCTTTCTACCTGTGGCTGATTTGTGTAGAGATAAGCTCTAGAGTACATTGCATATTTATATAGAGTTTATTGTAATAGGTCACTCTGATAAGCCTTAGACTGTATAGTCACATTACCATTGGATAATGATATTACACAGTAATAATTGGACACCCTTTTAAGGGCCTTTTAGTAGCTGATATTATTAACTGGGTGGTGACAGTAATTACTACCGTATAGTCTGGGTAAAGTGGTACAGCTGGAGAATCTGTGTCAGACTATCCCAGGAGAGTCTGTGAAGTTGTATAAATACTTATCTCAAAGTGTGTGTGTGTGTTATGTCAGCTACTTGGCTGGGACATGAAGCACTGTCTGGACAGAGAGGGTACTGGAGGTTGTAGCTTGCCCAGTTAGGCTGAGACCTGGACCCTATAGCTGTGCCAGTGGAGAGTCTTATTGGGGACCTGGTGGGTAAGGGACCAGCCAGCCCCAGACTGACTGTGATCTCTGTGTGCACTTAAGAGAAATTGTACTTTACTGTGTGTATTAGTTATCCTTTCCTCCTCTAGGAGATGACCTCCCTGGTGCTAGTGGTGAGGATTGAAGCTCCTTAATTGCTGGGCCAGGGCACGGTCGTCACACTGACATAATTTGGGGATTCAATAATTGCCCCAGTTTGTAGTCGTCTGCAAACTTGGTCAGCCACAAACCCCTAGTTGTGATCTAAACTTCTGAGAAGTATATACCAAACAGAAAGGAGCCCAGCACTGACCCCTGTGGCACCCCACTGGTAGGTCTGCTGGTTGATGTGGAGTCACCCACTTTGATAGCATGTGTCTGGTTTGTGAGACAATTGGCAACCCATCTTACAACAAATGGGTTTACATTCAGTTTGTTAAGTTTATCAGTAATGTATGAGTGTGGGATTGTGTCAAAAACCTTTGCCAAGTCAAGGTATGCTGCATGTACAGATTTGCCTTCATCAGTGGCCCTGGTCATATTTTCGAAAAAATCTGCCAAATTTAACAGGCATGATCTGCCCTTGATGAAGCTGATTTGGGTATGATCCAGGGTTTAAAGGTCTCCTATGTCTTTATTTATGAGGCCTTACAGATGAGGCTGGTCAGACCTATGGGTCTATAATTACCTGGGCCTGTTGCTAGGCCACCTTTGTGAAGGGGAATAACTGTTGCTGTTTTCCATTCCACAGGAACAAAGCTTGTGGTTAGACTATGATTGAAAAGGGTACTTAGTGGTAATGCTAATTCATGTTTTAGCCTGTTTAGAAGACAGCCTGGGATGCCGCCTGGTCCCATAGAGGCTATTTTTTGTTTATTTGCTTTTTTGCCTGGACAGGGCTTTGATTACCTCTTTTTCAGATAGGTAGGGTTGGGGGAAGTTTGGAGGAAGGTTTGTGATAGGTTTGCAGGGGATAAGGGAGGGAAATTTTCACCAAACCTATCCACTAGCAGGTTTGCTATCTCTATTGGGTCAGGGTGTGCGATACTGTTGGTCACTAGTTCTGCACATGCTTGGGTCCTACCTTTTAGGCTATGTACATAGCTGTAAAAGGCCTTATGATTATCCTTGGCTGTGCTTGCCAAGATTTTTTCAAAAAAGCCCTTAGAGGATTTGACAAGTTGTCTTATTTACCTATTGAGACTGAGGAGGGTGCCTTTCCATTGTTGGGGTCTCGCCTTTGTTTTCTTGGACAGCAATGTTTTGCATTTATTGTAATATTTGTTGATGCTAGATGTCGACCTTAGCAGTTTGCTTTTACTTGAGGCTCTGACGTTGATTCTTTCTGGTACAGCTGAGTCTATACACTTATACAAGTGATTGTACAGGGCTTTAGTATACGCTTCGGTGCAGTTACCACTTCCAGTTGGGGGTGAGGTTTGGAATGCATTTATACATTCACCTAGGAGCGTGTTGCCTTATTGAAGTTTTTAGTCTGATTTTGCACTTTGTGAATTCTGGCATTAGTGTCATCTCAAAGGTAACTTATTTGTGGTCACATTTAACTAATGAGGGTCCAACAGTTGTGATGTGCATCTGTTTGACATGTTGGTGTGGATCAGATCTAGTATGTTTGTTTCTCTTGTCAGGGTATGAAAAATTTGTTCCATGGCGTTTGAGTTAACAAAGTCAGGGAACTTAAGCGCTAACGAGTTAGTGCTAGCATAGGTTTCCCAGCTGATGGTAGGATAATTGAAATCCCCTTAACCGGAGTGTTTGGTAATATTTGGATTGTCTCTAGTTTTTTCAAGTAGGCTTCATGCATGTCAAGACTCATTTGGGGGATCTATAACTGGCTATGACTTGAGTGGGGGGTTTACGCAAAATATAATGAACTTGGAATAACTCCATGGAGTTATCCAGTCTAAATAGAAGCAAGGTGAATTTATCTCTAATATAGACAGAAACATGACATCCTTTGGTTCTCACATACTTATTTTGCAGTCTGAAGGTGTGGAGGGCATTGTAGCCTTGCAAGGCTGGGATACTCTCTGAGACCTTGAACCATGTTTCTGTGACTGCACAGAATCTACATCTTCCAGTGATAAAAGTGCTTCCAGGGTGTGTGATCTAAAAGACATAGGCAACCTTCGAACACTGGACCCAATCCAGTTTGGCTTTGTCAAGGGAAGATCTAGACCTGGTGGACTTCTTTGAGAAGGTCACCAAGGCAATGTAGGAGAGAGAAACAGTGCTTACCACTTACCTAGACCTGGCTAACATATTTGATACAATACCCCAATCGAGTATAGTCATAAAATTACTGAACTGGGCATAAACCCCTTTATAACTTGCTGTATTGCCAGCTGGCTCACAGACAGGACCCTGAACATCAGAACTGGTGATACTACCTTCACTTAGAGACCAGTTACCAGCAAGGTACCTCAGGTCTCTTTGCTGGGACCACTTCTATTTGTCATCTACTTCTCAGAGGTAAAGGGCTAATGTCAAGGGACTTTGGTTGAACAAGTTCACAGATGACTATAAATCCGGAACTATTATACATTTCTCCATGAGACAAACATCTTACATGAGGGTCTAAAAAAGGCAAATGACTGCTGCTAAGGTGTTGGACTTAAACACAATGCCAAGAAATGCATTACAGGCCTTTTGGGAAAACTGTTAACTTAGGCAAATTATTCTATCAATAGTACATCCCTAAGAATTGAACAAGTAGTCTGGGACCTGGGAACATATGTAGACAGTAATCTGGCCTTTGACCAACATGTGGCCATGGTAGTAAGAAAATCTTTCTATGTCACCCAACTTATAAGTAAGAGCATGGTGTCCAGGTCCAAAAAGTCATAGTGCCACTTTACCTGGCCAGTATCAGACCCATCATTAATTATTATGATCCCTTTGACATGTGACTGGCCAGACATTTGCACCAGTTGGAATGCCCACATATATTCCTTACCAGGAGAAAACAGGGTGTAAACGTATTGTCCCTATCTCTATACTCTTTTTCTTACAGGTTACTAAGAGGAAATCTATGACTGGCATACAAGGCATCTTCGGATTAAGCTATGATGGAGCTTTTAAATATCTGCAAAATGAAGAGCATCAGAACCACCAGATCCAAGGATTTAAATTTTGCTTGTGACATAAATAAGGCATGTTGGTGAGATAGACTAAGTCTCAGAGGATCCCCATGCTCTAGAACAGGCTCCCCATCCATGTGAAGCAGACTCCAGCACTAACCCTATTTACAAGTAATCTTGACCAATGGATGGGAAATTGGAAATTCACCTCAGGTCTGGCCCCCATGTCTCTGATAGAAAGAGGCAAACTCTAATGCTCAAACTAACATACCCTCCATATAATTTCTAAGAACTTCCTAACATATCCCCTCATAATAAATTCCCATAATGCAAAGGGACACAATTGGATTGGACTGCATGGCTAGGCTTATAATAGCTGTGGTGGTCATTAGTTTAGTACATACCTATGAACCTATGAACCTATGAACCAATGAATCTTTAATGAGGTGAATGAAGTATCATAATTTCAGCAAATAATGTATTTCCA
Source organism: Protopterus annectens (assembly GCF_019279795.1). NCBI lineage: Eukaryota > Metazoa > Chordata > Ceratodontiformes > Protopteridae > Protopterus > Protopterus annectens. The sequence goes on from NC_056733.1 coordinate 329,273,521, forward strand.
TTCTTTCCACTGAAATGCATAGTAATATTAAGCGAATAAACAGCAATACTACAAAAAATAAAAGAGACCCAAACATAAAAAGGGATTCACTGAGAATTCCAAAAAAAAAACTCCCAAGACCATAAAATGAGGAAAACAGCCTGCAGGAAAACCCTAGGTGTATTTTATCTCTACTCCTTAAACCTTTACAAACTAGTCTTGATTGTATAACTTTAATAGCATTGATTAACATAACTGCAATTGTATAAAAATAGGGACACATAAACCATGCAACACAACATGTATTCCAGATGATGAAGAAGATGCAGCATAATAGATAATTTATCATCCTATCAGAAATAAAAGAACTCTCAAAGTGCAATATCCTAAAGTTCAAATGCCATACTTATAGTCCATTTTCCCTAAGCCACACAACTGAGTGCCTGAATAAATTAATATTTTTTGTTAGCAAATCTGTGTTTGATTTCATGCACAATATTCAGGAAAAAAAAATTACAATGTTTCCTGAAAAGCAACACTTTGGATAGAAAGAAATATTACAGGAGAAGAAAGGCTGGGCAGGGGAGGATCAAAAGGAAAAAATAAATATGGCAAGACAAGGAAAATGGGGATGTGAAAATGATCTATTATTATATTTATTTTATTTTATTTATTTATCATTTGTTGACCGGGAAAGTCCGACTAGGTTCCACAGAGCCTGTTTTCAGCGGAGGCCCAGGGAGAAATGCTCCAGATGCAAGTCTTTGGAATAAGTGAATATTAAATGAATGTTACATAATTCTACAAGTTCACATTGGCCTCATTAAACATTTATGTAACAAAAATGTCCATACAGTTAGCCAGACACTAAGATAGTTAAAAATAGTCTCTAATTGCTTAGCATTAACTCAGTATCATGACAGGTGCATCCTTGTCTTCATTGTCACTGGCTGCATTGTTTGTGGCTGTGCTATCAGAAAAATAATGGCTAGTTTTCAAACAAGGGCTTAACTCCATTTCTTCTGGATTTGCAACAACTCTTTTCTTACATTCGCCTAGATAGACTGGATGCCAATCCATTTGGCATTGGAACATTTGTTAAATATGGGTAATATATAGAAGCTTTAATTCCTTGATTTTACAAGAGGACTACCACCACTCCCAGCAAGGTACACTGCTGTGTGGCCAGACTCAGTCCTGGATAAATTATGAAAGATAAAATTCAATGACCAAGCTATTCATAGAACTTGTTCATTTTGTCTTTAAGTCAAAAATTAAAAATAAACAAACCCTAGAAGAAACTTTGCAGTGTGGAGGGTGTAATGTTCACTTCCTAAATGATGTTATGCTCTTAGTTCATTTAACAAAAATCGAACTGTAAAGATAACTGTAAAATATGTGCTGCAAAATAAGCTAACAGAAAATAGTATGTAGTCCACAGCTGAGTTAAAAATGTAATATCCTTTATTGACACACAAAAACCTTTATATTGCAACACATTGTTTGAAATGGGTTGTTTGTGTGTTTCAATAAAGGATATTCCTGAGGGGCGTGGCTAACATGGGCACTGCGTAACAGCAGAATTCATCAGCTCCACTGAAGATAATTTTCGACACTGGAATTTTGTCCTTTAAACAAGAAAATTTGGATTTTTTTATACAGTATGTTAGATCTCAACTTCTTTTACAAGAAAATTAAAAAAAAAAAAAAAAAAAACAAAAGTGGGCATATTTTCCAGTCTAAAATCTAGTTGGAAAAATCACAATTCATCAGAAAAGAAATCCATCATGAATCACACTAAGACAGGCAGTCAGAATTCCAGTATGAAAAGAGACTTACAAACTCTAATATTCAACATTCAGGACTTAACTACAAAAATTGATAAAATCGACTCAAAAATAGACAGCTTTAAAGAAAAAGCCACTAAACAAATGGAACTACTACATGATGATTTGAAGCTACAGAAAATCCAAATATCTAGTATAGAGGAATCCTTGAATGACATGATGGCAGAATTCTGGAGAATGAAAACAATACCGAATTTCTACTTAAACAAAATACTGTGTTACAAAGCAAGTTGGATGATCTTGAAAATAGATCCCGCCGAAACAATCTAAGGATTTTTGAACTTCCTGAAGATACTGAGAACAATAACATGGCTAGTTTCCTTAACACCTGGATACCTAAAATACTTGACTTACTAGAAGCTTTGTCTTTTGGAATAGAAAGAGCACACCAAGCACTAACTGCAGAAAACAGCACTAACAGAAAGCAACCCAGATCAGTTATTGTAAAATTCCTGTCTTCATCGGATAAAGAGTTAGTATTAAAGACTGCTTGGTCTAAGTCTCCACTAAAATACAGTGACTCAATAATTTGTTTTGACAATGACTACTTTACACAGGTCATTACCAAGAGGAAAATATTTTTACCATTGATTAAAGAACTAAAGAAAATACAAATAAAGACTCACCTTTTGTTTCCTGCAAAGTTGAAAATCTTCCTTCCAGAGGGTCCCAAGATGTTTGATGATCTGGACTCTGCACTGTCCTTTGTTAAAAATCATAAAATATTGGAAAAAATTTAGAAGAAATGGAATGAGCTAGTTCATCTCTTAAAAGATTGGCATCTAATGCCACATGGGAAACTAATGAAAAACAAAAGAGACTGAAAAGTAAATGAACATAAAATATTATTTTCTAATATAATGTCTTGTTGTTTTGGACTTTAATCTATTAGCAAATCTATACAGTTATGATCTATTAACAAGGTAAGCTCATCTTTCCATTTGTTAAGATAAGCATATATAAGATTTACATTTATATCAAAATTTTAATATCAATCATTATATTACTGCATATAACTTCTCTTTCTCACGGATCAACTTTATTACTCATCTGCTATTAGCAGTCACTACTACCCCTATAGAATAAATCATAATAGTATGGTATTTTCCCAAACTATAGTGATAATTTAATTATTATAGGTCTTTAATATATGATTTAAATTGATATAGCCAGAATACAGTAAACTATTCATATAACAGCTTTTATAAGACATCTCTAATATAGTAATAACATCAAGGCAAAACATGTTATGTCTAATTAAGTAACCCCCTATGTATAGTGTCTTTTACAGATATAAAGCTAAGATAGAACATATGTTATGGTTTTAATAGATAAACGCTTATTTGGGAAGTGCTATCTGTATGTGTTTTTCTTTTTTTTTTTTGGTCTATGGATTTAAAAAGAAATGTAATAACTATGGTTCCAATGTATGTAGATATTTTTTAACATTATTTCAAATGGTTTAGTTAAGTTGTTTTATGAAAAATGTCATACATGCTTTTTACACTGTAATTTGCTTGGTTCGGACCCACGAGGCTCATAACTATTATTTTTCCTGTAAAGAGAAGAGCAAAAAGAAAAAAAGGCTCATTAACATTTTATAATTGATTTTCCCATGGATTACATCTGAGACTATTTCACTCAATAATTACCTCACGACAATCATCCGTGAGCCTCAATCATTCCCAGACCCTGTTACTAGCCAAGAAATCTTCTCCTTATTATTTTTTCACATTTTCGGATGTGCAAAGCACCCAGATGACGTCAGCACTAATGGACAAGCGCATACAGGAAGCTGAAAGCTCGGCGGAGGCCGAGAAGTGACTGTGATGGGCGTTTCTTGAGAGTGTGCACTTCGTTCTAGATTTAGCATTCACTAATGTAAATATTTTCTGTGTTTTAAGATCATCTGTTTCTTATGTGCATCAATAATTACAGGTTTTGCCTGCATCACTCACTGATCCATTCATCTGTTAAACATCTGTGCTTATGGTAAATGCAGTTTCCCAAGTGTCCTTTGTATTTCTAAATGTAGGATACCTTCTGCAATGTCTTTTGGTCACCTGGTTTCTATTTTAAAGGTATATTTCAGAAATACTAGACTTTTTTAAACATAAAAATTACCATTAATTAATGAAAGTTGACCCCTTGATGCTCTTATTATGGTGTACATTGGGAGGTGAACATAAGAGGTTTGTGGGACTGACTGTTATGTAACTTAAGAACCTGAGTATGTGTGGGCAGTAACATACCTATTAGTACAATTTTCTAAGACTTGTAAGACAAGTGTGTCCACTTCTTTCAAAGGATGAAATGTGAAACTGTTCTCTGTATTCAGTATTGGATTACTATGGTGAGAACACTGGGCCAGGGTAAGTTTGGAATGCTTACTGATATGTTTTCACTTGTCCATTTTTTTAGTAGAATATTGCATTTTCTATATAAGGCGGTATGTGTTGCCTTAGGGAGGAATTTTGAGAGATTCATTTGAATGTTTTAGGCAAATTTTAATATAAGAACGTAGAGGTGTATTTTGTTTTTTTGTCTAAATTATGCTTGCTTTTGTGTTCATTTTCCATTCCAAGTAACTGACACAAGTTAAAAAGCTCATATAAAAATGTATTTATTCAGAGGCTGAGTTAAGCTTGGGAAATCACATTTTTCCTCATACAGTCAGATCTCCCACGTCACTGGCAGACATCCATAAAGAGATATATACATTAGACCTGAATGCCAAAGATAGCAGTTAACATTCTTTCTCTTTGTTTAAATATGCATCACCATTAAAAATAAAATGGGGAGAAAAAAGCAGTGATTTACAAACTGTAGTGCTGCTTACATTAGAGTAATGATAAAGGGAATTATTCAGCACTGCTGCAGCTGTTTACTGACATTTCTGCAAGAAGAGCAGGACCCAAACAATACGCAGTATTACTATTTTACCAACAGCACTGGCAATGAGAGATAGCCAATCCCTCATCCAATACATGAACAGGCAGAATGCACACACCATAAAGTGAGCTGAGCACCCCTACCATACATATAACTTTCTCAATGTGTGCTTATAAAATGGTAGACACAGTAGAAGCTGCACTGTATGTCAGCAGCAAGGACCAATCCAGCAAACAGACTCAACTTACTTACTCTTTGTGAACCAGGTTAGTGGCAACCTTTTGGAAGAGAAGGAAAGGTAGCATTTATTCTATTAAGGGAATTTTAGCCAGGGCATCTGAGAATGCCCCTACTCTTTCCAATAAGTGCTATGGAATCCTTTGCATCCACCTGAGCTACTATTAAATAAAGCAGAGGAAACCTTGGATTAACATTGTACAATGAAGGAAGGCACAGTCAGGAGTGGAGCACTCCTCTTAATGCTGAACTACAGTATCAGCAACCCATCTACCTAGTATAAGAATAGAACCCACAGGCTTGCATACTAAAGGGAAGTAAACTACTTGTTGAGGTACTGGCATTGTATGCAAAATATACATAGCTAACCTTCCTGTAAAATTACGGCACGGATGACTATCGTATTGGTTGTGTGTCAGCAGATTTCATCTTGCCTCAATATCATCACATTTGGGAATGCAGAGAGTGCACAGATGGCGGTGTGCAGTGGATGTGATGCTCAATGATTTGATAATGGGGAGATATGCCTTTTGGTTGCATTGTGGGAAGGTTGTGTACACGCTTTTGTTCGGGGATGCTGTCTGCATGGACTGAGGGATGGAGGGGGTGGAGGGACTTTAGTGCTGAAGGGTGCAAATGAGGCAGAGGAAATTGACACGCCTCTGTCCTGTCGGTGCTCCTTGGGTCTGTGGGTCTGCTTGATGTACGTGGACCTGTTGTGGGCTCTTTCTTCTTGGAACATGTAGGAATGTAATGGGAGTGAATATAAGACAGCAGCAATGATTCGGTATTGTGAGATTCAGACAGCAGTTGGTGGTAAATTAATTCTCTGCATGACATTATTAGTATGGACACTTTGCATGGTTGAGTGGTTGCAGAGAGGGCTGGGCAGCATTTCTTTACAGTGCATATGTGCCTTGCATGTAGATCTGTTGTGAGCTCTCTCCTTAGCACATGTAAGAATATAAGGAATGTAAAGATTAAAACTGCAGAGATGACACTGTGTTATGATATTAGACAGCTATTAATGGTAAATTAATTCTGTGCATAACATTGTTTAGAATAAGCACTTTACATAAATGAGCAGTTTCAATGAAGGCTGGGCAGAATATTTGTATAGTGAATATGTACTATACACACTAAGATATCCACCTTCAAACTAGAAAAAGCTGTTTATAGTTTTAATAATAATTCTATCCAATTGAAGTGCATGTTTATCTCTTTGAATAGCACGTACTGATGTTTTGAAGCATTGAAAATTCTTATGTGGCAGATTTAATTATAAATGTGATATAAAGATCTTATAAAATAACACATCACACAGAAGCAAAAATATTTCATTTATCTGTAGTATTTCTGTATCTCTAACACCTATCAGGTTACAACTGCTAGAAAACATATTGTATTAGATCAATTGGCAATGCTTCTATCCATTACAATATATTTACTGTTTGTTTAAAGCACCCCCCATTTTTTTCTTTCTTTCCCATCTCCTATATCACGTACATACATATATTTGTGAGAAAGGAGACACAACGTGATTAATGAATGTATATTTGATAACTTACAATACTTATGTTAACATAATAGATCTAAAAATTGTTTTTCACTGTATAAAACCTTGTTTGAAGAAAATTATTAATACGAAATAGTTTAATAACTGTTGATAGATATTATTATCGTATTATACTATGTTAAATGAGTTTAAATAGTAATTAGTCAAAATAGACAGTCTTATACTATCCTTACTATATTTTATATTAGAGACTAGCTAATACATTTTTCTATGTTTTATACATACACAATAATTTACATTGTATTTCATTTTCGTGATTAACATATTATATCAGATGAAATATAGTTAAATTTTAATAGGTTTAAGTTAAAATAATCTCTAGTTTTATATCTAGTAACAATTACTTAATACATATTACTGGTGGTAGCTGTGTTCTGTTGCTACTGTTTAAGGGTTTGATCTCAGTGGCTAATGTCATTGAGGCAGGGAGTTTATAACTCCAGGTGGGGAGCTGTATTGTGTTTTTATAATCTGAATTATATGTTCATTGTTAAAAAACAGTTTCTTTTGACATCCATTTTAATCTATCCAAATAGAATTATAAGTTACAATGCTTATGATATATGTGTTTCCCACAATGAATTAATGTATAATACTTGCAGAATGAACAGGTTTTTGGTTGGAAAGAGATTCTCAAATTACACATATTGTATTGACATGTTATTAATTAATCACATACTCATACCTATATAACATAACTATATTAAATGGCATATCAATTAATATAAATGGTCTAAATAACCCCATTAAAAGAGGTAGTTTGTTTAAATATCTAGCCCTACATAAACCAAACATAATTTTTTTACAGGAAACTCATTTAATAAGAGATAATATTAAGTTCTTGAACACAAATAAATATACAATCATCGCAAGCTCAGTATATACAAAAAAGAAAAGGAGGGTTGCAATTTTATTGGACACATCGTTTCCTTCACCAAGAATAATTAAAACATATCAAGATAACAAAGGATTCCTATGTTTAGCCATAATTGAAATAAACAAAAAATTATAAATATTAATAAATAATTATTGGTTACCGGGAATAGGTACTAATACTATCAAACAACTTTTATCCCAAATAATATCTCAGTCTGAGGGAAATATTATCATGGCAGGGGACTTTAATTGTATTTTAGATTTAAAAGACACAACCACTTTAGCAAATAGAAAAATTACCCCAAAAGCAAAACAATTTATAACATTTATAGACTCCTACTTGCTCAAAGATATTTTTGACTTCACAGATCATAGTTCTCTAAAATACACATTTTATTCCGATAGACACAAATCATATTCCAGAATTGATCGAATACTATTCTTCACACAAATTATAAATGATTTAAATAACAGCAAAATCATTTCTTGCCCAATCTCTGATCATAATTCCATTATATTTGAATTAAATATCAACAACATTCCTAATGCACAAATAAAAAGAATACCTGCATATCTTACCCAACTTAAAGATTTTCAGTCATTTTTGAAAGAAGAAATACAAAATTTTATAGCTATAAACTCAGCATATAATACTCATGACATATATGTTTGGGATGCAATAAAAGCTTACCTATATGGACAAATTTACAAATGGTATTACATAAAAGGAAAACATGGGATAAAAATATGGAAACATTACAGAACAAGCCTGATATATTGCATCTCAAAAATAGAGACAGTCTCTCTTCTAAAAACATTAGGGAGGAAATAAGCAAATTAAATGAAGAATATTGAAACATACTACATCATAAGTCAATGATTACATTAGAAAAATATAAATTTCTTGCTTATTCATTAAACCCTAAACATTTAATTAATCTCTAAAATAAAACTAACGAATGAACAAACATAATCATATCAAAGAAATATACACCCTGAGGAAAAATAAAGAAGTATATAGTATACAAGATATAATAGAAGAATTTAGAAATCACTTTCATACAATTACTCAAGCTACACATAATATAGAAAGTAAAGACAACATTAAGCATTTTATTCATAAAAATCTTCACAATAAACTTAATAAACAACAAATAGAACTTATTGATAAACAAATCACCCTAGCTGGCATACAAACTCAAATGAATAAGCTTAAGCAAAATAAGGCACCTGGAAATGATGGTATCATACCAGAAATATACAAAGCTATGCCCAAATCATCTATTTCATTACTTCATAAAGTATATAGTACAGCTCAAAACAATTTCATATTACCCCCCTCATGGAAATATACATTCACATCACCCATCTTAAAACATAACAAGGGCCCTAAATATTGTTCCTCTTACAGACCTATTTCTTTACTAAATACTAACTATAAGATGTTTATGAACATATTCACTGAAAGACTAAAACATTTTTACCCCAATTAATAGATGAGGATCAGACAGGTTTTGTAATCAATAGAAACACTTATGATAATATAAAACGAACATTAGCCCTTATTGATTTCTCACAAAAGAAAAAAAGAACCTAACTTTAATTAGTTTGGACATAAATGCTGAGTTTGATTCAATTAATTGGGATTACTTATTCACATTATTAGAGTGTTTAAATTTTTCATAACATTTTATTACTCTCCTAAAACATTTATATGACGGTACTTTTGCATATATCAAATTAGGTTCATATACATCAACTAAAATTCCTATCATAAAAGGTACCAAGCCAGGTTGCCCACTATCTCCATTGTTGTTTACAATGATAATATAACCATAGGCTCATGATATTAGGAATAATAATAAAATAGAGGGTTTAGAGCTTGAAAAAGATATAACAGCTAAAATTCAATTATTTGCAGATGATGTTCTCATGTCTTCAAAAGGAAATGATTCTTCAATATCAGTTCTATTTGATTTGATTAAAACTTTTCAAAAGATGTATGGGCTGTCTTTTAATGACAGCAAAACTAAAATACTACCCATATACTCAAATACAAATGACAAATCTAACTATAACTCTCAGCAGTTACCTAGTACAGATCAAATGACTTATTTAGGAATAATTCTAGCTAAAAACATTAAAACAATAATACAATTATACTATAATAAGTGTTTTGAAAAAATTCAAAATCTATGTTTAAAATGGAATACAATAACTTTCTCTATAGAAGAAAGATTAACTATTATTAAAATGATTATTCTACCCAAAATATTATATATTATACAATATAGTCAAATACTCCCTTCAAAAATGTATTAATAAGTTAAATACTTTAATTTTAAAATTATTTTGGTTCATAGGTTCATAGGTTCATAGGTTGGTACTAGGCTATCAGCCCTAGGGCCTATACAAGCCTAGCCATAACAATTCCCTGGCTATTTCTTCCCACATTATTTACTTTCTTGGACCCCTGTCTAGCAGGGCGACTGACGTGATCCCTGGGGTAAATTTCCTTTCCCCCATCCAATCGTCAAGGTTCCTCTTGAAGAGGTCCAAAGAGGCACTCTGCTTGACATGTATGGGCAATCTATTCCAGAGTCTGGGGAGTCTCTGGGTCAGGAACCTATCCCTCCAGCATGTTTTGTTTATTGTGATGACAAGGTTTAGATCCCTGGAGCGTGTAGCTCTGAGGGATTGGGATTTCTTTAAGTGTAGCATGTCCAACAGCTCTGGGTTTGACATGGCCTTGTATGTTAAGCAGAGATCACCTCTGAGTAGACGATATGCGACAGAGTATAGCTGTAGTTTTTTAAGGAGGTCAGCGTAGGGCATCTGCTTTAGGCCTGTGATTCTTTTAGTGAGGTAGTTCTGAGGCCTTTCCAGTTGTTGCAAATGTCTTGAGAGGTACATACCAAATGGGGCATTGTATTCTATAATGGGTCTAATGAGGGATGAGTACAGTGGGACAATGACCTCCTTTTTTCTGGATGAAAAGCCCTTCGTGATGAGGTGTGCCACATAGAAGGATTTCCTGACTGTTGTGGTGATGTGGTTATCGAAGGTGAGACCACTGTCCACCTGTGTCCCTAAGTCTCTTATCACACTTTCTGTGTTTAGTGTACTGCCACCTATATGGTAATTCATGGATACATGTTTTTTCCCAAAGGGGATAACAATACATTTCTTGGCATTGAGCATGAGCCCATGGCTCTGGCACCAAGCATCTGTTTCTGTAAGGTCCTTTTGTAGGGTATCCACATCATTTGGGGATTCAATAATGGCTCCCAGTTTGCAGTCATTTGCAAACTTTGTTAGCCAGAGTCCCTTAGTGTTGACCTGTACTTCAGAGAAGTAGATTCCAAACAAGAGCGGCCCCAGGACTGAACCCTGAGGTACTCCACTTGTCACTTTTCTGGAGCTGGATTTGGAGTTGGCTACTTTTACAGTGTGGGTTCTATCAGTAAGCCATTTAGCAACCCATTGGGTGACATAGGGATTAATGCCCAACTTAGTAAGTTTATCTATGATTCCAGAGTGGGGGATGGTGTCAAAGGCCTTGGCAAGGTCTAGATAGGCTGTGTGGACCACCTTACCCTTGTCAATGGCTCTGGAGACTGATTCAAAGAAGTCAATCAGGTTCAGGAGACAAGATCGGCCCTTCACAAACCCAAACTGGGTGGGGTCCAGTGTTTGAAGGTTGCCAATGTCTTTGTTTATAAGTTCCATGATAATACGCTCCATGGCCTTGCAGATAAGGCTTGTCAGACTGATGGGACGGTAGTTTCCGGGATCCAAGGTGAAAAAAAACAAGAATATCAATTAATCAATATCAAAACAGTTGGAACAATGGTGGGATAGCATTCCTAGATCCAAACCTTTACTCTATTTCCTCAATAATCCAAACAATTACACAACTTTTAGATACTACATACTCAGCTAAGTGGAAACAGCTATGGGTTTCATCAGCTATACACCATGTCTATATCTAGACCATCTACACACAAATTAGAAATAATAAGTAACCCTTTTTTATGAATCCTAAAAGATTATTTTACTATACACATAACTCTCAATCATACTACTAGCTACATTCATAATATTATAACAAAATTTAAACATTTTATATATAAACACCCCAGATACAAATAATGCTTCTTTTTATTATTCCCCATAGCTTTCACACAAGAATCTATTATAACTTCAGACATAAATAAAATTACCATATTTAAACATAATAATTTTAAGTTTTGGTTCCAACTAACATCTGAATATAAAACCAAATCAGTTGAATACATAATACAGGAATATCAAATAGACAACACAATGTGGCTGGATATGCAAGCACTTTTACTAACTCTAGCTAATAAACTAGAATTGATCTAATCAATTACTAAACACAAATCTAGTAATTTACTATACCATTTGCAATCAATCTTACTTCATAAACATACACATTCTGGCAAACTTTTTTTTATTTATAGAACTATAAGAGAAGACACTTTCAGCTGTCCACAGAACTTCTGGAACTATTTTATTCTATCAATAATAATCTCCCAACTGATCTAGATAAAGCAAGCATCTTACAATCAGCGGGGAAAACTACTTTATCTTTGAACTGGATATTATATACAAGGAGATATATAAACAGATCATTCTATACTCCTCAATTAATGGATAAAATGAACAAAAAACAAAGTATTTGTAATAAATGTAAATCAAATATAGACATAAACTGGGCACATATGTTTTAAGAATGCCATACTTTAAATACTTTCTGGGGGAAAATAAATAACTTACTACAGACACTTTATTCAGACAATTTCACATTAAATAAATCTCTGGTGATATTTAATACTCCTGTTCCACAATGTGTCAGAAAAATAAAGTATCCACTATTATGGGCAATACTGGCAGTAGCCAGAAAGACCATAACAAAAAATTGGATTTCAGAATCTCCTCCTTCTTTTTCTGAGTTCATGAATCTATTAAATGTAGTATGCCAACTGCAATTAAAAACTATAAACTCAAGGACAATTAAAAAAATGTACAATCTTCAATTGTGGGTTAATTTGCAAAATTTGTTGAAGAAGAACGAATCTCTATAACAAATTACATCAGTTCATTTCTTTCATAATAACAATATACATTATAATCAGATTTCAATAACACATTGTAAATATATTAATGGATGTCTATGTAAATACTTCAGTTGGTTCATTTCTGTTAGTTTGGTATATATCAAATATGTAATCTATATAATGTAATTTATACATGTTAAAGTTTTCAGGTTCCAGTTTTTACTATGATTTTATGTGATTGTCTATAATTTTGAAATTATTAAAATCAATAAAATTGTTTTGAAAAAAAAATAAAGGATATTCCATTTTTAATTCAGCTGTGGACTACCTATTATTTTCTATTTGATTATTTTGGAGAACATATTTTATAGTTAGATTTTACAGTTAGATTTTTATTAAGTGAACTAAGTACATAACATAATTTAGGAAGTAAACATCACATCCTCCACGCTACACAGGTTCTTCTTGGTTTGTTTTGGACCCAGTATATGTTGCATACTGGGTTTTATTGAGACATTGAGGGATACCACATATTTTTCTTTTTATGTCAAAAATGTAACATTCAGCAAGAAAGGTCTAGCATTTACACTGATTTTTTTTTCTTTCTCTCTGACAAAGACTGATATGCCTTCACTACAAAGATCATCAAAATCCTTCTATAGCAACTTAGGCCACCAGTTTTGCAAAACATTAACACATCACTCTAATCAGCATATTCAGGCACAGCAAAGATTCACTAAGTATATCATCTAGTTTCAGTAAAAAGACTCCAAATGTTTGCTGCATTTATTTATTTGTCATGTAAATGCAAAGTAAGATCACTTACCCTTTCTTCTACTTCTTGACATTTTATTTCATTAACTTGCAATTCATTCATTTGTTTTGCTTGGTTCTGCCCCTTGTGCTATTCTGCTAGCTCTTCAAACAGCATCAGTATCCCCTTTTGGCTCATACTGTAGCTAAACTCAATGCTGACCCTTACTGACTGCATTTTTTTCTCATCAAATTTAACTATGCTGTTCATTCCTGGTAAAGTATGCTTGCCTCCTACCATGCAGCAAAACATCTACCAGCAATACTTCACACCAACAAGGAAAATGTATAATGTTTCACTAAATGAATGCTGACTGACAGGAATATCACTCTGTGCTGCTTACTCAGTCCTCATCATACCTGAGGTCCTACATTTTTCAAAATTTCAAATGGAACCAAATTCGTTAACATATATACTCAAACATACAGATGTAACAGTTGTACTAATTGAGAGCAAAATGTGTACAAACCTAAAGATTTCTCATACCTGAGGCTATAGAAATCTGAACTCTTACTGAAATTTGCTTTAGAGGTCCTAATTGTATACCAGAAATTCTTCATTTCATCAGTGTAAGCTCAGTGGATCTAGTTTCAGTAATATAATCAGAATGAATAAATTAATGAATGAATGAATCATTCAATCAATCCAATAAACAAATAAATAAATAAAACTATCAAAGTAATTAAGGCCTTGCACTACCTGTTGCTCTGAAGTATAGTTCAAGTATTACATTACCTTTGAAAAATTCCAGACCAGTGTATACCCTATACTGACTAGGCTAAATCCTTAAAATGTCAGGCAGTACAGCCACACGGGCTGAATGTTGTCTAGCACCTGAATTTCATTATAAGCAAGAAGAAAAGGCTAAGGAATATGAGAGGCAAGTAATTAAACTCATTATTACAGGCCATTAACTTTGTGTAACCTCTCTGAGCATACCTTTTTAATGTATTATATATGATATGGAAACTATGATGCAATAAGCTAACCTAAAACATTATGGGTTGCTTAATACCCAAGTGAACTGACAGTATTCCATGGAAATTGATAGATACAGAAGACCAGGACACACTACACAATCTGTATACATTATTATAACCACCATCACTGTGCTTAAGGATGAATAGACATATTGCAATATTTGTAGCAACCTAAAAAGTTCTAATAATAGCGGGCGATAATCTTAAATTTAGCTCGCATATACAAAAGTGCATCAAAAATGTGGGATGCTTTACAGAGTCAAAACTACACTCGCAACTACATATCTCCACCCCATGCTTCTTTATGGTGTTCCCATCCTTACTAATCTCTAGGCATCACAAAAATCAAAACGTAAATATGCTATAATAAAGTTGCTAAATTTGCATAAAAAACACCTCTTTCAGAACCCACCACTATATAGCAATAAAAAAGCTTAAATTGATTAAAACCATCCCATCAACTAACAAATACCCAGCTTCTTACTACCTATAAAATTATCCAGCATCCATCTGCTTGTCCATCATTCTGCACAATTATATTCCCAGTCAGTCATTATGACCAGTGACCAGAAACTACTGTCTGTCCATAAACCAATCAAATCTTCTGGCTGTACTCGTACTATGTTGCTAAGGCCTGGAACCCCTTGCTTGTATCCATCAGGTCAATATCCTCCCTCCCACCCTTCAAAACCATTCTGAAAGACTTTCCAGCCAAAGTCTGTCTCTGTTCTTTGTCAACACCAGGATAAGCTATATCCTTAAATACTGCACCTCTTTACTTTCCCTTCTTCACTCACTTCCTTAAGTCTATCAATTTCTCTCCCCTGGCTTCCTCTATCAATACACCGTAAGCCTGCTTTTACTATCACTTCATATTGCAGTTCTTGCTTGTATTATATTAACTTACCTTTAATTTCAATACGGCCTGGCTAAAATTTCTCTAAATATTAAATCATTGTCGTATAAGTTGTATCTTCTCTTAAGCAGTGTTTCCTTAATATGTCTAATTTGGTATAATTATCTAAACTGTCAATGTTTTTGTATTATTTTTGATTAATGTAAAATTATTGTTCTTAAAATGTATTGTAATACTTTGCAGCTTTTCTCCCCCAGGCCTCTGTTGAAAATGGGCTCCTACCCAATTAGGCTTTCCCAGTAAGTAAATGTCAATAAATAAATAAATAGGCAATAAACATAATCATTTCTGAAATGATATCAGGCTTCCTTAATGATAACCCTGGAATATTTTCTGGTGCTACACATATGCTAACACAACATCCAGAGTACTTACATTTACTGTGAAAATGTGATCGTAATATATTTCAGGAAATAAGTGGTAGAGGTAAACTAGATCCCCATATCTGGTCACCTATCTCAAAATACTGTACTCATTTTAACAACATATATTCCCTAATACATAAACACATTGGTACAAGTCAGGAAAACAAGACTCAATACAAATTCTCATCCATGAATAGGACCTTAACTATAGCAATCAGTGGAGTAAACAGGTAAGCAGTGCTCCAGCCTCCTAACAGAAATGTTAGAATGAATAGTATACTCGCTATCACGTGCTATCCAGATTGTGATATGATACCTCTGAATGCTCAATAAACTTTAATGAAGGCCACAGAAGAGACACCATAATAATTATACTCATTAATGCTCACACATTTATATGCCTGTATTACCACAACCCATTTATTTCTGCTTTTGTGGTAGCAGAAAATGGAATATTTTCCTGAGATGTAAGAGTTAAAGGATCTCTATCAGGGACCTTACCTCAGTTCCAATTTCAGTCATGCCCCCTTTCCACCAGCTTGCTTGTTGTTGACTGGCCAACAATTCACAATAAGGATATGATTTTATTTGACGGTGCCAGAAGTAATGTTTTGAATAATGCAAACTTACATTTGTGCATACTGTACTGTACTTCAAGGAAACAGAGTGATTGGCATTCCAAGCTATAGGAAACAGTAACCTGCTTCTCTGAGCAGAAATAAGGTATCTAGGAAGTCTGCCAAGGCATAATGTTATTTCATTGTCAGAATGGAGGCTGCCATTCTTGCTTTATTTGGTGACTCAGCTGTGCAACTGCTACTTGATATTATGGTTTATACTAAATACATTTCAGTAAAAGTTCAGCATCACTTGTGAATTGTATACATTGACAAGGGCCATTGTTAGAGTTTATGGCACTTTAGCCAAATGTGCAATGACTTCTGAATTGATCATAAATAGGGGTAGAGAGAGTACAAGCCCAGCATTGTTTGGGACAGGTTAAAAGAGAATGATTCATTATTTGTTGGTGAAAATAAATGTGCTTACTGTAAAGCTACTTTCACAGTTTGTTTTTCAAGTTGTTCAAATCCTGCTTCACTGATCTGAAGAAATTATCTGCAGTTTTAATTTCTCCAAATCTTTTGGGTTTCTAATACCATGATGGGAATGGACCCCATTCCTAAGTCAAAGTATGATTAAAGTTCATGAAATTAGTATTGTTTCAGTCTTTGATGTCAGCCAAAAGTGCTCGTTGCAGCACCTGCAATGTGCCCAGTAATGGCTCCTGCAGTTTTTTATGGAGTTACATGTACTGATAACATATCTAAATACGATTGTAGATTCTTTTTAATAAGACTGATTGCTCCTATTACTATTGGAACTGTCTAACTATCTTTGTTTCACATTGCTCTCATTTCTGCCAGCAAATCCTGATATTTTATGACTTTGTGTCTCTCTGTACACAAGACACTGTAGTCACTGGGTGTAGTAATTTCAATGATCAATGCTACTTTTGTCTTCTTTTCATGGACCACTATAAATGGTTTTCTTGCATCTATCTTTTGAATTGTTGGTAATGGGTGATCTCATGATGTGATGTAGACTTCATCATTTTCTATAATGCTTTACGTCTCATGTTTCCAGTGTTTTTTCAGCTACTTCAATATTGTAATGTTTACACATTTGCCAGTGCAACAATCTTGCCACATTATTATGCCTTTCAGTGTACAGTCCTTCTGCCATTAGTATGTCACAACCAGCAACAAGGTATGAAACTGTTTCCAATTCTGTTTTACAAAACCTACATTTGTTAGTTTCCCCCACATGTTCAATGGACTTTGCAAACCAACATGTATGTAGCACACTGTCTTGGGCTGCCAATACTAACATTTTATCCTTTGGTTTGAATTTGCCTCTACTTAACGATTCCTGCATTCAATCCATATCAACATGAAATTCTTCCAAGAGTTTTCTATATTTGCAACTATATTTATGCATTTTCCACATTTCTTGCCTTCTCATCTGATCCTTCACCTTATATTAATACTTTTGTGTTTTGGCACATTCATTTGCTACCTGATTTTTATCTACTTCTGGTTTGATTTCCATTCTTGCTTGATGCCAATATACTTCTGCTGGACTAAGAAGGGAAGTCATCTTTTATTTATTCTTCTCATGTTTCAAAACTTTCACTCTGTTTGGGTCTTGTGAGGTCAGCAGATATGTAAGCAGTCCCACGATTGCAGATCTATACAAGTAATCAATTTCAAGGAGGAATATATAATCTTGGTATGCACTGATTTTTATAAATCATTTGATGAGCATGAAGCATCCTTCTTGTTTTCCTGTCCAATCTAACACCTTTTAGGGCAGGTCAATCACTCCAAAACTGTAAGTTATGACAGGAAGACCAAACTGGGTTTATAGCTTGAGCTTTGTTCCTAGATGGCAATGCTGTTTTCAGGATTAAGTCTTCTAAAATATTCCTTACTGAGTTTTATTCACATTTTTTCATGTGTTATTGTTGATCCTTCATCAATTCCCAAATATTTATACACTCCTTCTTGCTCAAGTTCTTTTATATCACATTCCTGTTCAAAACTGATGTTTTCCTGGTGCTGCAGCTTTTCTGCCTTAAAGGTTGCTTTTGCACATTTATCAAGACCAAATGACATTCTTATATCATCTGAAAAATGTTGACTATTTGTAGTTGTGGTTTCAGGTCCTCATCTGATGAACTATACAGTTTTAACTCATCAACAAAGAAAAGATGAGAGGTCTTTACACTTGTTTTGCATTTTGGTAGCCAAATTATAGCCATGACCTAATCTGTTAAGCAAACAGATTAATGGGTTAAGGGCAAGGCAAAAGAGCAGCACTGACAGAGATTCACCCTGGAATATCCCCCCTTTGGATATTTATCCTGGGAATGATAATTTGTTCTTTATTATGGCTTATCTGTAAAGTGGTTTGCCACTGTTTCATTGTCGCTGTAATGTAGTTGATCAGTGTAGGGTGAATCTTATACATTTTTAAGCACTCTTTTATCCATGAATGTGGGATACTGTCAAATGCTTTTTTGTAGTCTATCCATGCCATACTTAGATTATTTCTCCTTTTACAGTTCTCCACTATGACTTAATTTAACAACAAATGATCTTTTTTTCCATATGACTTTCTTTTATTATCCTTTTGTTCTAATGCCATAATTGAGTTTTCTTCGAAATGACTATAAACTCTGTTAACATCAATTCCAGTGTATAGTTTATATGTCATTGGGGGGAAGTTATGATCTATTGTTTTTAGGGTAGCTTGCAGGTTCACTCTCAAGTAGTAGCATTGTTTTTCCTGTTGGTAACCAGGCCGGTGTCTGTTCAGGGTGCAAATATAAATAGTTCTTCTCATCGCTAAATCTTGGTGCAAAGATGTTAATACATTTAGCCAGAAGTTAGATACTGAATCTGGTCTGGGGTTTTCCAATTACAGGCTTTTCTTAACTTTGTTTCAGTCTCTCTGGCTGTTACTTCATCCCATTTTATATCATGTATATTTGAACTTCTTATTGTTTCTTTTACTTCTTCTATCCATTTAGCATCTTTGTTATGTTCCACAGGATCTTCATAAATATTTCTTCAAAATGTATCTATTTCTTCTTTTTTTTGGTGATCTTTCAATTCCTTTTACTTTGTTTCCCAATTCTCTATACAATTTTTTGGATCATCAATAAATTACTTATTTTGTACTTTTCCTTTATAATTATCTGTGTATCCTCTAAGTTTTTCTGCCTGTGCTGATATTTTTAATGTATTATTTGTGATAATACCTGATAAATTCAGATCTGTTATAATTGCTTTTATCATGTCTATATTTCTGAGCATTTTTCTTGATCTGTTCCTCTTCAATACTCTTCTAACAGTGACACTTCTTGTCTTAATTGCTTTATAATTTTCTCTATGCAATACTTCCATGATGGTATTCGATTTCCCCGTCCTTTCCCTTACTACCCTGTGTTCTTGTGGTAGGACTTTATCTGTTATTAAATTGGCTGCACAGTAATGAATCCTATTTAATTCTGTTATATCACATGAATTTCTATGGATGGTCCTGATTACTGTGTTCATTTGTTTTATCAAACTTCTAACTTTTTGGGTTTATTGACCTTCTGCAGTCTATTTCTTTCATTGATCTTAATATGTCTCTCTATCTCTATTAAATCAAGCAACTCTTCTCTTAGATCATTTTCTTCTAAACTGAGGGCACATTCTTTGTTCACCATTTCCTGCAGGCATTCTATAGAAAGTGCCAGAGCTTCTTCCTGTGCCACATTCTCTTCAGTTTCACCCTGTGTCGTCCATTGCTCTTTCATATGGGTACTCACTGGCCTATCACTCCATGACATTGACTATGTCAGAGGTGACACAGTTTCCTGTTGTTTCCCTTGCTGTATATCTCCAGCTAAACCATTGTACTGGTTTCCTATGGGTGGCTGCAAAGTATCTTCATATGTCAAATGATTAGATGATTCCTGCTCCACTGGGTTCTCCTTTATTTGGGTGTCCATTCCCTATCCTGTTGCATTGTTATCGGAATTAAATTTTCTACATTAAATCCTTCATTTTGCAGGCAATCCATAACCTCAGTTTCTATTTCTTTAATTTCAACCTTACTAATCCTCTTTTCTACTTTTTATACTGTATTAAATCTCTTTTTCTTTCCCATGTCCATATTTCTTCTTTAGATGTCTCCTGCACCTCTTATTTCTCCTTATTCTGGGGACTAGCTGTCCATCATGCTGTGATATTGCCTGAGTTACACTTTCTACACTGAATACTTCACTTAGCAAATGTTCCATAAATTCAGCTTCTATTTTTTTTAACTTGTGTTATCCATATCTGGATGTCTTTGCCTATATTTATCTTTGAATATCTTTGGGGCTATCTTTTTGTGTTGATTAATTTGCCTTTCTCCTTTGCATAAATATTGTACCATATCAGATCTAACTTTTTCCCATGTCCATATTTCTTTCTTATACCCTTCAAACATCTCTAAATTTTCTTCTTTAAATTTTCATACTTCCTCACTTGTTTCTTTTCCCAAATGGCATAAACATTTCTTGGTTTATATAGTATTTTTCATGGATCTGTTGTATTAATGAACACAAAATTTTATTTGAAGCTTCTGACAGTTTTTCTTTTGGAATTTTTTTTTCTTTCCTCTAATGTCTCCCTTAATCTTAATATATCTTTTGTCTGGAAATTCTGGGCTTTTTGCATAATAGTAACAATACATAATTTATTTTTTTATCCTCAATAGTCTACTCTATCCTCTGTATGGCTCTTTTTTGGCCTATCAGTTTTTGTGATTTTCTTGGACTGCTACTTCCTTCTAACACAGAGGGGCCATCCTCTCCCTGGGCCTGGCCTAGCCCCATTTTAGGAATATTCTATGTCTCGAGGATTCTACACTGTTATTTTTTTTCAGTCCTGGTACCAGTGTGCCTACCAGGATTGGGCACTTTTTGTTATCCTGGGACTTGTGCAGTGAGCTATCTTCTTTATTTTTAACCTACTTCTGTCCATAATATATGCTATATAAAATGCAGTCTATATATCAGTGTCGTCTTAGTGAGATTTCGTGACAAACATGGTCCACCTCATGAAGATACTCACCAAGACTTTAGAATGAATTAAATTCCTGCAATACTTCTCTCCTTTTGCTGATTTTATCATCTCTCCATTCAGACCCCTGCAGCAGTATGTTTTTGTCACTGCAAAAGGCATTAAATTTCACAAGTAACTAAACATGTCACTTAACTTTGAGATAATATTGACTTTCCTGTACTTCAGACACAGCTCTTTCTGTAAACATTAAAATAACAAATAAAATGTTGTTCAAGATGGTGTTCATTGTTGTTGGTATTGTTTTGCAGTTTATATCTTCATTTGTCTCTTATTGTTAGCTATGTTAAACATCTCAGTGCAAATCAAATAAAAATCTAGCTTTGTTAAATATTTCTATTTTGACTACACACAATATCCTGACAATTTAATTGCTGTTTTAGCATTGCTGTGAGTGAAGAGTATGTTGCCATGTAATTCTGTTTTTACCTTTTTTATTTTTCATTGTTTAATTTTACTCCATTAGTGGTGCAATGTTGTATTTTCTTCCCTGACAGAATGCTATATAATCAGGTGTTGTAGTAATCAGTCCTGTTTATTTGGCATTAGGTTTGACAGTGCTGTGAATGAAGAATGAGATGCTGGGCACAGAGCCTAGATGGCCGACTGAAAGCAGCACTTTTTAGAGCTCCACAAAACTATATTAAAAACAGGAAAATACTTAATTTTACAAAACAAAAACAGGCAAATATTGCTGATAAATCTCTGAACTACCAGTATATTCATTTTGGTGTTTATTCATCGAGATTTTCCTGTCAAAACAACTTGGAGATTATCCCTGCTTTGGGGAAATGAACAACTCAAAGAACTCCCACTCAGATACTACACTGAAAAAAGAAATACAGCTGATATCCTCTACACTATAAGAGCTATCCCTGAAAATGGATGGATTTAAAGATAATTTAGAAAACCTTAAAGAAAACTGCCAGAAACAAACGGAAGCCTTCAGACAACTATAACAACATCAAACTAAAATATCAGACATTGAAACCTCCTTATGTGACATAGAGGGGAGACTTAAAGAGGAAGAAAATCACAGTCAATTTATTTTACAGCAGAACAACTGGCTTATTAACAAGGTAGATGACATGGAAAATAGAGAAAGGAGGACAAATATAAGAATTCCCGGACTGCCAGAGAGAACTGAAGGTGAGGACATAATTTTATTTTTAAACTCTTGGCTACTGGAAATTTTAGATCTAAAAGAAGGTTTATCCTAGGGTATAGAAAGAGAGCATATTGGAATAGGAAAGACAATTTTTTCCTCCCCAAATACACTTCCAAGATCAATTGTAGTAAATGTTTTGTCATATTTAAATATAGAACTTGTTCTCAAATCAGCTTTGAGAAAAAGTCCTCTGAAATACAAACAAAATCAAATTAGATTTGATAATGACTATTCCTTCAGAGTACTAGATCTAAGAAAAAAACCTGGCCACTGATGAAACTGCTTAAGCAAAATAAAATAAAAACTCAACTTGCTTATCCAGTGAAAATCAAGATTTTCTATTCAAATGAAATAAGAACTTTCAACAATCTAAAGGAAGCATATTCCTTCATCAAGAACAACAACATAATACAATTCCTGAAGGGATGGACTGGTCATCCTCTACTACCTTGAAAAGATCCCTTGAAAAAAAATCTTGGACTGATGTAAAGAAAAATAAAAAAACAAAAGACTGAAACCAAATATGTACTATCCATTAACACTCTCAAAGAATTTACTAAGATGTGAGATACTTACTAAAGGAAACAAAAACATATGTATAATTATCTATGTACTCAGTTGTCTCATTTTTTTCTTTTTTTTCATCTATTATCCAATCTTATATAAATCATTTCACTGCCAAAGTATTTACACTGAATTTGGTATTAGAAATGCTAATTTTATTTTTAATTGCTATTTTGCTTATAGCCTAGTCAGGGGGAGCAGAAATGATAACAAAAAAAGTTAAAACCCTATGGGAAACAATGCAAAAACATATGTTTAATGGCTTGTTACTATGAGTAATAAGTAAACTGATGATTCAGGCTATAATGTTTCATTCCTTGGAGTGCATACAAAGGTAGTTATTGTGATTCAGCAATAGATTAGTTACTACACGAATAACATTCATTAATGATAGATAATTGGACAATATTTGCCACAGTTTTATACAACCTTAAACACATTTTCGTTGAAAACTATTTTATTCAAAATACAACATTCTATGAAGCTGTGTTAACAAAAAGCACCTGTGAGAAGGTTGCGAGTTTCTTAGAGCATTGATGTACTTAGCAATCACCAGAGCAAGCCTTTCTCATGCTGTGAGACTCACAGACATAACTGGATCATGAAGACCTTTTAAGTTTCTGTGGCAACACTTAAAATTACTAGAAGAGATACAGAAAAAAGAAAACTGACCTTCCTGGTTTTCCTTCCTTTAGTAATAGTAATACAAGAGAAGCACTTGTATATGGAAACTCAGGCTGCGAATGAGAGGAAATGTGTTACTAACGAACGCACTTCCTTAAAGTCTGAAATAGACAAGCAGTCTCACAAATATCTAATATAAAAGCATAAAGTTTTATGAAAAACAAAGGCTACATAAAATTCAGCCTCAAACAGATTTGATCTAGCTGCAACTAGAGAAATACCAGAAACTTTAATTGCTCACATCACAAGTATAATATCACTTTTTATATAGTTTAATAGGTTACATTTTTGACATGCAGTTAGGGAGATCATTAAGGGAGCCTAGAAGAAATTTCTAATTACCCTAAAGCATTATCCAATTAAGCGTCTTACTTACGATCATTCAGTAAGCAAATGCTGTCTAAAGTAATTAAATCTCATACTACATGTATCAACTCATTAAAAACAATCAGCTTTAATTCTGTAGGTTAGTTGCCTAAGGGAGAATGACAACCATATATATATAAGTTTGAAAGTGAGACCAGAATATGAGGTTTTAACAGGTTTTTATAGCATTCAGAAAAGGCAAATACATTCACAGTGAAGCAAAGAAAACAAAGTAACATCACTAAAAGCTCTAGTCGCATGAACATTCAAAGCAGAATAATTTTTCTAATACAAGCTTTTAGTGAGATATATAGAAACCAGAATGATGGACTACACTGTAGTATGTTATTTTATTATACTAATGGAAAAGAATACTAACAAGAAGATACACTGACATTCTAAAACTCTATTCATAAAAAATGATGTGAAATCTTAAAGTTACTGTCAGTATATTGTTATTTCTTCTTAATGTCCTCATATTCAATGTGTGAAGAGAAATTATTCTTGATGTTTAAAGCAAAAGTTAACATTAGTACATTAAAAATATAAAGTTTAATATGTGCAGACTAAATTGCATTTTAGACTCTGACAGATGCCTTTAATGCAAATTGCATAGAGAAATCGTTGCTGCCAATGATGTGAACTTTTCAATAACATTCAACGTTCATTTGATTTTATAGAAAATCTGATGTTGACATTATCAGAAAGCAGATAGGTTGTTGAAGTTGTTATTCAAAAGATCAACATGAACCTACCTTTTACATTTACAGTCTGAAGTTGTTTTAGATGAGAATAATAAGGTGTTTCAAAAAAGTTTTCATTATATTAGTTCATGGTTAATACAGTTTGCCTAATTTGAATATTCATGACTTTATATGGCTCACCAGAAATAATATGTATTTAGAGAAATTAAGATGGAGTGTTATCAATCCAAGTTTATATAAAACTACAACCTAAGTATGTCATTATGCTCAATCTGATTTTTATATTTCATATATATAATTAAACATGAAATGTGTACATAGAGAAAATAGTTGTAATTGCAGAAACATCAGAGGTTACATGTGGATTTACTTAGTACTATTAACATTAACACCAGTGCACAACTGCATAATTGATCATACACAAATCTGCAGTTTTGAAACAGCGTAACTCTCTGAAAATGAAGTACCCTAATATTAAGATATTTATGTATGATTCTGTCATATGGGTAGAGATTGGAGAGATGCAATGATTAAAAAGCAAGTCTTGCAGACTCATAATACAATATGTGAAATTCTTTAACTTAAATGAAAATGACTAAGCTTAACATGCTTCACAAAGAAAATGAACTTATTACACAGCTAACTTTTTGGGTAATATTACTATTAAAATATGAAGCATTTTATTATACAGTGACAGTATGCTACTTAAGGAGTGATGAGATATAAATTGAAATATATAAGAATTGTTCCATGTGTAATTATAGTCAATGTTAACTATATTTGATCAATAAGATTAGTTAAATAGTGATTTATTTTCTCTCTTATAATCCTAAAGATCTTCAGTGAAACCAATGTGGAGCTCAAAGGGATTTTTTGTTGCTAAGATATGGGGGATAATCTGATAGATTATTTTTTATCTATTGGATTAGGAATGTTTATCATTCCATTTATAATAAAGAATATTTTAAAATGTTGGATTATTGTGTTACATATAATTGTTCTTGTGTTATATATTTTTTTTCCATTTTATTGCCCTGAACTACAATTTAATCTTTACTTTCTAATAGAAAAAATTAATCTGATCACAACAATTAGAAATGATAGGAACTTTATACAATCACAAGGTTATAGAAGAGATCTGAGTGTTATACAAATTTTTCTAAAAATAAAAAAATTGATGAACTAAATAAAAAATGTAATGAAATTTTAACACATAAAACTAATTTGGCATTAGAAAAATTAAAACAAAATTCATACTCCACATCACCTAGACATATTCACAATCTAGCTATGAGAGTTAAAAGACAAACTAGAGCAAACAACATCAGTAACATATTTCATGAAGGAAAAAAGAACAAAAAAGTATCAGACATAAGTAAGTAATATTCTTGTTGCCTTTAAACATCATTATTCAAAACACTATGAAAATAGTAAAGTTCACATTAACTCCTTAAACTTAAAATTAAACTTCCCCATAATAAAGAAAATGCCAGAAAAATTAAAACAAGCAATCCAAACACAAATCACCCATAAAGAAGTTACAGAAAACATTAAAGAAAGTAAAAGCAATAATGCTCCAGGAATTGATTGTATTGTAATAGAATTATATAAAATCTTCCCAACATCCATAACTTCAATTTTTCACAAAACTTTTCTTGAAATCAAACACTAAGCATAATATCACCTTCATGGAGATATTCCCTAATCACACCGATCATAAAGGAAAATAAAAACTCTGCACTATGTAATTCCTATAGACCAATATCCCTATGCAGTAATGATTATATCATTGTTATGTCAATCTTGATTAATAGAGTTGAAAAAACTATGATTCATATTATAAACAAAGATCAAACAGATTTCATATATAACAGACTCACGATAATATTCAAAGAGTATTAACTATTATAGATATCCTAAATAGTGAAAATCAGGAAGCTCTTCTAATTGCACTAGACATAGGAAAAGCCTTTGATTCATTAAACCTGAACTATCTATTCAAAGAATTAGAACTTTATGATTTTGCTCATTCCTTTAACTCACTGATAAAAAATATCTACAAAACAACTTAGCATATGTAAAACTAGGACCATTTACATCAGAATCTATAGTAATAACAAAAGGAACAAAACAAGGCTGCCCCGTGTCTCCTATCTTATTTGCACTAGCTATGGAATTAATTGCTTCTTCAATTTGCACCAATCCCAAAATAAAAGGAATAGATATAGAGGGACAATACAATTCCAAAATCATGCTATTTGCAGATGATGTGCTGCTTACTTTATCCACCTCAAAATAATCTATAAAAGAATTGAATACACAGGTTGAAAAATTCCCTTCACTTCAACAGAACAAAGTCTAATTACATAATATTAAACAAAAACAACGATTTTTCAATAGATGGAAATCGTATAATTGGCAAACAAGTTTCTACTTTAAATTATTTGGGTATCACTCTTTGTAAAAAATCGAAGAAACCTTAAATATAAACTACAACAATATCATAAACACAGTAAATACCTATGTAGTAAATTGGAACAAAATGAATATAACTTTCGAAGATAGACTTCAATTAATAAAAATTGTACTACTACCAAAATCATATATATAGTACAAGCTATTCCTAAAATGCCAGATAAGCATCCCATAAAAAATAAATGTACTTATATTAAAATTTCTTTGCTATTCCAATAGGAATAGAGTAGCCTTTACACATCATATTAGACCGTGGGATCAAGGAGGAATCAATCTTCCAGATATAGAGACTTACATTAAAGCTTCTATCTTCAGAATTATTATAAAATGGATAGATCCAATTTACTCTTCCAACTGGAAGACTTTACACACTATTATTTACTTAAATGAAAACTCCATAATAAAAAATCTTATGTTAGATGATCACATCAATAAATCATGGCATATCTTATGTACGAAATTTTACAAACTGCATCCTTAACACTTTTAAAAAATGTGTTATTGTCAATACAGATATAAATATATGGATGGACTTAATAATTCCTTTCAGCTCCACAAAAAAAGTTTTTCAATAGAATACATAAGAACATACTTACCCCTTCGGAAACAAAAACATTTTATTTGTTGGCAACATTGTATTAACAACCAAGAAGTTATTGACAGTCAACATATAATGAATACATATGATATCTCTTCCTCTGATTGGCTAGTCCTTCAAAGTGTATTGATATATTCACAAGATCTATGCAGAATAATTAATAATTCTTATTTCAAAGTCAAACCTAATTTTATAAAATATTTAAATATGATAATCAGAACTGGAAAAATATAACTTCAAAATTATACAAATTGTTAATAAACTACAAAGTTAAAATCTGACAGAATTATTGGAATTTCATCACCAAAGGACATTCAATAAATCTAACCACAAAGTAAAACTAATTTATTGTACTCCATTAAACTAACATCTAATACACAATTTTGGAGAATATACACCTGGAAATTTCTGCATAGATCATTTTACACACCCAAGAGGCTAGCCAAACTTGGTACTACCAATGATATTATCTGTTGGAGATGTCGACAAATATTTAAAGCAGACTGGATACACCTATTCCATGATTGTTCTAAATTCAAAAAATACTGGGAAAATATTATCAGTTTCCTACAAGCTATATTTACAGATACATTTATATTAACAAAGTCTTTAATTTTACTGAATATTAATGAAAAAAAACAGCAATGAATAAAAATGATTTATATTTATTATGGGCTATACTAGCAGTAGCTCAAAAATGCATCTTTAGAAAATGAAAATCCAACTCTGAACCAGCTTTTGAAGAATTCTTAAGACTCTTAAATGAAATAGCATTGATGGAAGTCAAAGTTAAGGAACTGAGGATTACTCCTAAGACAAAGAGTAATAATCCATGGAAGAAGATACTATCTCTTATCAAGACATTAAGAATAAACTCAGACCATTCTTAAGAAAGAGAAAAAAAGGATCTCTTGTCTAAGTATCATACATATTTGAATCAGATTGTTTTATCTTATAATCTATTCTCAAGCCCAATGTACATAGTGTATATATGTTATTATGTTGTTAATCTATTAGATAAATTACAAGCAAGGTACCTGTTAATTTTTGAAGAAAACCAATAAAAATTCTTTGAGTAAAAAAAAGAATGAGAAACAATGCATTATGGGTATATCTGTTTAACTAAGAATTCTAACTCTCACATTAAAGTAAGATTCTAATTTTAGTTTTATTATTTTTCAGTGATGCATTTTCTGCTGTTAGTGATACAATATTGTACTACTTTTCCCAGGCAGAAAACTATTTAGCCAGATAGCAAATAGAAGATGCCACAATATATCTTTACATTACTATATAACAAGTGTGACCAGGCCAACTAGCAGGACTAGTGACTGTCAACTTATAATGCTGTCTTAGTGAGTAGTATACACTTTTGATCTTTTCTTGACATATTATTGTACTAGTTTTAATTATTTAATTATTTTAATCATTAGGGCTTGTACAATAGAAGTTTTGACATTTGCCAAATGTCTTTGATGTCTATCAGTCTGCATAAGAAGCTCATGATTAGTATTAAGGGAATTTACAACAGAGTAGCATTTTGTCATGTTTTACAAGGTACAAGGGTATGTGTTATGTACTAGTTTCCTTTTATACATTTTAATCAGTAATAGGCTATATAACAAGCTGCTGGAAGGACTTAAAGGAGTCTACTTAATTAACAGATGTCATCACATTAATTTATGATCACATATTAGAATTGCTTCCATCAAGACAGGATTTACTTTGTCCTATTATGTATACCAAGGTCTAAAATATTATGCAACAGTTACATATTTTTGTAAATGAATGTGTTGTCTTAGGGCAGCTGTGGTTTCTATAGTTTCTTTGTCACTTCTTTATGTTTTATAACAATGAATTTTTTCATTTCCCCTACTTTACCTGTAGAACGACATACATTTTTTCTTTTATCTTTATAAGTTCTCAGTTACATCTTTTCATCCCTCTTTATATTTGTTTTGTTAAAGTATTTTGTTTTTATTAAATTTGTTTATATATATATATATATATATATATATATATATATATATATATATATATATATAGAATGGTTTCATTTTTTCTTTGTCAAACGCCTGTTGAATTTGGAATTAGCACATTGTAAAGGAACCATAAAATATTCTCTGATGAAGTGGGTATGTTTTATCAGGACTGTGATTCCTGAAATAAATGTATTATTACTGAGGAATACCCAAGCAAATGTAATCAAGTGGATAAACATTACATTGGGCTTCAATTTTTTGAAAGCTGCACTCAAAAAGAAGTTGTTCATTTCTGACAACATTCTTATTTAAATCCTAAGGTACAACCTCCTTACCAGTGATGGAGGCATTGGGAATATCAATGAATTAACTATCATCACCATTAATGTCCAAAGTTTGATCAGGGTGAACAGGTAACTAATTTTGCTAAAACACTGGCATATTACATATTACTGAAACATGATTCAAAGAAAGAGCTCTATCACTGGATCTGATAGGGTATTCTTTTTATCAGAAAGAAAAAAATAAAAATGAGGTGGATTATTAAGTTTTGTGAAGCTATATTGTTATTCTGCTCTGTTATATAACAGAGATTATGGAAGTGAGTTAACAAAAAGCAAGAAACATCAATTTATTAAGTTTGGATTTCATATAAAACAGTTCAGGTTCTTGTGGCACAGGTATTTTTATGACTCACCTTACTGACAATTTAAAGAGGGATTATGACAGCTTTGTAGGAGACTTAAACACCCTTGATACTAACAGTGTACTCTTCAACTAGAAGCAAAGATAAACTCTTATTAGAAACTTTGACTACTGGACATTATACTTAGATGATTTAAGGTGCTGTAAGGGGATGTATCTTAATGGATGTTTTGCATCATTTATCCTCCATGCTTGCCAACCAGAAGCATCCTTGCAGTCAGATATTACATTGTTTTAGGGAAAAGGTAGCTATTATACAAGCAGTCATGGGAGTGTTTTGTACCCTCATCACCATCCTGAAAATGACAGCTTTTATCATTTTATGATCTAAACCCTCATCATGCAATGGTAGGAGTGCTTGCTTCAATGCATCACTACAAGTGCCACTCACACTGCTTTGTCCATCTATTCATGCGCCTAAATGCTCTAGCAAGTGCTACAGTTTCCAGCACCAGCTCCCTATATCTTGCTGGGCTTCTACACTGCAGCCAAGGATCTATCACCACAGCAGTGGAAAAAGCTGGATGCGAACCACTCCCTCTACCCCCCCCCAAGAATGAGAATACAACAATCATCCCTGTCTGTGCCATTAAGCGCCCAAGCTGTTAGTCAAACTTGGGTTGTTAGGGCTGTAATTAGGGCTTTAGCCATCTATGCCACTGACACAGGCTAATGCTGTAAATTTTCATCTTGGTTGTTATATTGGCCCTCCCTTAAAAAACTCAGATCATATAATGATTATTACTAGAATTTCAGACAAAAAAGTGCAGACAATAAATAAATAATCTCTCAACTTAAAACAATGTTTATACAACAGAATCCTGCAGTATGAATAACATCATAAAAACATGGTCTAAATATTTTTGATTGTTCTCTTTTGCTCATCCAGAGTCTGATATTTATATTTTTTTCCCAAATCTGATCATATCTTATGACCCAATTCATATGATGGGGTGCAAATTTAATAATAAGCTTCCCTGGGAGAATGCTAGGTTTGTTAAGTTGCACAGAATAAATGATATCATTAAGAGTATAAATAAATCAAGCTAGTAAACAAGGTAAAGTTACAAACTAGCACTACTAGGTTAAGCAGGGGAATATTTTCTGGTAAATCTCAAGATGAGAAGCATTTGGATGATACATGAACAAATAGTATAATCAATCAATCAATAAATACATAACTAAATAAATAAATGCATACTGTAAGGTATCAAAATGATGCTATCAGTGAACTAGGTGTATCTTTAAGGATAATGGAATTAACAGTTGACATTTAAAAGAAGACATATTTGGTAACGTGCTGAGACAATAATGTAGGTTTTTCATACTTTGAATTATCATGTGATATATATGTCTTAATATTAGTCATGATGATGGGTTGGGAAGCATTGTAAGACATTCAAATGGCCAATGCAGCTGACCCTGATGGAGTTCATGGTGAAATATGCCAAAACTGCTATCATAGTTGTGCTGAGCTTTCTATCTTCTCTCTTAAACTGAGTGCATTGCAATTTTATGGAAAACTAACATAGTTATTCTGAATTTTGAAAAGAAAGATGGATGTGACCTCATCAATTACTGGCCAATCAGCTTGGCAAGCTCAAGTTCATTCTTATTAGCAAAGTGATAATTCTTAGTCAAAATTAGTTCCAGTATTTCAGAATTCAATAGAAAGAGGTATCACTCTGGGATGCATTTTAAGGTCATTTTTATTTAACATATTTATGACTGCTTGGCCTTATTTGATCTGGTTTGGTGCTTAAAATTTGGTGTTAAAATGGAAACAGATCTTACTGTATAAAGTTTGAATGACTTATAGATTCTCCAGTCTGATTTATTTATATAATATGGTAGACTGGGTTGTAAAATTCAGCTTGGACTTCAGTGATAACAAAGAAATATTATACACACAAGATATATTTATAAAGGCTTCCTCTAAGGTATTGATAATAATATTACTTAGGCTAATGAGTAATGCAAAAATCTGGAAATTACCATTTTAGTTTTTTTTTTTATACTCATATGCAGAAAAATTACAGGAAGGCCTATTCTAACTTATTTTTGATATGGAAGGCATTCTGGTTAAGATCAGTTAAGGCCTTGGTCGTACCATATAATTCATTAAGAAGACCTATTATTGAATGGAGCACAATTTTGCTTATGTAATATAACTTCAAGAACTTAAGCAATCTGAATATAAATGATGCCTAAAAATATTACACCTTTGCTTTTTCAGTTTTTTGAAGTTAATATTGTAAATGCTAACAATGGTGTTAATAATAAAGTGTGCCGCATCAGATACAAACTGCTGACACACCATCATTGCTCAAATACCAGCAATGAATAACTTTTGTTAACTATTCAAAGTATAAGCTTAAGAACAGAGCAGCTTACCTTAGGGCCACTAGGATCCAAAAAAGTTATTACTTTCTGTTAGATTTCTTGCATCACTGGATGCTTTTAAATGGTACCAGGATGCATTAAATAGAGATATGAAATGCACATTTCTTTTGAATAAATACAGGCTATAACTAGTCTGTGAGTCAGTATATGACTGGTGGAGGTGTGGATAAGTTGATCCAAGGCATTGGAATTTCTGAATTCCAGAAAACATTGAGCACAAGAGTTGGTACATGAGTAGTTTTCCCAGTTATTGGTGGGGTAGTTGAAATTGTCCATTATTAGGGTGTCAGGTTGTACTTAATATCTTCGAGTGTATCAAGAAATGAGGAGTGGGAATCCTGGGGCATGGTGCGGGATCTATAGCAAGCTACAATTTGGATTGCAGTCTTGCCCACAGTTAGTTTCACTTGGATAATCTTGGATGCATTATGCTGAGCAACTAGCCTGGAGGTGTGTATATCCTTAATGAATATGGACACGCCTCCACCTTTAGTGTTATGGTCCAGGTTAGGTGGCCGAAAAGTGTGGTATGAATTATAGCCTGGTAATGCAGGGGTACTCTCTGGAGCCTTGAACCAGGTCTTTGTCACTGCACAGATGTTGATGTTCTCCATTTTAAGGAGTGCCTCAAGTGAGTGCAATTTGAGGTTTAGACTTCTAGCATTGAGTAGCAATACCCTCAGATTTTTCTTGCTTGTACCGGTTATGGTGGTGAATTTGTCATTTGAACCTTGCCTAAAAAAGGAACTACAGGGGTTGCTAGAGCCTTAGCCAGTATCCAGAATCCCAGGGGCAGTAGGTGCAAGACATCTCTGGCAAAGCATCATGGTTTGTTGATCTTGATCATGTCATCCTAGGCAGACAGATACTGGATCCCCTTAGAATGACAGCAGAAGCTTAGCCAATTGTTGAAGTCCATAATTTTGTCCTTGTACTGTGGTATCATTCTGGGTGATGGCAGGATGCTACTCAGGACTAGTGTCATACCTGCCTTGGATACAAGATCGGACAGCTCCTCCATGTCCCTTTTCATGTATTCCAGGGAGGTATGTCTCAGGTCATTCACACCAACATGGACAATGACAGAGTCATATTTGTACTTGTTGTGGAGTGACATGAGTGCATGCATTATGTGGCAGATCCTGGCACCTGACAGGCAGCTGACAGTAACTTTCTCCTTGTTTAGCCTGGTGAGTGCAACATCAGTGTGCCTGACTATAGAGTCACCTATGACTAGAGTGTTGGGTATGTTGTTATGCCTTATGGGCTGTGGTTGAGTGGCACACTGAGTTTGTGGGCTATGTGTCATTTGGGTTGTGTTGGGGGGTGGAGGTTGCTTGTTTTTCTGCTTTGGAGGTCCCTGTTGATTGGGCAGGTTTTTACTGAGAGCCTCCGTGCATGTAGGTGTGTGTTTTGGTGGTGTAGGTTTTGAGGGACTATGTGCTGAGTGTGGTGTGGTGCAAGTGTTTACCTTCTCCTCTTGACTGTCTAGTCCAGTCTTAGGTGAAGAGAGCTTTGCTTCCAGTTTGGCTATATAAGTGCATCTCTCACAGATTGTAGTGTTGGGTGGTAGGAGGAGAGGGTTGTATGTGTACATGAGACAATTGCTGCATTGCCCAAAGATGCCCAGATTCATCAGGTTGACAGGAGAAAACACCGGGAGCTGACCCTTAGACATGCCTGGATAAGTGCTTATTTGATAAGTACTAGAAACTGTTTTCCTCTAAACAGTGAGGAAAGTTGAGTGTTGTAGTAATTTGTAGCTTATTTAGTGCTTACAATAAGTTCTGAACAAGTGTTGAGCTCAAAGAAACAGACTTGAGTGCTGAAACAAAAAACTGGCTAGTTCTAAGAAACAAAATTAAGCTAGAAGGCTTCTCTCCAACAAAGAAAGGCTTGGGGCTTAGAAGCCCACAAATACTCCTGGACACAGCAAATCTGTATCCAGACTAGACTACCCACAGGAAAGCCAGGAAACAAGCTTAGAAATATATATATTTTTTAAGTGGAAATAGAGAAAGAAGGAGCAAAATCTAAGCTGATTGGCCTTCTCAAATGTTCTCCCTGTATTTGGTAGAATGAGGTAATGACACTAGATTGGGAGGAGTGTCCCAGATCAAATTTACAGTAGGGGCAGGCAAACTGCAAAGCCACCAACTATTAGAACAGCATACCAATAGGGAGGGAGGATGGGAACAGCAGAAAAGCAGCATTGAGCCTTTAAATGAAAGTTTTAAACAGCTAAAGGAGCCTCTAGAGAAAGCTTTTAACTGCAAACAAGTTATCAGAATCAAGCAACCCAATCGATGCTTAATAAAAGGGGACAATTTCCAGTTAATAACACACACAGAGGAAAACTAGCTAGAAAAAATATACAGTAGGCAAAGTGCTATAAATAACTCGAAAAATAAGCAAACAAGAGGATACTTAATGTTATATAGTATAGATCTGAGTTTGCTCAGTGTCCTTCCTTTGATTAGCTCAGTTTGAAATGGCAGAAGCACTCACAACTTGACTTCTTAGGTAACAGAAAGTTGAAACTTGAGACAACTTTTAAGAAAAAAAAAGCTCAAAAGAACCAATGAGGTGCTTAGTCTAAGCTGTAGTCCAGGTGACCTCAGTCAGCCAATGACCTTAAACAATTCTCTCTCACTGAAATGCCTGATGTCTTTGGCGAAACCAAGATGTCCCTGAATATGTGCTCAGACACACAGCCTCCACAAACACTAGGCCCAAACACAAGCCTGAATATGGACAATGCTACAAATATCCACACTACTTAGTAACAAACTGCAGAAATGTTTCTCAAAGCAGAAAAGCAGCAGTGAGCCTTTAAATGAACATTTTAAACTGCTAAAGGAGCCTCAAGAGAAAGTTTTTAACTGCAAACAAGTTATCAGAATCAAACAACCCAACAGATGCTTAATAAAAGTGGACAATTTCCAGTTAATACCATACACACACAGTGAACCTAGCTAGAAAAATATACAGTAGGCAAAGTGCTATAAATAACTCAAAAAAATAAGCAAAAAAACAGGATACTTAATGTTATATATTATAGATCTGAGTTTGCTCACTGTCCTTCCTTCGATTAGCTCAGTGTGAAATGGCAGAAACACTCACAACTTAACTTCTTAGGTTACAGAAAGTTGAAACCTGAGACAACTTTTAAGAAAAAAAAGCTCAAAAGAACCAATGAGGTGCTTAGTCTAAGCTATAGATAGTCCAGGTGACCTCAGTCAGCCAATCACCTTACACAATTCTTGTTAGATATTATGAATATAAATATGCTGAAAGATAAAGCATAGAATAAAAAGTTTGCTTGAATATATGTATAGAGTTTATCAATGTAAAATGTGCATTCATACTATATGTATAACAGACAGGCTTCTCTTCACAGCATCAAAAAGAAAAGCCTAACAAAGCAATATTGGAAAGCAAGGATTATATGATTTTCTCATGTTTGCAGAACAAATATCTATTAACAGACATTCTTTTTTTATAAATTCAGCAATACGTGATGTTTTTCCAGTAGGAACAGCTTTTACAGATGTTTCCTTTCAGAATGGCATCCTCACATCAGCAAGAGTGCTTAAATCACAAAAAGACAATAGAAAAGTCTAAAAACAGACATTATGTGACTTCCCACATAAGGCCAGAAAAACATAGCAAGAGGAAATGTGTGCGTTACTAGTTTTGTATATAGCTATTGTAGTAATTCAGTTATGTGAGAGAAGGACAGAGAGAGGTATTTTGTAGAAGTCATCATTGATATCTGTAATGAAGGAAAACTTTGTAAATATATGCTACAAATCTGACAGACTGCGTGTGGTTTGTTATAAAATAAGTTATCTCTAACTGTGCTTATAGCTGCAAAATATATTTCTTTATCAGTGTGCAATTTGAAAGGCTTGGTGCTTTAAACAGACTACAGATGGAGTCATGATGTGTCTCTGATTCAGCAGTAAACAGCACAGCAAGACTGTGTGTTTTAAGAAGACTTCAAATCCCACAGTAAGCAAGCAAGCAGCAGCAAGCAGAGAGAGAGCGACCATATTAATTTTTCAATGGTGATCCTTTGACAACGTTCCTAGCCTGTATCCAAAAACAGGGGGGGGGGTGAATGGGTAATGTCACTCCTGTAAAAGCACAGTAACGTTTATGTGAAGTACTTCAGATTTCTACAGTTTTCAACAGTTTGTAGCAATACAGTTTAATAGACGTCTAAATCCGGTGAGACTGCATTGCAGGAAGGTGGAGCAGTTCCATAAATTCTCCAGAAAAGGTACAAGACGAAGTTGTAAGACTGAATCTGCCAGTTTTGCTGTACCAACTTCACAAGTGACTACAGAAACTTTTCAACCATCTACAGTAAAGCAACTTGACCATTTGCCTGTCTGTTGACTGGTAAGAAAATGATTCTGTGTTACATACAGTATGAATGCCATAGGGGTAACAATAATAACAGAATAAATGTATATACAGCATATTAGCAAATGTAAAACCTTATTAGGGCAAGTTAATAGTAAGGCATTATGCAAATGGATTGCAATTTGATAGTAAGGCATTATGCAAATGGATTATAATATTTGACTGGTATCTGAAATAAAATCATGTGTGGTATAAAAATGTTTATTGTGTGTACAATGTCATAAAAATACAGTGCATGACATTATCCAAAGGTTAGACTGTACAGACAAAAATTGTAAAGGTAAAGAACCAAGAAAAGTTAATATGTTGACATTATATTCAAATGTTAGACAGTTATGTTCTGTCACCAGATGCAAAAGGTTTATTTCAGAGTTGCAACAACAGTCAAATCAGTTACTGATAGAAACTCTAGTATATTTTGTTACAAAGAAATGTAATAAACTTCTAAAAGACAGACACAATGAGTTCAGGAAGCTTAGACAAGTTATACACACATCTTTTCAAAAGTGCATAGGAGTTTCAAATTCAGCAGAACAGCTTACTAAAGAATGTCAGAAAGACCATGCAACATCACAGGAAATTCAACTGCAGTTGCAGGATAAAGGAAATAAATTAGCTCAACTGACAAAGACTGGGAATTTCCTGCATACACAGTTAATCTGTGCAAAAGAAATATATTTTATAATATGTTTATGTTTTGAAAATAGTTAAGCATGCATGCTAGGATGGTAGGGACATGACATGCTTGTATAAAGATATACATATACAAGACAGACATGCATGTATGTTCTTTTCATCTAGAGTACATTTGTTTACAATGCACAAAAGTAAAAGGCAGACAACAGCAACTATAAATAAACATATGTTATAATTGTATAGTAACACCAAACAGTTAAAGTTCTGAATTTTAAAAATAAATAAAATCACAGATGGTATTAGTCAAACAGTTTTTGTAAAATTAATGGCAGGACAGTTAAATAGATAAATAAATAAAAAATACTGAAATCCATGTAAGGTAATTGTAAAATCGATGTTGATTTATGTAGTATAAATGCATAGTTATGCAAATCACAATCACATTAAAGGAAAAATGCCAAAAGAATTAACTATAGTTTATAGAGTATGAAATGTGAGCTCAGACCTTCCTAGACTGAATGAATAGTTACAGGAAATGTTGAAAAGATAAGATAAACAACAAGACTGATTGCCAGGCAAGTAGCTTGAGTTTTTCTAAAGCATCATTGTTATTAAAACATACTTGTTAAAATGTTTGCAAGCAACACTATTGTGTAATTGTCATAAAATGCCACAATTGTGCATAGATGTCACTGATAATCTGTTTGCAAGGAAATGTTAAAAGAGAAGAAAAAAACACAGTTGCATCAAGTACAACCAGCAAATGGGCTATAGTATATATACAGTTCAAATCAATTGTGCAGGAGGGTGTAAATACCTACTAGAGGTAATATACAGTGAAAGCTTTATTTAGTAACCTAATAAAATAAATGTATAACCAAAGTGTTGGGCTGACATACATTCTATTCTCACAGCATAGAGCAGGTAAATAGTGCTGATACTACAGGGGGAGGGGTACTTTCTCAGTTTTACACTGACTGTATAAGCAGTACTGCACAAGGGTATGAAATAAAGCTACATAAAAAATAAACAACAAGGGTCTGAAATAAAGTTACAGAAAAAAATAAACAACAAGGGTCTGAAATAAAGCTACATAAAAATAAACAACAAGGGTCTGAAATAAAGCTACAGGAAAAATATCTCATTCCTTCTTGACAATACTCTTTTAGGGAGAGGGAAAAACGGGTATTAGTGTATTAGAAATACTGGTAAACTGGATTAAACCTGACAGGATAAGATATTTTACAAGTTGTGAATAGCTATCATAATGGTTATTATTGTATTATTTAGAATTAAATTGTATTTACAACCTGTTAAATTGTAAAGCTATACAAGAGATGGTTTAAAAAAACAAGAGATGATTTAAAATTGCTTTATTAAAGCTATACAAGAGAGAATAAAGATATGCAAAATGCATAAATGTTTTTAATAGCAAGAATGGTCACTATTTTTAATATGTTTTTGGCAAAACAATGTTGGTATGAAAAAGCATGAATATTTTTAATTGCTGAGTATGTAGTTTAAAATAACAGGACATATGGATATGGTATCAATTCCACTAGATATTTCTGAAGAGACATAAAAAATTTCCAAGATTTTGCTCAATATTAATGTTATTAAATTTGTAAGATTAGACTAAATGTACTTTATAGTCTTTGTATGTACAAATGCAGAAGAATTCAGTACAAATGAAATAAATGTCTAGTAATAAATGTGTCAAAAACCATGTTTTAAAAAACTGGTCCAGTATACATAGTAAATTGAAATGCATAAATAGCAAACAGTCTGTGTAAATACATACTGTACAGGATACATCGTAATAAGCTCAAAAGTAATTTGTCAAGTTGTAATATCACTGGTTTTACCACAATTAGAGGAAAATTATATTAACTAAAATGTACATAACATTCTGTAGTGTATAAATCATGTTTTTTTTAAATCCAGTATTATCTAAGCCCAGTTCAGTACTTTATGTTCACTTCACTGTCAATCAAGATGTTAATGGGCAGTTCAGAGACATGACTACAATTTTATGGTTAAAATGACATTAAAACTGTATATTTTCAGCAGTGTATAAATGCTTGCAGTAGCACACAGTTATTGTCTCTTATAGTTAATTCAACAGTTGCAAAGAGTTAATGAAACAATTCTAAGTCATAAATTGAATTCTGTGATTGCAAAAGAATAAATTAATCAAGTAAAATTAAAACAGACACAGCTCATAACTGATAAAATATTTTCACAGAATGGTCTGCAAAAGGAAATGTTGTTAAATACATTCAGGTTTGGTAGTAATACATTTTCATTGTATTAACTATGTAAAATTGCATTTTGACTTGTATCAAAAAAGACTAAAGGTTTTATATAAAAATAATGTGTTTTTATATAGAATGTTTTGAGTTTGTTTAAAAACAGAGGGGATTGTTAGATATTATGAATATAAATATGCTGAAAAATAAAGCATATAATAAAAAGTTTGCTTGAATATATGTATAGAGTTTAGCAATGTAAAATGTGCATTCATACTATATGTATAACAGACAGGCTTCTCTTCACAGCATCAAAAAGAAAAGCCTAACAAAGCAATATTGGAAAGCAAGGATTATATGATTTTCTCATGTTTGCAGAACAAATATCTATTAACAGACATCCTTTTTTATAAATTCAGCAATACGTATTGTTTTTCCAGTAGGAACAGCTTATACAGATGTTTCCTTTCAGAATGGCATCCTCACATCAGCAAGAGTGCTTAAATCACAAAAGGACAATAGAAAAGTCTAAAAACAGACATTATGTGACTTCCCACATAAGGCCAGAAAAACATAGCAAGAGGAAATGTGTGCGTTACTAGTTCTGTATAGAGATATTGTAGTAATTCAGTTATGTGAGAGAAGGACAGAGAGAGGTATTTTGTAGAAGTCATCATTCATATCTGTAATGAAGGAAAACTTTGTAAATATATGCTACAAATCTGACAGGCTGCGTGTGGTTTGTTATAAAATAAGTTATCTGTAACTGTGCTTATAGCTGCAAAATATATTTCTTTATCAGTGTGCAATTTGAAAGGCTTGGCGCTTTAAACAGACTACAGATGGAGTCATGATGTGTCTCTGATTCAGCAGTAAACAGCACAGCAAGACTGTGTGTTTTAAGAAGACTTCAAATCCCACAGTAAGCAAGCAAGCAGCAGCAAGCAGAGAGCAGAGCTCAATATAATTTTTCAATTCTCTCTCACTGAAATGCCTGATGGCTTTGACTAAACCAAGATGCCCCTGAATATGCGCTCAGACACACAGCCTCCACAAACACTAGGCCCAAACACAAGCCTGAATATGGACAATGCTACAAATATCCACACCACTTAGAAGCAAACTACAGAAATGTTTCTAACAGCAGAAAAGCAGCAGTGAGCCTTTAAATGAAAGTTTTAAACAGCTAAAGGAGCCTCTAGAGAAAGCTTTTAACTGCAAACAAGTTATCAGAATCAAACAACCCAACAGGTGCTTAATAAAAATGAACAATTTCCAGTTAATTCCACATACGCAGTGAAACTAGCTAGAAAAATATACAGTAGGCAAAGTGCTATAAATAACTCAAAAAATAAGCAAAAAAACAGGATACTTAATATTATATACTATAGATTCAAGTTTGCTCAGTGTCCTTCCTTCGATTAACTCAGTGTGAAATGGCAGAAACACTCACAACTTAACTTCTTAGACAACAGAAAGTTGAAACCTGAGACAACTTTTAAGAAAAAAAGCTCAAAAGAACCAAAGAGGTGCTTAGTCTAAGCTGTAGTCCAGGTGACCTCAGTCAGCCAATGACCTTAAACAATTCTCTCTCACTGAAATGCCTGATGGCTTTGGCTAAACCAAGATGTCCCTAAATATGTGCTCAGACACACAGCCTCCACAAACACTAGGCCCAAACACAAGCCTGAATATGGACAATGCTACAAATATCCACACTACTTAGAAAAAAAAATGCAGAAATGTTTCTCACAGCAGAAAAGCAGCAGTGAGCCTTTAAATGAAAGTTTTAAACAGCTAAAGGAGTCTCTAGAGAAAGCTTTTAACTGCAAACAAGTTATCAGAATCAGACAACCCAACAGATGCTTACTAAAAGTGGACAATTTCCAATTAATACCACACACACACAGTGAAACTAGCTGGAAAACTATACAGTAGGCAAAGTGCTACAGATAACTCAAAAATTTAAGCAAAAAAACAGAATACTTAATGTTATATATTATAGATCCGAGTTTGCTCAGTGTCCTTCCTTCAATTAGCTCAGTGTGAAATGGCTGAATGGCTGTGGGAGCTACAAAAAGCCTGTGTCACTGGCTTCAAGATAGTGGCCTTTGAGGAAGTTGGATTCAAGTGCTTTTTGTAGAGCCAAAATATTGAGATGGTTACCAAGCAACAGACTGCTATGCCTACTCATGTTATCACATCACCAATTTTGTAGACCTCCACTTATATAAGGTCGAGTATCTTCCATTATATCTAGTGAAGGTAAACCCAGTGGTGGAACATCAGTATGAACGCTCCATGTAAATTTCTGAGATTTGGCTCTACATATCTGTCCACAAGCAACACTTCAACCGGGTCATCCTAAACAACTTTATAATGACTATGTGTGTTACTTTATGTTTTGGCACTGTAAAATATATTTACTTTATTCATACTA
Organism: Protopterus annectens; assembly: GCF_019279795.1. Taxonomy (NCBI): domain Eukaryota; kingdom Metazoa; phylum Chordata; order Ceratodontiformes; family Protopteridae; genus Protopterus; species Protopterus annectens. Next base: position 329,316,167 of record NC_056733.1, read on the forward strand.
AGTAGTTTGCTGAATCTTACAGCTAGATTTTGTCACTTCTGTTTATGGCTCCAGAATGAATGAGATCTAAAGCTTGCTACACTTAACAGGGTTGAGGTTTCTTTAGTGCAGACAACACTGTGATATTACTTCCCACTACTGATGTTAACAATATTTCCAAGGGCTCATTTGGGTGGTCTGGCATATCTAATCTTTTTTTTTTCATGCAACAGTGCACATTAAATCTTATGTCAAGATAAAATTTAAATATGAATTTAGAGAATTATTTAGGCCATGGCATGGGGTGCTAACATGGCCTCAGAGATCATTATCAAAGTTACTAACTTGCCTCTGAGAGGATAAAATAGCTAATTCAGAACAGATACTGCAATAAAGAAATCAGATTTAGATGCAGAAAGATCATTGTAATTCAAATGTGATTCATATCCTACTTTGTAATACAGAGTAAAAAAATGGTTATAAATATTTGAATTATTCAGATGTTCTATAAACCACAAACATTAATTGAAATTTGGGAAGTGATCAGAACTGCTTCAATTTCCCTTTAATAATAGGCAAGGACAATTGACCAATAATATTTCTAGCTTCTTGTGTGTCACATTTGTTCTACTCACAACAAACACTACAGCAAGCCACCTGGGACCTCACAGTCACTTCAGATCATTACTGGTTCACAGGCTGCAAAATCCAGCAAGTGGCTACCTTCTTGAAAAAGTCCTTCTGAAGAAAAAACTATCAAACCCAGAAATACTCAAAAAAAAAAAAAAAGAAAAAAAAACTTCTCCAAATCAAATATACTACGTCTCTACAAAAAATAATAAAACAGAAAAAATAGGATTCAGTATTGTAATACAAATTAAACACATTTTTCAATAAGACAATCACTAAAAGTTCAAACATACGTACAATACCTAATTAGGAACAGGAAACAAAGCATCCAACAATTTAAAATCAATCTCCTGAAGAAAGTGAAAACATAAGCTCCAGAACAGAAAATCAAGTAGTTTAGGAAGAGGCAGGATGTGAATAACGTTGCAAAATCTGGTTTCTTATCAAATGATAGTAGCCATTTTAACCTGAAATTAAAACTGTACATCTGCACAGAAATGGAGGGAAAAGACTGCCAGGCATTACTTAACGAAATAGATGAATCTGATGATACAGTACACAGTTTTAAAACACTGTATGAATATAAAGGTGTTTTAAAATAGAAGCCAAAAACAAACATTACTATGGAAATCCAATTAAATAAAAGCAACAAATATACCATCAATCAAATTAACAAAAAATAATGGAGTTGGAAGGGTGCATTACTGTTTATGCATGTTGTTCCAGTTTTTGGGACATGATATCAAAATGATTATTCTTATCTATATTTTTAGGATTCAGCATGCATATCATAAGCTAAATCAACTTAAAAAGGTTTGAGGGAAGCATTCATACTTGCATATATGTGATGTTCAGTTATTAGAGTAGCCAACAAAATTATTCCTCTTGTGAGTATTTTTTTTAGGATATGTTATCCGGAAAGTGGTACAAATTTTTGCAGCTCTATGCTACTGATGTATGCCTCCTTGTCTGAACTCATTCACTTGCCAGATCACAGATGAGGTTTTCTAGTTTAGCACCTGTTTATAAATTAGATTATGCAATAGTTCACATCAGTTAGACAGATGAGTCCCTTAAGTGACTACCCTAAATTTCACATCAAAATTCCATACACTTAAAAGTTCTAACTCTGTATAGCTGCCAGTTATTTTAAATGAATTGAGGACTTGTTTTACTTTAAAATAGACCACACAACATATAGTTATCATACACAAACTACTAAATATATTATTCAAAATGCAAACAGATGCAAATAAAATTTTAAGCGCAATAAGGCACTTGGGGAAGTGCATGGTACAGACATTACGGCATGGGTAGCAATCATTAGAAACTCACTCTTCAGGCTTCTGCCTTATAATACCCTGGGTGCGGTAATATATGTGCAGTACACATTTTTTTTATATCCACATCCCTATTTGTTAATGTGCATTAATAACTGTGCTAGTCATCTGTGGACAAGCTCCATTTATAGACTAGATCAGGGTAGTGCACTCCATTAAGTGCTTTAAGAATAAAAGTTCAGTAAAAATCCGAACAACAACCACCAGAGCTTTGACACAAGTAGATCCAAGTATAAATACGAACACACCCAAACCGAGATGAGAATTAGGAAGGCAACAGGGTAAAGTTAATGTAAAAATCCAAGTATTTATTAGGCCAAAGGAAACGTAAGCGCTTTCACGGCAATTCAGAGGTATATTCAAAAATCCATTATTCTTTGATTAAAATAGCTAAAACACTAAAACAATTAAAAAGTAACCTATAGCTAAACTGAAGCAATCAATCAATTAAACAAGACAATTAGTTCACTAGAAAGGAATATTCAACAGCTAAGCTAAACTTTAAGCACTAAGTGCTCAGTAAAATGCATACAATGCAATGAAATACAAATGCTATTAAAATGTAACAGTGAGGACAGAATGCAATGAATGCTAAACAATGAAATGCCTTAGCAGCAGTAAATATATACATAGGTAAATAAATATCAATATAACTATAAATGTAAACATCCAAAATGATAATTCATTTCATTTTATCCTTCTATTTTTTAGTATGGGTTTTAAAGGGACTGTGTCATTAAGACCATGCCCCCTATGTGCAATTAGCCTTAAAATCCATTTACTCTCTAAAGTTTCTGTATTATTAACTAGATCACCCATTCTTACATTTATTTCTTGCAGCTGTAATACTTGGAACCGAAACTGATGTTTCTCTCCTAGTTGTAAAGTATGCTTGGCTAGAGCACTATATATAAACCACTTAGATGTGCAGTACATATGGTGCCTAATTCGTTCACGAAGGGAGCGATTAGTTTTATCTACATAGAATGAATAACCTTCCATGCAGGTAGCTATATACACTAGATTTTTAGATATGCAAGTACTAGAATTTCTTAACTCCCATAAATAACCAGTGTCAGGGTGCCTAAAAAAAATCGTGATTCATCAATGTATTGGCATTGTGTACATTTACTACATCTTCTTGTGCCTCTCCACATCACCTCTCTATTCTCAGTCAAAGTGGTGGGGTAACATAATTGATGTTTCAGACATTTTTTATTTTTATATACATAAGTCGGTTGTCCACCCACTATACTTGCAGTAAGATCATCTATTAACAAAATGTGCCAATTTTGAGCTATGATCTGTTCTATTCTATTCACATTCATAGCATAAGGTAAGATAATGGGTAATTTAGTAAGTGCTGTTTTGGAACTTATATTCTGAGGATCTCTTGGTCTATGTGAAAAATAGGGTTTCACTTGACCTCCTCTTTGCAAGTCCACTTGCTTATAAATTTTGTTGATTTCAAGTTCATCATAACCTCTTTTAACAAGATTTGTTTTCATTTTAATTAGTTCATTATTATATATATATCCTGGTTGCAGCACAGTCTCGAAGTACGCATCGCTTGCCCTTTCACAATATTGTGGAAAACTCTAGGATTATGCATGCTGTCCCTATGTAAATAATATGGTTTATAACAGTGCTTTCTGTATACTGTAGTGCTACAAATCCCTTGTTTAACATGGACAGTAACATCCAGGTAATCTATACTTTCCTGGGAGTGTTTCATGGGGAATTTAAAAAAATCAATACTATTATTGATTCTCTCATAAAATCAAAGTAGAGACATTTCATCACCTTGCCAAAGAATAAAAAGGTCATCCACAAACATTTTATAATATATTATTTGAGGTATTGATAACAGATGTTCTAACTCCCAGGCTACCATTACCAAATTAGCATAAGTATTGGCACAGCTAGTACCCATTGCTACGCCTGTTGTCTGTTTGTAGCAAATGTTTTGAAATAGAAATAGTTCTTGATAACAATATTTTTCTAACAGCATGCATAACAAATCTGCTTTATTTTTGTCCACCAATTTTTGTTCTATCATTAAAGTTTTAACCATCTCTAATCCCTCATTATTTGGGATGGACATGAATAAAGCAACCACATCAAAGGTAACCAAAATAATATTACTAAAATTATCTATCCCAATTGTGGTGTCATAGAGGCTAGTTAAAAACTGTAAAGTATCTCTTAATACATAATCAAAATTAGATAGCACTTTCTTTAGCTCTGCGTCTAAATAAATCGATATAGGTTCAGTTAGCCAGTTAGATCCAGCAACTATTGGCCTAAACGGTGGAGTTAGGGCGTTTTTTATGAATTTTTGGAAGCCCTTGCAACCTAGGTATAAGTGGACATTCAACAATGAAATAATTAAAAAATGCCTTAGTTATTAAGCCCATATGTAAACATTCTTCCAGTGTACAAAAAATTCTATGTTGCATATCATATACTACATCTGCTGAGATTTCTTGATAAATGCTGTCCTGTTGTAACATATTTACCATAGCAGTAAAGTAGTACTTAGCATCCATGACAACAATAGGACCCCCTTTATCTGAGGGTCTAAATAAATAAATAAAAAATGTCTGAAACATCAATTATGTTACCCCACCACTTTGACTGAGAATAGAGAGGTGATGTGGAGAGGCACAAGAAGATGTAGTAAATGTACACAATGCCAATACATTGATGAATCATGATTTTTTAGGCACCCTGACACTGGTTATTTATGGGAGTTAAGAAATTCTAGTACTTGCATATCTAAAATTCTAGTGTATATAGCTAACTGCATGGAATGTTATTCATTCTATGTAGGTAAATCTAATAGCTCCCTTCGTGAATGAATTAGGTTCCATATGTACTGCATATCTAAGGGGGTTATATATAGTGCTCTAGCCAAACATACTTTACAACTAGGAGAGAAACATCAGTTTCAGTTCCAAGTATTACAGCTACAAGAAATAAATGTAAGAATGGGTGATCTAGTTAATAATACAGAAACTTTAAAGAGTAAATGGATTTTAAGGCTAGGTGCACATAGGGGGCGTGGTCTTAATGACACAGTCCCTTTAAAACCCATACTAAAAAATAGAAGGTCAAAATGAAATGAATTATCAGTTTGGATGTTTATATTTATAGTTATATTGATATTTATTTACCTATATATATCTTCTGCTGCTAAGGCATTTCATTGTTTAGCATTCATTGCATTCTGTCCTCACTGTTACATTTTAATAGCATTTGTATTTAATTGCATTGTATGCGTTTTACTGAGCACTTAGTGCTTAAAGTTTAGCTTAGCTGTTGAATATTCCTTTCTAGTGAACTAATAGTCTTCTTTAATTGATTGATTGCTTCAGTTTAGCTATAGGTTATTTTTTAATTGTTTTAGTGTTTTAGCTATTTAAATCAAAGATTAATGGATTTTTGAATATACGTCTGAAGAAGCGGATTCTTATTGCCGTGAAAGCGCTTACGTTCCCTTTGGCCTAATAAATATCTGGATTTTTACATCAACTTTCCCCTGTTGCCTTCCTGTTTCTCATCTTCGTTTGTGTGTGTTCGTATTTAAAAGTTCAGTAAAGTTAACCATCTTGCTTATGTCCTATATGAATCTTCTTAGAAGTTCACAGAAAAATGTTGCTTCATATCCCAGAAGGCCTGGGAGCAGGTAATAAGCCCAGGCACTGAAAGAGTTGGATGAGGGATAAGAATGAATGGTTGAAATGCTAGCTCATCCTAAATACTGTCTCACACTTCCAAGGAAGAGCATGGGTTTTCGGCATGGCTATCAGCCACTGAGGAGTCTGGGAGATTTGCCTATTGCAGATAGAAGTAAGGATGATGTAAAAGCAGAGGTTTTATAGCACAAGTCATGCACGCAGTCACACATGCATATGAACTGCATTGATATCATTGTATTCCATGCCTAGTTGATGGGAATAAGTCTAATAGAAAGGGAAAAGTCCACTTCTTCTATTAGGATGTCACTGTACCAGGATGCCTGCTACCTGCTCTCTCTCTCTCTCTCACTCTCTCTCCCTGTCTTGCTGTGAAGAATAATGAGCAATGCTTAGACACTGCAGATGAAGAACAGTGGGGGACAATAAAAATAAATGGGAAAACATCTGAAAATTTACAGTAAATGAAAACTAATGGGGAAATATTCTTTATATACCAAGAATAGATTTAAGATTCCTGACTCAAACCAGTATTTTTAAAAGTATGTGCAGACTTACTTTCAGTCCAGTAGGACTTTATTGATTTCATAAAAGGAAAGAGAAAACAATAACACGTTTATAAATACAGTGTGTTTTATTTGTTTAAAGTATTTTGTCTGTACTAGCACAAGGTCTATAGTTGTAGTCAAAATGCAGGTTATCACAAAAGTAGATGACAAAATAAAAATATGTCCAGTCCACACTTTCACGTTTCCGTTCCCATTTCATCTAGTGACAGTTCTGTGATAGTTACAGTTGAACATGCCGGAGAAGTACACTCGTATGCTGCTGCTGTCTCTCACCTTGAAAAGAACAAGAGATCAAGCGAGGGACTACAGCAAATTTAAATGAATTGTTTCTTTCTGCTAATGGCAGGAGCTATAAAAAACAAACAAGTCTAACTAAATACTTTGGCAATTATACAGACACACAAATCACTTTCTCAAATTGCTTCTTTGGGGAATCACAGGCGTCTGGAAATGAAACACAAACAGATTATTAAAAAAGAGCTTCCCATTGGGAGAGAAACAGTATTTACAAGAGAAGATGTGCCTAGCCGGACCTCTAATTGCTGTTCATTATCTCATATTGATTTAATTAGTTGCTGTGCTCTGGTCTGAATTGCCTGCTATCCTCAGCAGGGATTTAGGAACTAGAGGGTTCAAATTGTCCAAGCAGGAGAGAGAAAAATGACTACCCCTTTGCTTACAACATGAGGGTCACCTAACAGGGTACCATCAGAGTTTTTGAAGGAAAGTGGACAAGGGCATTAAGGAATCCTCCTTCTGGGTATCTTCACTCTGTTTTTGTCTGCAGTAGCAATGAAGAACTAATTAGTTAAAGTAATTAGAGAAAGAATGTGTGTTATCTTTATAATGTAGAATTACATTGGATGTGCAAGCAGTGCTGTATATATTGCCTTAGAGAGGAGTTAACATCCTATATCATAATAAGTTTGATGTATGGTGAGGAAGGAAACCGTGTCTCTGTGCATCTTAGGGGAGAGGGGCAGGGATTAATGGTAACACTGACTTTACATTTTAAAATATAAACTTTAAAAAAGGCATCACTATTTCATTAGGCAGCAGCATTCCATAATACAGTAACATAAAATACTTTGACATCTCGCATGTTTTACCATTCATATTGATAAAGGATGCAGCTTCAGCCACTCTTAATGAAAAGGTTTACTATCATAATATCTCTTACTGTCATATTCTGATATAGGACCTAAACCCATAATACATTTAATTATGGCATTTATCATTAGGAAAGAATAAACAATGAAAAAGCAAATCATAAACATTATGTAATCCCATTGTCCACTGTTAATGAAATCAGATTTTTCAATTCTGTGATGATGCTTAGTCTTGAAAACATACCAGAGATGAAGTATATAGAAAATGCAATTGTTTTGCTAGGCAGTGGCAGATAGCTTCATTTGAGACAGCCACTGATTCAAGCAAGATGAAGTCTGAGTTAGGTGGCTGCATGGATTGATTGAATTTATGTAAAAATCTTCATTACACTTGGAGCATGCTGGCCTAGAACTGGAGACTGTGGAGGCTGACAGCTGAACAGAGACATGAACACAGTAGCTACAGAATACTTTCATGCACTTGCAGAACCTTAATAGCATGGCACACTGCCTCAAGAAAGAAGTCACACTGCATTTATGAACTCTGCACTATTGTAATTTGTGGCCTACCTACAGTTTTTGAGGAGGTTCATTGAATGTTTTGTACCACCCCCACCCCCCCCTGCCAGGGCTGACTCTTTATCCAGATTTTCTATTACTCAGCAGTGCACAAGCTGTGAAGCCTGAAAGCATGCTCTGTCTTTCCATCTGCAATGGTTCTGATTCATAAAGCATGAATTAAGTTTCTCTGTAGTGAGGTCATGTTATAGGCAGAACCATGACTTAGAAGCTTGAAATATGTTATGTAATAAGCACAAATAAAGTCTTTCAAAAGAATCATGAATAGCTATCATGGGATATTAATAAAATATGTATATAATGTAAAATAGTGAACATCCACTTATTTGTTTTGTGATATGACACAAGTTCTGCAGAAAATTATCTGTCTACTCAGAATTAAAGGATACCATGTCCATCGCATGTGTGTATTTTATCATTTTTTATTGACTAGGTGCATATGCACTGGACAGATGACTATTTGGTTTAATATATCAGTTAGTAAGGAAAATAAATAAAGCTACATTTAACACAAGATACATGTCATAAAAAATGCTTAGCTGAGAAATGCAACTGTGTACAATGTCTCAATCTAAAACTGAGACAGATCATTATACGCTATTATAGGAAGACCAGCATACTGTATGAACAAGTGTATTGCTCTGAGCTAAAACAAAGCCAATATGACAATCTGGACATAGCAGCAATAATGCAGAAAACAGAACAGTCAAATGGACTCTGCATTTTTCAGCAGAAAATTAGTACTTTAATAATAATGTCAGCAAAAAAATGTAGTTATATGTCAGATGATGCAAAAGTTTTAGTCTAAATATCCTAACAGAAGATAGAATAGCTTTGGCTTAAAACCAGTGCAAACATATCGTCCTTGATTCATGAATGCCTATACTTCACGCTAAGTTCATGGGCATGATGAGCAGTGATGAGCATGCTGTTTTATATTCTTTAAATAGCTCCACATTGTGCACCTGACTGCCAAACAGGGATAAGCAGAAGCATGCTAATGAAGGAATAAGTAGGGGAATTACATGCTAATGAAGCACATCAACATGGAAGAGCGATTCAGGAATGTGTAAAACCCATGCCTAAATGCTGCCCAACCTTCTGGCCTCAGTTCCAATACTCTTTGGAATAAATCCACATCATCATTTAGAAAATGTTAGGAGATGGTGCTATAATCATTACTCTGTATGCACAGCAAGCTTTGATACATGGTATATAACCCTAAGTAAAGCAATAACAGATATAAGTGCAAGTAACAATTTCAGTAAGGTAGATTTAAAGATCAAAATACAATTAAAACCAAAAAAAAAGTTATAACCATAACAATTTCAGGTGGTCAAAAGAACCTCAATATCAGATGTGCCTATACAAACAAAATGGAGATGGCTAGAGGTATGATAAGCATTAAAGAGAAGATGACGCATGACATATAATTAATTATAATATAAACACTGATGTTAAAATATATTTATATGTGTGTGTGTGTGTGTGTGTGTGTGTGTGTGTGTGTGTGTGTGTGTGTGTGTGTGTGTGTGTGTGTGTGTGTGTGTATATATATATATATATATATATATATATATATATATATATATATATATACACATATATTTATATGTATTTATTCATTTATATATACGTAAATGCTATATGTGGGGCATCAGCAGTAGACACCCTTTAGATGTCTTCCACCTCTGCCCTCACATCCATCACACCACTGGACACCTCATCTGAGCTATCTGGATCCCTTATAGTTGACAGAAACTCATTTCTGCCTGCATCATCACTAAAAACTAGTGAATAAGTAATCTACATGAATACATACATCTAACACATAACTGTAAAATCCCTCACACCTGCCAATAACAGAACTGAATAAGGGGAAAGGAATTTGTTAATGTATGAAATATATAGCAAGATCAGCAATGAATCAAGAGTATGATGAAATAATAATGTTAAAGAAAAGAACATTTTATATTCAAACGTCTGTTAACAAACTTAAGGTCATGTGAGCAGAATAAAACTTTTGTATGTAATACAAGTCAGTGATAATTTTGTAATAGTAACTTTTAACCTTATTTACAAAAAGTTTATTTGCAAATTGTAGACAGTACTCCTCTACAAATGAAACATTTGTCTGAATACCAGCAACCACAATTATCAAGAACTTAACACTTCTAATAGGATAACAGTTGTTTATGTCAGGGATATACAACAATCTTACCATATAACATTTTATAAAGTGTCACCTTCACATTGCTACTTCTACTCTGTTTGAAATCTTTTCATATTGTGATGATCCACCATTGCACCAGCAATCAAGTAGCCTTAATCACCACCACTGGCAACAGCTGGGGACGCACACAGGGAGGATGACAAGAACACACACAGCACCTTAAAATGCAGCCCTCTGCATCAAATGCAACCTCCTTTAAGAGGAAAGAGAAATCACAGCCAGTCCCAGGCTGGCCACTTCCTCCTTCTCCAGATCCCAACAAGACCCACCACTGGCACAGCCACAGAGCCGAGATCCCAACTGAGTGGCCAAGCCAAGACCTCCAGCACCCTCTCCAGCCAGCACCCTGTATCCCTGCCCAAGCAGCCAACACTCACACTCTCCTAGGCCCAATCCACACATAGACACACACACATCGGAAAGCTGGCACAGGCCCACCAGCCATACCCCCACCAGGACCACAAGGTAGCCATCACCACCACCAGCTATCTCCTAGGCCCCCAACAAATGGTGTACAATCCCACTACGCAACACTAATACCAACACAAATGGTAGTTTGACCAAGAGCAAGGTCATCAGGAGTGGCCCACAGTGTCACTAAACAAATATGCAAGCACTCTCAAAACTCAAACATGTCTCATAAAGATCAGTCACAATGAAAAGCTGAAATATATTTAATAATAAATAATGAAAGAACAAGACAATAATAAATATATATTCACAGTGACAGAGATCAAAACAACAGAAAATACTTAAAACAGCATTGCAGAACAGTCCTGAATAAATAAAGAAAACATCTAAACTATGCTTCACTATATTCCTGACTGAATCTAAGATAATTACTATTCCCTAGTTAACTTACTTAAGAGCAAGGCAGATGTGGTGAATAGATCTTCTAGTTGTTGTCAGGTCAAAGACAAAATGCAGAATTCTGTTTCTCTCTAAGAGACTTCTTAAATTAATATCTCAAGTATTACTGCTGGGATAGCTTGCAGAATGAAATCATTTCTTGTCATCTGACTCTATCCCAGGTAAAACCCCACTGCTGGAAGCAAGCAGTATTTAGTATCTACCTATGAAAATACATAGATCTCAGATCTTTGGCAGATGCTGTAAGTCATAAAACTATAGTAGTCATTTGTTCACTCCGAAGGCAATACAGAAAGCTTCCCAGCACAGACATGTGTTTCTTGCTGCCATAAATTAATTTAATTTTGGTTGTTTTTCTTATTGAAATTAACCTGCTGTATTCCAATTTCCATTGTAAAAATGTATCCATTTAAACAGTTACAATAGTGCATGTACATTTCTATTCTATTTCAGTAGGGATCACTGTGGATACATTTCAAGCATTTTGCAAAAAAACTTTTTCAACACACGTCTGTACAAACAAGTTTAATATACACATAACATACAGTTCAAATACATTTGTAATGCAAGCATCTTATATAAATCATGTTGATATTCAAATTTACATATAATTATTTACACAATTCCATATAGCTGTGCTGTCAGTATCCCTCTTTTTCATACTTCTACAAGCATCTTCTATGAATAATGTTAATATTCACCATGCCATATAATTATTTACAAAATTACAGATAGCTTTTCTGGCAGTTTCCCCTTTGTCGCACTTCTCCCTCCTCAAATACTCAATCTAGTTTTTCAAGTGACCCTTGAAAAATGGTGCTTGAGAGGGAAGAGCCTTTCTTGGAATACATTACCCCACTCCCTGTCTTAAGATTCCAGCTGCCTTGCTATTGCTGCCCCAGTACAGTGCTCCACTGTCATATCATATGCCTGTAATCCTAGGCTTCACCATAATAATTTGGGATTTTCTGTCTGGCTCCCTGTAGCCACAGATCCCCCTAAGAATTCTCCTGCCTCATACTGCAGATACTTAGCACCAGAGTCTCCCTATCATGGTAAGGTTTTATCATGTTAACATGGTACACTTTGTGGTCCTGCCTGGCATTTCTTCCATGTATTTAGCATCACTGAACTTCCTTACCACTTTAACGGGTTTCTCCCAAGCTGCCTGCAGCTTATTGTGTCTGACAGGAATAAGAAATATAACCTGCTACCCCACAGCATACTCTCTAGCTTGAGCATTCCTGTCATACCAAAACTGTTTCTGATCTTGGGCTTCTGCACATATGCCATAACAAACTTCTTGTGGGATTCACACTTACCTACCACTCATCTTGAATCAAATCTAGAAGTCTCCTCACCCTATGCCCATACAGCAACTCAAAGGATGATAAACCTGTGGATTCCTGGGGCACCTTTCTATAAGCAAGCAAGAAATGGGGCAAATATTTGTCCAGCTCCCTCAAACTAGTCTGCAAATGCCCATAACATGGTTTTTAGTGTAGAGTTTAAGCTCTCCACCAGACTATTTGTCTGGAGATGGTAGGGATGGTCTTTAGGTGTTTCACCCCACAGTGCTTCTACAGACAAACCAGCAGGTCTGACATGAAATTGGAACCTCTATCAGTCAGTATTTCTTTTGGGAAACCTACCCTGCTGAAAATATCTAACAAAGTATTTGCCACTTTTTCTGCCTCAATAGAGGACAGAGCCACCCCTCAGGTATCTGGTAGCATAATCTACTACCACTAGGATATACTTCTTCCCTGTGAATTTGGGGGAATCTGATATCCTACAATATCCATAGCTACCCTCTGCAATGGCTCCTCAACCACAGGCAAAGGCACCAAAGGAGCTTTGACCTTGTCTCCTGCCTTCCCTACCTTTTAACACCACTCACAGGTCCTGCAGTACCCTATTACATCTCCGGAAATCGCAGGCCAATAAAATTTCTGCATAATATGTCTGTTGGTAAGTGTTATGCCCATATGACCTGCACAGGGAATATCATGAGCTATGTATGGTTAGAAGTGCCAGATGTGAAGGCTCTGTGCACTACCAACAGCTGTATTCTCTCAGCCTCTATCCCTCTCTCAGGGGTCCACTCTCTATACAGTAACCCTTTGTCCCAATATACAGATTCCTCCTTTCCTTGAGAATCAGTTGCCTCACTAGCTATCTCCCTCAAGCCTTGTAATGTAGGATCTGAGAGCTGCGCCTGTCTCAGCTATCTCTTTGTATCCTTCCTAGCTCCCCTTCAAAAGGAAGTCTGGTATCCTCTGACAGGGGTGTCTCACTGTCAACCTGGCACTACTATTCACCTCTGCCCTTGCAGTCACTCAGACCATGGGAACATCAGTTTCCACCAGCAGCTATGACTCACCTTCATTCTCATTGCCACAGGGTAGCTGCCTCTCTGAAGTAACCATCTCACCAGTCCTGGCTCCAAGCGTGCAGTTTGTCTGGATGTCTGCCAGACCCAAATGCTTGTCTCCAAGCCTGACTGTGTGCAACTGCATGCACACAAGGTACTGCATTATCAAAATTGCTCCCTATCCAGGACATATGCAGGGATAACCTCAAACACACATAGTTGCATGCTTTCTTTTCCACCCCCACTCCCCAGTCAAGGTGAATCCTAGCCAAATACATTTGGAATGAGATATCTCCTAAAGCTGTGAGTGGAGTAGACTGCCTGAATGGAGTAGATTACCCAAGCAAGTAGTGCTCCTCTTTAAGCAATGCAGGCTTCACAATGGTTAGGTCAGAGGCTTTGTCTCTCTTAGCAGTGGCCTGTTTCCCCTCCACTAAGATAGGATATAACCTCTTGTCATAGTTTGAAACCCTTGTTCTCTCTAGACAACTTACTGCTGGTATTCTGTCATTCCCACTTACTGGCTCTCCCTCCTGTCATTCCCCACCTTGCCTCCATGGACATCTATATGCTACATGGCCCCACTGGTTTCATTTAAAACATTTAAACATTGATCTTGGTCAAGTACCTGAACTAGTGGTGTCCACTGTTACTAGCGGACTCTGTTGGGATAGTTTAGGCTACCCACCATGGGTTTCCTGAGACCCATGTGCAGCACTCAGTATCCCTTTCCTGTGTAGTTATGCCCTGCTTATTAGGTATAGGTGTCCTTTTTTCCCCAACTCGCCTGTGGTAGTACATTCTCTATTTGCCAATCAGATTCTCATGTCCTCAGGCAAAGTGCTAAGGGCTTGATCCCACACCAAAAGGACTGCCAGCCTTTCAAAAATAGTAACCTGACACCCCTTCTGAAAATAAGTGCTTAGTTCTGCAATATATTCACACATACTTTCATCTGCCTTCCATCTATGCTCATGAATCTTTTTTCAGTAAGCTTCAGGTGTTAACTTAAAACACACTAATAAACAATTGTTAACATTATTATAATTTAAGCAATCAATATTAAACAATTTAGAAATAGGAGTTAGAGCTTTACTATGGCGTAAGGGGTTGAGGAACTGTACCGAGAGCCCTTGGTCAACCTTGCACTGTTTACAAACCCTTTCAAACATATGAATAAAACTATCAAATTTATAACCCTCTGTAAATTGTGGAATAAATTTACTGACATTTATTGTTTCTGGGCTTTGGTTACTCCCTTCCTCATTACGTACATGACCCCAGGAAAAAGTCAGCATCTCCTTTTCATGTTGCCTATGCCTCTCATTTTCTTTAGCTTCCAGATGTCTCAGTCTTGCTGCTGCTTCTAATTCCATTTGTTTCTGCTGCCACAGTCTCTCTGCTGATGCTAGTTCCAAACATTTGTTCTTCAGTTCAAGTCTCTTTAACTCCAGATGGATTTTTAAGTCCTCTATGGAAAGGTTGAAATGTCCATTTTCTCTGGGTTGTATATCCCCAAGCCCAGTCTGGTTGTCCTCCTGGTTGCTGGTCTGTAATGCAGCTGTGACTGAGGCTGCAATAATTTCTGCTTTAGTCAGGTTGGCATGCACTAGTCCTTTGTCTTGGCACAACTCAACCAACTGGTTCCTTGTCAGCTTGCTATACTCCTCTGCTGACATCCTTGCCTGATCTCCCTAACTAAGCTAACAAAAAAATAAACAAAACTATTGTGATATGAAACTCTGCATGTTTACTGTGTGGTTTCTTGAGAGTACAAACACATTCTTTAGTGACTACTGTTTATAGGCTACAGGAGTTCAATATCCACACCAATGAATCCCAATATGTGATGCAGTGATACCACCACTGCCAATCTATAATGTGACATCCCACCACTGGATCAGTAATAAAGGAGCCTCAGTCCCACCACTTCCACCAATAATGTGATGACCCACCACTGAACTAGCAATCAAGGAGCCTCCATCCCCTCCACTGGCAACAGTGGGGGCCACACAATGGTAGGACAACAAGCACAGACACAGCACTTCCAGACAAAGCCCTCTGCATCAAGTTCAACCTCCTGCAAGAGCACACAGAGATGGCAGCCAGTCCAGGGCTGGCCTCTCCCTCCCTTTTCAGATCCCATACAGGACTCCACACTGGCACAGCCACAGACCAAGATCCCAGCTGACTGACCAAGCCAAGACCTCTAGCACCCTCTCCACCCAACCAGTGTCCTGTGTACAAACCCAGGAAGCTAGCACACACAGTCTCTGAGTCCCAATACACACACACACACACACACACACACACACACACACACACACACACACACACACACACACACACACACACACACACACACACATATAAACACACCTGGGAAAGGCCAGCACAGGCCTGCCAGCTATGCCACCACTCGCTCTGACCACAAGGTAGCCATTACCACCACCAGCCAAATTCCCACCAACTATCTCCAAGGCCCCAAAGGGCATCCAATCCCACTATGCAACACTAATTCCAACACAAATGGCAGTTTGACCAAAAACAAGGCCACCAACAGTGGCCCACAATGTCACCATACAAATATGCAAGCACTCTCAAAGCTCAAACACATCTCACAAAGATCAGCCACAATGAAAGGCTTAAATATATGTAATAATAAGTAATAAAAGAACAAGATAATACTAAATATATATTCACAGTGACATCAAAGTTAAAAAACACAGGAAATATTTAAAACAGCATTGCAGGACAGTCTCAAATAAATAAAGAAATACATCTAAAATATCCTTCAGTATATTCCTGATTGAATCTAACTGAATTACTATACCCCAGTTAACCTACTTAAGTGCAAGGCAGGTGTGGTGAATGGATCTTCTAGTTGTTGTCAGGTCAAAGACAGAATACAGAATTCTGTGTCTTTCTAGAGATTTCTTAAATGAATATCTCAAATATTACTGCTGGGATAGCTTGCAGAATGACATCATTTCTTGTCTTCTGACTCTATCCCAGTTGAAACCCCGACTGCTGGAATCTACCAGTATTTAGCATCTGCCTATCAAAATATATAGACCTCAGATCTTTGGCAGATGCTGGAAATCATAAAACAATTGTAGTAATTATCAACAAAATATAACCAAACGATGCTGGCAAATGTTCCCTCCAATAAAGAATCAAAGAAAGCAATTAGTTCACTCTAAAGACAATACAGAAATATTCTCAGGATAGACATGTGACTCTTGCTGACATAAAATAATGTCAGCTATTTTTTTCTGAAGTTAACCTCCTGTATTCCAGTTTCCACTGCTAAAATAAATACATTTAAACAGTTACAGTAGTGCATTCACATTTTTGTTCTATTCCAATAGGTCACACTGTGGATACACTTCAAGCACTTTGCAAAAACCTTTTTCAACACATGTCTGTACAAACAAGTTTGATATACACATAACATGCAGTTCTAATACATCTTTAACACAAGCTTCTTATATGAATCATGTTGATATTCACAAATGACATATAATTATTTACAAAATTCCAAATAACTGTACTGGCAGTATCCCCCTTTATCACACACATCCTCAGAAAAATTCCATAAGCCCATGTAAAAAATGAGAATCATTGCAAAAGTAGCTGTTATACTGTCTTTATCAACTGAAGTAGACAAATTACAGTTACCACTTTCAATTTTCCAGGAAAACAATAATAACAGTATAACTGTAAGTATTATTTGTAAAGAACACAACATACCTTGATATGATTTGTAGAAAAATGTTCCAAAGAAAATAAAATTAATGCCATTTAACTCAGACAAACACAGCAGTACCTTAAGTTGGTGAAGCCAAGCAGTCTTCCATACTACAGTACAAGTTCCTTCTCCCCAGGCTATGCTTATATATTATAGATTAGCCCATCTGGACATATTGAATATTGTAAATCAGGTTTCAGCTCATTATCATTCTTGAATCACTCAATATACTTGAAGTGCAGGTAAACATGGTGTTAAGACCTACATGATGCTGTGCACACACCCTCGTAGTACGAAAGTGAGTATTCAGAAGTGGGGGCTAGCTAATGCCTTGCAAGTGTGACTCATTAGCAGCACTGCATGTCTAATTATGTGTTTAGCATTACTGCGATTTTTCTTGTACACTTACAGAATATGTATTAGGGGAAACAGGTTTATAGAAAAGTTTGTGATTACATTGACTGATTAGGAGATATACTTTATGCTAAGTTTATGAAAATTGCTTGAGAGGTAACTGCCTCTGAGTAAAAAGTGTCTGTAAGTATTATCAAGTAAGCAAAACTTAAACATGCAAATAGAAAAGCTTAAAATAAATGCAAATTATAAAGCACACATTACAAATGCATGAAAA
This sequence comes from Protopterus annectens, assembly GCF_019279795.1. Taxonomy (NCBI): domain Eukaryota; kingdom Metazoa; phylum Chordata; order Ceratodontiformes; family Protopteridae; genus Protopterus; species Protopterus annectens. Next base: position 329,333,930 of record NC_056733.1, read on the forward strand.
ATGACTAATGGTCACAAATGAAAGAGAAGAAAACATTCCTGTAGTGCATACATTATTTATAATGTGGAATGTTTCAGTAGCATAATTTGTGCAAATATCCCATTCAGTTTGACTTCTACTGTGAAAGGATTAAGGACAGGTGTGAGAAGATGAATGTATTGCTCCCTAAATGTAACATTTTAGAATTCCAAAGGTGATAATATGTGTTCTACTTTTTCTATCTCATAATGTGTTTGTTGATGTGGCAAAAACTGTTAATCTTGTCAAACTAATAATAATGCCATGGTTTCATGGTTCATTTCTAGAGAGACTGATGTCTGTGTAAAAGGATCCTTAATGTCGACATGTTAATGGTATACGATTATACAACTGAGAAATCATCACATGGAGAAACATTAATTTTATTTTTTGGCTTTGTCCTTTGCTTAATGGTTGGCATTGTAAATCCGGGGCTGCCCGCAGTCACTAGCTGTGGATGATGGTTCACTTTCCATGTCAAAAACTCAAAGAATTTACTTTGAAATGTCATCAGTAGCATAAATGACATTGGTGGCATTGCACTTCTCTCAGCACTCTGGACAGTACTGAGTGCTACAAAGACACTGCTATGTAACTTCCTCTGTGGCTCAACATGTTAATTAAGTAAAATATGAGGAGCAGCACCAATAATGCAGAATCTGATTCCAGCTTTTGATATATTAAAATTAGTATTCAGAGATAAAAATATGATTGCGTCTTGAAACCTGAGCTTTTCCTAAATGTAATAGCACATTTTATATACATGATGTAACAAATATGTCATGAACTAAAGTGGGAGGAACTAAATCAACAAAATAATGAATTCTGTGATATGGATACTTAAAACCATGGTAACTATGTCATAATGAGTAAGGCATTTCCATAAAACAGGTGTAAATCTAACTTGTATATGCTGTGTACAGAATGACCTTATGCAAGCTCCTGTGTGGCCCCTCCTCTGTAAGTGTCATTGGGTCAAGGCATAATGATGTATAACAGAAATGCTGCAAGCACTATTAAAAGAGTTAATGTTTCAGGGTAATGCCATAGGTGCTGGCTTCAATACTAAATATTTTTGAAAGTCATCACATTACTAAATCTGTACACTGCTTTTTTTTTTTTTTTTTTTTTTTTTTTTACTCTTGTGCCTTAGTGAAACACTTGGAAATTTGCATGGTTGACTGTCAGTGGTCACAAGCAGTGAATGACAGTTAACTTTTAAAGGCAAAAACTCAACATTTTCTTCAGCATGTGCAAAGCCTTAGCCATCATTAGCACAAAAAACACTGGTGCCAGTTCACTTCAGTCAACATTCTGGACAATACCACAGTACTACAGTAGTGACAGCACAAAATGTGATTTTCTTTGTAGCTCAGTGTTTTAATGGGTAGCAGCAGAAGTAATGCATGGTCTGTATAGACATTATTTTACTGAAGGGGTCAGAATAACTACCGACTACTACTACTACTACTTACCTTTTATTACTAACTGAACATGAAGTACATCTTTCAAGTTTCAAAATGAATGTTGAGACAGATCTGTGTACAGTGGATGCTAAATAGGCTAAATGTACTCTGTGTGAAGTGTAATTATGAAATGTTCTTCACATCAGTAATTTGGAAGAGACTACAGACAGGGTGGAATGGGAGGAGAAGGGTGTCAGGAGTGATTTGTGACAGACGGGTACCAATAAGAGTGAAAGGGAAGTTCTACAAGAGGATAGTGAGACCAACTATGTTATATGGGTTGGAGACGGTATCACTGATGAAAAGGCAGGAGTCAGAGCTGGATGTGGCAGAGTTAAAGATGTTAAGATTTGCACTGGGTGTGACCAGGATGGACAGGATTAGGGATCAGTATATTAGAGGGTCAGCTCAGGTTGGACAGTTTAGAGACAAAGCAAGAGAGGCGAGATTGCTTTGGTTTGGACATGTGTGTGCTGAGGAGGGATGCTGAGTATATTGGGAAAAGGATGCTAAGGATGGAGCTGCCAAGTAAGAGGAAAAGAGGAATGCCTGAGATGAGGTTTATGGATATGGTGAGAGAGGACATGCAGGCGGTTGGCGTGAAAAAGCATGATGCAGAGGACAGGAAGTAATGGAAACAGATGATCCGCTGTGGCAACCCTTAATGGGAACAGCCGGAAGAAGATGATGATGACTCTGTGTGAAGTGTGTTAACCATAACAATGATAATAGTTAGCGTGAAGTCCCTTGCGGATGTGTAATGTAGCTAATATTTATTGGGATAAAGTATGGCTCATAACAGTTATCACAATTAGGTGTTTGAGCAGTATGTCTTTAAAGTATGTATGCCCCCTACCTCAATATATGTTACTGAGACCACTCAAATGAATGTAAATTGTTTTACAAGCATAAGCAATGACCTCAAAATATAAGTTCAATAGCATTACAACTTCAAATCCAATGCATTTAGGCTTGCCAGAATGAGATCTCTGGTCCTGTTCAAATTGTTGCACCACAGCTTACAAACTGAAAATGTTAGTTGTCATGCAGCATTAACAGATGATAAACATAATATAGCCTTTTTCTGTCATGGATTCAATTCCCAGGTGCTCTCAGTCACAGTTTGTAAAATGTATGTTTCACCAACCCATTATACCTTAGTTTACATAAGTGTATTAATTAACAATGCTGATTATTACCAACAATATAGAAAATGTCGTGTCATATCTGTCTGTCACAAGAATATATGTTTGACTACCATCCACCATACAGGACAGTATGGACAGGGATGCCAATATATCACTTCAAATGTAATTCACATATCATCAGCAAAAAGGATTTGATGAATTCACAGTGGAATATGTGTAAATCCAATAAGCATCACACATGGGAAAGTCTTACTGCCATATTTCACACCTGCAATGTACTTTGCAGCAATCATACCTAATTTTTGCATGGATATTTGTCTGCTTTCTATCATGCAGATGCAGTTGGCAAGGTTGCCTGTCATTGCACATAGACTGGTATATCAGAGATCTGAATTGGGTGCCATTTTCCTGCCAGATTTCCAGATATTCCTCACAAGACATGACTGGAGATGATGAATGTGATGTTTCATTTAGAGCCCTACTGTGATGTTAGGAGTAGTACATGTTCTTTGTTACAGTCCTCATAAAGTGCTACATCTGTAGGCTTCTGCAAGAGAGCTATACTTAGTCTCAGTACAAGGCAGAGGCTTGGAATAGATTGGCCAAAGCTGTGATCAGTGCAACTGGCATTCCACCCACTGGTAACCATGTTGATATTAATATAGTGACATGAAAAGGCCCAATTAAGACCTCCTGAGCTAATGGGAAGCATAATTCAGAGCTGCCTACACCCCTGAGTTGTGTAAACATCGTGACCCATCAATAGCTATTACATTACCATGGACTACCAAGACGTATGATATTTCATTATGATTTTTTTCTACTTTCTGTTTTGCACAGCTCCTGAAGAATGATTAGCACACCTCAGAGAGGCACTGAGTAAGTATGTCTTGGATATTGATGCAAGCAAACTCATAATTAAGCAGAAATTTACTTTAGTTTACTCAGTTTCTGTGCATCTTTCATATGAACTTCATGCATATACAATTGTGTAGGTATACCTTACCTATATATCAAACATACATGACTGCTTCAGTAGCTCTTGACTATTGTATTAAGCAGTGTGTAAGTCAACTTCTCTCTAGGTTTAATTTTAAGCAGCAATTGGCTTTTTACAGAATAATTTAAAAATGTATGTTCTGCAATCTTTAACTACCATTAAACTTTCCATTTTTGAAAGTGAATGTCTTTAATTGGAATGCATATATGATATATGATATATGATATATGATATATACCATAGTCACCTAACTGTTTGACTAGTGTCCATATCTTTGTGTAAAAAATGTATGTATTTTAAAATATTAAAATACATGGAATTGATGGCATTTTATATGCGTTCTTTCTCCCATCAGGTATCTCTATCTCTTTTATTTGTGAAAACATGGGGATCAGAATATCATACCTCCACAGGTGGCTGTGGTGGCATCGCCACAGGCAGAACAAACACATAGCACACCTGGGTCCCAGCCTGTCAGTGTTGCCTCCACAACTCCTGCACTATCATCTCCAAGTGTGTCAGGTAGCTCTGTACCAGTGGCTGGTGCAGTGGTACCAACTGGTAATAGTAATAGTGGAGGTGGTAATTTCATCACCCATTAGGAGCCGGCAGGGCTAATGGAGGACATTATGGAGAAGAGCCTTGGTGCTCAAATCAGACCCAGATGTCTGCAACATGAGACACTTATGACTGTAATGATAGCTCTGATGGCATGGTCTACATTTTCACTGTACTCATGATAGACACAGATGCACCTCTAATGTCCTCTACCTATCCCTATTCATGGTATCCCCCAACCTTTTGTGTCCATCACTATTCCTGCTTGTCTTGTTTGTCCTATAAGTCTTCTCCTGCTACCTACTTAACCCTATAATTCCCAACCCCCATTCTCCAACAGTCATCTATGATTATCATCCATGATTGCATGACCAATACACCATATAGTGGCAAAGTTACAACTCACTCACAATATGACAAATCCATGAATGAAAGGATTTATAACTTATCTGAGCAGTATGTAATTACTTGTGATCAACACAGTGCTGTTTTTTTCTGCTTGTCTAGACATATTTTCCTTTTCACCCGAGCATGTGATGCACACCATCTTTTCTGCAGCACACTTATGATATCATCATTTCAAATGTGCTGTTCCTCACTCTCAGTCAGACTTCTTCTGTGGCTCTCACTGTTTATACAGTGTACTCTCATTTATGTACTTAGATAGGTAGGTGTTTGAATCTAGCATTGACTAACTACTCTGTGTGTGTGTGTGTGAGTGTGTGTGTGTGTGTGTGTGTGTGTGTGTGTGTGTGTGTGTGTGTGTGTGTGTGTGTGTGTGTGTGTGTGTGTGTGTGTGTGTGTGTGTGTGTGCATGTGTAGTACTAGACAGGAGTGGCTTCACCCAATTATCCTGTTTCTACATTTCCACTTGTGAGAAACATTTGTACCATTAGATGGCTCCCGCAACAGCGTCTTCTCCTTTTAGCCTGAGTATCTGCATCGCCAAATACTGATGAGTTCAAACTTTCCAATGTGTTCTTTCTCACACTTAAAGTCAGACAACTCTTGTAGCACATGTGATTAATGCAATGTACTCTAGATTGTGTAGTTAGATAGGTAGGTATTTGAATCCAGCAATGACTCACTTCTATGAGTAATTGTAGAACTAGGTAGGAATGGTTTAAATCATGGATCTGATATGTAGATTTACGCTGGGAAGAGGGCTTGTCTACCACTTTAGCACCCACATCCCCTTTGTAAAAAAATTATGATATAAATACTTTCAAATGTGCTGTATCTGACAATTATGGCCTGACTTCTGCTGTGGTACAGGAAGTTGACAAAATGTGTTGTAGGTTCCATACTTATATCAGTGATCGAATCCAGCAATGACTCACAGATCAATGTTTATATGACTACAGAACTAGGTAGAAATGGCTTTAACCATTGATCTGAGGTCCAGATTTACACTAGCAGAGGGCTTTCCCAGCACCTTGAGTCCCTTTTAGCCTAGGCATCTGTTTGCTAAACACTAATGAGGCCATCTGTTGAAATGCACTTTAACTCACCATTGTAGTAAGACTTCAACTGTAGGGACAGAGAATGAGTCAGTGCTCATAGCTTGTCAACTTAGGAAGGCAGGTGTTTGAATATAGCATCCTCTAATTATTTTGACCATCTTACTACAGTTACAGGGATGATTAGATTATCCAGCACATGTTCATAGGTCCATAGGTTCATAAGTAGGTACTAGGCTATCAGCCCAAGGGCCCATACAAGCCTAGCCAAAAAATGTACCCTGGCTTTTGCCACCCAAGAAATTGATTTTCCTGTGCCCCTGTTGAGCAGAGCCACAGAAGTGATCCCCGGGGTGAATTTCCCATTTCCCATCCAATCAACAAGATTTTTCTTGAAGAGTGCTAATGAGGAGCTCTGTTTGACATAGATAGGTAGTCTTTTCCAGAGTATGGGAAGTCTCTGGGACAGGAATCTATCCCTCCAGCATGTTCTGTTTATTGTGGTGACAAGGTTTAAGTCCCTACAGCGTGTAGCTCGGAGGGATTGGGATTTCTTTAAGTGGAGCATGTCCAACAGCTCTGTGTTTGACATAGCTTTGTATGTTAGGCAGAGATCACCCCTGAGTAGGCTATATGCGATGGAGTAAAGCTGTAGTTTTTTGAGATGGTCTGCATAGGGCATCTGTTTGAGGCCAGTAATCCTCTTTGTGAGGTATTTCTGTGGTCTTTCCAGTTGTTGTAGATGTTTTGTGAGGTACATACCAAAAGGGGCATTGTACTCTATAATGGGTCTAATGAATAATGAGTAGAGGGGAACAATGACCTCTTTTTTTCTGGATGAGAATCCTTTTGTGATGAGATGAGCCACGTAGAAGGATTTCCTGACCACTGTGGCGATGTGATTATCAAAGGAGAGACTACTGTCCACCTGTGTCCCAAGGTCTCTTATCACATTTTCGGCATTAAGTAGACTACCAGCTATGTGGTAGTTTATGGGTACAGAGTTTTTACCAAACGGGATGACAATACACTTTTTGGCACTGAGTTTCAGGCCATGGCTTTGACACCAGGTATCTGTCTCAGTGAGGCCCTTTTCTAGTTTGCCCACATCATTAGGAGTTTCGATTATGGCTCCTAGTTTGCAGTCATCTGCAAACTTTGTTAGCCAAAGACCTTCTGTGTTGGCCTGCACTTCAGAGAAGTAGATAGCAAATAGGAGAGGACCCAGGACTGAACCCTGTGGTACTCCACTTGTCACTGGTCTGATGTCGGATTTGGAATCCGCTACATTCACAGTGTAGGTTCTGTCCATGAGCCAGTTGGCAACCCATCTTGTGACATAGGAATTTATACCTAGTTTAATGAGCTTATCTATAATTCCAGAGTGGGGGATGATGTTGAAAGCCTTGGCAAGATCTAGATAAGCTGCGTGAACCATTTTACCCTCATCTATGGCTTTGGTGACTGCTTCAAAGAAGTCAATCAGGTTTAGGAGACATGATCTGCCTTTTACAAATCCAAATTGGGTAGGGTCCAAAGTTTTGAGATTACCAATGTCTTTGTTTATGAGTTCCATGATGATACGTTCCATGGCCTTGCAGACCAGGCTCGTCAGGCTAATGGGGTGGTAGGTCCCGGGGTCTGTCGTGGCTCCCCCTTTGTGGAGTGGGATAACTGTCATGGTGCGCCATTCAGTGGGTACAAAGCCTGAGGTGAGGCAATGATTGAACATAGTACTTGGGTAGGGTGCAAGTTCATTCTGTAGTTCATCGATAATGCAGCCTGGGATATTGTCAGGTCCCATGGATGCTGTGTTCTTGGCTTTGGAGAGTGTGTTTTTTAACTGTGCAGCCGTGATTATAGGAACTTTGCATTCTTCCGGTATAGAGATGGGCCCTCTAGGGGGTGAGAGGGGGGTAAAGTTAGCACTGAACCTATCTGCTAGGATGTTGGCAATATCAGTTGGTTCTGTATATTTAGTGCCATTGTGCTGTAACTCAGAGCAGATCTGAGTGTTCCCATATAGATTCTTGACATAGCTATAGAATGCTTTGTGGTTGTCTTTAGAGTCAGTGGCAATTTTGTTTTTGTAACTAGCTTTGGAGGATTTTATGAGGGATCTCAGCTTCTTACTGAGGTTGACCAGGGAGTTCCTCCAGTCATGGAATTTTACTCTTTTTTGCAACAATTTCTTTCTTCTGTTGTAGAGTTTGTTTATGGCAGAGGACCACCAGATTGGCTTCCTTTTTTTGGAGGATAACATCTTGGTTCTATTAGGGATAGCATGATCCATGCACTCGTGTAAGTGCTTATAAAGTGCATTTGTGTAGGATTCGGCAGTCATACCTCTATTGTCCGTCTGCATGGGTGTCATGAAGTTTGCCCCTTCTGTCTTAAGAAGTGTGAAGTTGGCTTTGGAGAAGCTTTTTACGATGGTTTCCCTAATTGGGGCTGGGTTTGGGATGTGGATGTCTAGGCTGATTAGCTTGTGGTCGGATCTGGCCAATGAGGAATTGACCTCTGGTGTGGAACACCGGTTTCCCATGTTGGTAATGACCAGGTCTAGGATATTGCTGCCCCTGGTGGGGGTGTGAATAAGTTGATCCAAGTCGTTGGAATTTATGAATTCTAGAAAATGTTGAACAAAAGAGTTGGTACATGAGTAGTTTTCCCAGTTAATGGTGGGGTAGTTGAAATCGCCCATTATTAGGGTGTTGGGTTGTACCCTAATACTTTCCAGTGTATCAAGAAATGAGGAGTGTGAATCCTGGGGCAATTTGGATTGCAGTCTTGCCCAGAGTTAGTTGCACTTGGATAATCTTGGATGCATTATGCTGTGCAACTAGCCTGGAGGTGTGGATATCCTTAATGAATATGGACACGCTTCCACCTTTAGTGCTTCTTTTTGGGTTAGGTGGCCGAAAGGTATGGTATGAATTGAAGCCTGGTAATGCAGGGGTGCTCTCTGGAGCTTTGAACCAGGTCTCTGTCAATGCACAGATGTCAATGTTCTCCATTTTAAGGAGTGCCTCGAGTGAGTGCATTTTGAGGTTTAGACTTCTAGCATTGAGTAGCATTACCCTCAGATTTTGCTTGCTTGTACATGTTATGGTGGTGAATTTGTCATTTGAACCTTGCCTAAAAAAGGCACTATAGAGGTGGCAAGAGCCTTAGCCAGTATCCAGAATCCTAAGGGCGACAGGTGCAGGCCATCTCTGACAAAGCATTGTGGACTGTCGATCATGTCGTCCCAGGCAGACAAATACTGGATCCCCTTAGAATGACACTAGAAGCTTAGCCAATTGTTGAAGTCAATCATTTTGTCATTGTACTGTGGTATCATTCTGGGTGATGGCAGGATGCTACTCAGGGTTAGGGTCATACCTGCCTGGGATACAAGATCAGAGAGCTCCTCCATGTCTCTTTTCATGTAGTCCAGGGAGGTACATCTCAGGTCATTCCCACCAACATGGACAATGACAGTGTCATATTTGTACTTATTGTGGAGTGACCTGAGTGCATGCATTATGTGGCGGATCCTGGCACCTGACAGGCAGCTGACAGTAACTTTCTCCTTGTTTAGTCTAGTGAGTGGAACATCAGTGTGCCTGACTATAGAGTCACCTATGACTAGAGTGTTGGGTACGTTGTTATGCCTTATGGGCTGTGGTTGAGTGGCACACTGAGTTTGTGGGCTATGTGTCATTTGGGTTGTGTTGGGGGGTGGAGTTTGCTTGAGTTTATGCTTTGGATGTCCCTGATGCTTGGGCAGGTTTTTATTGAGAGCCTCCATGAATGTAGGTGTGTGTTTTGTGTTTCTATGTGTGTGTTTTGGTGGTGTAGGTTTTGAGGGACTATGTGATGAGTGTGGTGTGGTGCAAGTGTTTACCTTCTTGTCTTGACTGTCTAGTCCAGTCTTGGGTGAAGAGAGCTTTGCTTCCAGTTTGGCTATATAAGTGCATCTCTCACAGGTTGTAGTGTTGGGTGGAAGGAGGAGAGGGTTGTCTGTGTACATGAGGCAATTGCTGCATTGCCCTAAGATGCCCAGATTCATCAGGTAGACAGGAGAAATGACTGGGATGTGTGTGAGAAATCACTGGGATACATGTGCTTTATATACCTTCACACAGACAAAAATATTGACATGAGGGGAGAACTCACTCTACAGTTTTCCTTACTTTTGAGTCACACATATATACCTTGCAACTCAGTGATGATGTCATGCCTTCTAATCTGTTCTGTCTCACATGTACTAAGAGTTTGCTTGTGGTTAGTGCATTAAAAATAGTTCTATAGTTTGTGGAGTTGCATAGGCAACTGTTCAAATCCAGCACAAGCCAACATATCGTGAGAGTAGTGATGTAAAACAATGTTTCATGCAGTATTTCCACAGACTCTTTCCATCTCTTTTAGGTCTAGCATAGGCCTATTAACAGATGATGATTTCATCCTATTCATATAGTTGTTCTGTGACACTTGCAGTAAGACTTCTCCTGAGGTGCATGCATTTAATACTGACTTCTATAGCATGTGACATTAGATAGGCAGTTTTTAAAATCTGCTAATGCATATATTGCAAAATGACATTGACGGAACAAAGTAGCTCACCCAACAACTGGTGATATAGCTAATTCACAGTTGTGTGAAAAGAAACATGGCTGAATCATTTTGATCCCTAAAAAGATATTTTAAGGGATACATAAGCATTGAAAACATTGTTATTATGACCTTGAAGTGTATCCTGTCTGACAACTGTACTTTAAAGTCTCTTGTGACAGAAACAGGTAATACATAGTACTCCATTGTATTGAACTTAAAAGGCAGGGATATGTGTTCTACAAGGCTCATTTCAGGGCAAAATGTGATATACATAACATAATATTACATGGCATGCAGTGGCATATTTTGACAGACTTTTGTATTTCAATGGTCATTGTGTGGCATTTGCAAAATGAAGGAATCACATAATATGATTAATTACCCTTACAAAAATGCATTATACTCAAATAATTTTAAAATGATGGGTTATTAATTTTTCCTGTAGCTGATGTCATTATATAATACTGCTGGCAGATATTTTTGTGTGTTAAGTCTCCTATGGGCTACCTATCCACTTGTCATTTTTCTGTCACACTGACATACATTATAAGCAAAGAAATATACTGACATTCTTACACACACAACCCAGTTGTTAAGGGAGTGAGTACACACAAGTTCTGCCTTGAGGAATGTGCGTGTTAATGTCACATGACCATGACCCTCATTTTACAACTACATATATCTCACATCTGTAAGAATGGATAGCAGCACACTATTCTGCTGATATACTGGTCAAAGTAACAGTTGTGTATAAGAGAGGTCCTTCTGGACTGTATTTATATACATGGCATGTATGAGCAGTCACAATTTCTTCCATTCACAACATGCAGGTTGCTACCACAAATGATTGTTTCCAGACTTAATATTACTATTGTAATTATTTTACAGGAGTGCATGATTCTTCTCTGTATGTCCCATTTTCACATGTGCATACGTTGCCATTGCAATTTCATAAATGTTTTCCTAATACATGTAAAGCAAGAAAATGGTAAATTCCTTTAACTTGTATGTATGTTTAAACATAAATCATTTGTATATAAATTATTTCTGCGGTTTATCTTCATACTGTACATGATGACACCAGTATAGTTCTAAAAATGTGTTTTACCTGCAGTATATGCAATGCCCTCACTCTGCTTTCTTTGGCAACTGCTAACTCACCTCTCAACTTTAAATATTTATTTATTCATTTAATCACTTTGTTACAATATACCTTGTCCCTCTCATCTTCTTTGGTCAACATTTCCTTTTTAGAATGATGTAGATGTTTCCCTGAGTGGCCATGCTTGCTACTATACTAATTAATAATTACAATTACTGGTGTCTGTACAGTAAAATAGTGATGTATAACTAAACTTTCACCTTTCAGCTCCCCTTACCTCTTAATTTATGTAGTTCAAGCTGCCCTAGCTTGGATGCCCTTGTATTGTATTGTTTCATACCATCCACAGGTGCTTGTTTATCAAGGTTAAATGTATTTACAACCTGTTGTTTATAACGTGTGCTTGAACTTATTTGCACCTCGGTGTGGTGGTTAGCAGGTGCACTCGCCCCAATCAGGTGTTCCTTAACATCTAGGGTTGCTTAGCAGCTTACATATTCGATAAGCACTGCTGCTCATTCTGCTCAGATAAATGAATATGCAGGCATAGCACGACATGCACACACTTGTAAATTAATCCCCAGGATTGTTTGAGACAGCAGAGAAAAAAATGGAGAGCTCACATAACATATTGAATATATTGGTATACTATCCCATGTGGAGGAATCATTTTAGTGAAAACTCAATTCTAAAGGTTCAGTATTCAATCAGCAGTAGAGTTTAAATGGAGCTCTTTGAAAGGCCTGCCATAAAGAAGCAAAAAGTTATGAGGAAGGAAAAGAGGGTCAGGTTGCTTTTTAAAAGTGTTCACACCCATCACTTCATTTGATGCTAAGAGTAATGTCTAAAAGCAGTACGCCCTCTGCATTCCAGATGTTGTTCGGGAAATGTCTATTTCCAAGTTGCCAAGTCAAATGCTGACAGTGTGTGTGATCTTCAGGGGTAAGATTAACTAAATATATGAACACATGAACAGAACCACATGCATTCTAGTGCAGGGTACAAAAAGAAATGTGATCAGACAGACTGAATGCCTAAATAGGTGGTCTACAAGCCTACATTTTGAATTTAAAACATGAGCAACTCAATAGTTAGATTGCCTTGGTCCCTGTTTGATAATCAAAGATAACAGCATACATTTCCCAAATGCAAAGGAAAGACTCATTTGCCATGAAACATTCTTAATGCATAATACAGCAGCATTGAGATATCATGGGTAATGGTCACCTGTTTCACATTAAATAACCTAAGACTGGTGTTTATCATTAGCATTTCACTTGTGAAGTCAGCCTAAATGTTCATCCTTCAGATCAGATGTACAGGTAATCACATTTTGTTTAAAGCATTGCTTAACTGCTCTTAAGCAAGATGAAGACTATATGTTGATTGGATAATTCACCAGACGTAAGACCCACACCTCTGAATGGTTGACTGGGAAGAGAGAAAAGAAGGGATCGTGCTGCTAATATTGATGAATTTCGGCAGTGGCAGCTAAGTTTAATCAGGTAGTGCCTATGCAAAGTTCAAGATCGATAAGCAAGCCAAATGTTTTCCAAGGTAGTCCAAAAGTATATCATGACTGACAAAAATGGCCATCTTGTTAATATCAAAAATTCCTCCTAACAATATGGCTTGTTTTCTTATATAGAAATGTATGATACCCTATGTCATAAGTGATGATTTAATAAAGATGTTTCTTGTGTAAAAGAAGGAGATAACAGAACTGGAAATGGGGGTCTTTAGAAAAAAGTAGGATCAAATTGCATAGAAAACAATGGGAGCTGTGGGAACAAGATATGCAGAATAATATTTTGGAGGAGGAATGATGTTTAAGGTAAGGCAAGAATTGAATGAGCTTTGTAATGTTTGACTGACAATGACTGTATAGATTATAAGCGATGTATAATATTTGCAACTGAAAATATATCAATTTGTTTTGTTTTCATTTATATAAATGCCTGTGTCATAAGTAATAATTCAAAAAGATGCTTCTTGCTTAAAAAAAGTGTAGAACAATAAAAAAAGAGTTTTCCCCATAATAAAAACACCAGGCATACAGTCATTCAATACCCTTTAATGCACTCATTCTTAGATATCCATCTATTATGGGAAAAAGGGAAGTGATGCCAATTCCTTAGTAAAAATGTTCCTAATCCATGCCAAAATCAATAATCTATGAGCACAAGCTTTTCAATGATCCTAATATACAGGTAGTCCTAATACTACGGAATACCGGCGGAAAACAGTACTCAAGCCGCTGAATCACTTACAAACACCTTCTACCAGCACCTGCAGGACTGCATGGATAAGGCAATCCCAAACAAAACAAAGACTCTTAGTACCAAAGGCAAGCGTCCAGTCTGGTGGACCCCAGCCATAAACAAACTCTACAATAAAAGGAGGAAGCTACTACAAGATAGAGCAAAATCCTTAAAATGTAAGACAACCTTGATCACTATAAGTAAAAAACTAAGAGCTCTCATAAAATCATCCAAAGCAATTTTCGAGAGAAAAATAGCTAAAGACTCAAAAGACAATCATAAGGCCTTCTTTAGCTATGTTAGAAACCTAGGAGGAAACTCCCAGATATGCTCAGAACTAGTTCAAAATGATGTGAAGATTACTGATCCTACAGACATTGCCAACATACTGGCTGACAGGTTCAGTGCAAACTTCTCCCCTCCCCCAAAGGAGAGATATCTATACCAAACGATTGCAGCCCCCCAAACATCTCCGGCGCCCAAGTGAGAACTGCTCTCCAAAGCAAAAACACAGCATCCATGGGACCTGATGGTGTCCCCGGCTGTGTGCTCCACGAACTCAATGAGGAATTAAACCCACAGCTAGGACAGCTGTTTAATCAAAGTCTTACCTCTGGATACGTGCCAGGAGTGGCGACTGCAACTGTGGTCCCACTTCACAAAGGCGGTGCCTCCACCGACCCTGGAAATTACCGGCCCATTAGCTTGACAAGCCTTATCTGCAAAGCCATGGAGAGGATCATAATGGACCTCATAAATAAAGACATAGGAATTTGCAGACTTTGGATCCAACCCAGTTTGGCTTTGTCAAAGGCAGATCATGCCTTTTAAACTTGGTTGACTTCTTGAAACAGTCACCAAAGCCATTGACGAGGAAAGGCAGTCCATACAGCCTACCTCAATCTGGCTAAGGCCTTGATACAATACCCCACTCGGGTATCATTGAAAAACTCATCAGCTTAAATGTTAACCCATACATCACAAGATGGGTTGCAAACTGGCTGAGTGACAGAACCCACAGGGTCAGAGTTGCTGGCGCCATGTCAGACTCAAAACCTGTCACAAGTGGTGTCCCACAGGGCTCAGTCCTGGGCCCACTCTTGTTTGGCATCTACTTTTCTGAAGTACAAGCAAACACAGGAGGGTTATGGCTGACAAAGTTTGCAGATGACTGCAAACTGGGCGCCATAGTAGAAAACACATCTGACACAGATATCCTTCAGAAGGGTCTCACAGAAACGGATAACTGGTGCCAGAGCCACGGCCTGAAGTTAAATGCCAAAAAATGCATAGTCACACCCTTTGGGAAAAACAAGGTTACTCCTAGCTACCAAATAGGTGGCAATCCACTGAGCACAGAAGAAGTTATCAGGGACCTGGGGACCCAGGTTGATAGTAGTCTGTCATTCGACACCCATGTAGCTAAAGTAGTTAGGAAGACCTTCTACATTGCCCACCTTATCATGAAGGGATTCTCATCTAGATCAAGGGAGGTTATAGTCTCCCTTTACTCATCACTCATCAGACCAATGATTGAGTACAATGCCCCATTCGGGATGTATCTGACCCGACACTTGCAGCAGCTGGAGAGGCCACAAAGTTCCTCACCAAAAGGATAAAGGGTCTCAAAATCTGTCCTATGCTGCCCGACTGAAAGAACTCCAGCTCTATTCAGTCGCCACCGCTTACTCAGAGGTGACCTTTGCCTAACATACAAGGCCATGTCAAACCCAGATTTGATGAATATGCTTCACCTCAAAAAATCTAGATCCATCAGAGCCACAAGGGCGGGAGACTTAAACCTCGACACGGCTATTAATAGGACGTGCTGGAGGGATAGATTCATCACCCAAAGACTCCCTATGCTGTGGAACAAAATCCCGGTACATGTGAGGCAGAGCACCTCGCTGGCCTTGTTCAAGAGAAATCTTGACCAATGGATGGGAGATCGCAGATATATCCCAGGGATTACCTCAGTGTCACTACTCGACAGAGGCACAGCAAAATAATGGGTATAGTTCCCCATACTAAAGGGGTGGCGTAAGCCACAAAACGATGGGCTAGGCTTGTAAATGCCCTCGGGCAGATAGCCTAGTATGAACCTATGAACCTATGAACCTATGTGCCTGCGGTGGTGATAAACAAAAAAAGTCTAATGACTTTGGATTTTGTATTGCAACAGCTTTCTCCCAAGCAAACAATAAATAAGTTTTTGTCTGAGAAAGGTTTCTAGATTTGGATAAGACAGCATAAAAATGAAAGTAGCATGCGATCATAATTAAAATTTCCATGGAGTAAGGAAAAACAAGAACTTTCAACTTAGAGTCATTATTAAATTGAAACTACATAGGTAGAAGTACTGATGTAGATCCAGAAGAAAACAGAGTCAGAGTTCTTTCATGTCTTGCAGGACAGGAGAGTAGATGGAGTAAAGGGATATTATGCATAGAAAAACTCTTTCACCTTCAAAATATTTATCAGGTTCCATATAGTTCTTTTTATAAAAGGGTGAACATATTACCTAAAAATCATGAAATTCAGAATTTCTCATTCTAATTCTATTTCTGAAATTTTAATTTAATCAAGGTGCCATACTTACTTGCACCCCAAATGCCTTATTTAATTTTTTTCACTGCAGGGGGTTTAAATATTTCAAAGATATTTCACTTTTGTTCATTTCGATAGCATTACACATTGTTGGTATTTGCTATTTTAGAATTAAGAAGTTTGCGTTTTGATGACAGAGTGATGTCAACTCATGGATATTGTGCAAAACTTAAAAAAATCATTGAAGTTTGTAATCCTTTATGCATCAAAGATGTTCATAATCAGCTAGTGAGTTTACTTTTCACCAGAACTTTCTCAATTACTCCTAAAACAATACTGATGTTATCACTGATATTTTTACATTGCTTAACAGCTTGTTCGCCCTCTTTATTCACAGAAACAAAAAAGTGCCCCTAAGTACAATAGAGTATGTTAATTTAATATGTTGCCAGGTATAAATCATGGCATCTTAAAAAATGCTTTAGTCATCTGTTTATGAGGCATACAAATTTAATTTGTTTCTGTGCATAATCATGGCATCTCCAAAATATTTTAATTGACTAAAAAGGTACCTCTAATAGTGTCTCTTTACTCTTCTTTGTATAAATCACCTTTTTATGTGTGAATGAGTATGTTTAACACTAAGGCAAGAAAGGCTAGGAGAGATAATAAGTTCATGAAAAACTGGATTCCAGCCAGTGTTAACCACCTCATCAAGAAGTACATACTCTCACACTGCATAAAACTTATTATAACAGATATCTGCAGCATAATTTTTGATCTTCTTTCCTAACCATAAAACTTGTATAACACCTACAACTGTGGTCCTAACCAACTGAAAATTTAAAAAAAATGATAAATTCTAAAATGAACTGTTATACTATTAAAGCATTTTTTCATGCAGGTTTTACCTTCCCACATCCCCATGTCTCTCATATTTGCTATTTATATAGACTGATCCCAAAATCAGAATACCTCAAAGTAAGAATATTCCAAAATGCTACATCCTCAGACTTAGCATATTATCCCACACATTCACATGTGTAGTTATACTGTGTTGGTAATCATAAATATTCTTCATGTGGATCACTGCTGTAGTAGTCTAAGATTTATGGGTTATATTCTGATCAAGATATAACAGTCATACAGCTTCCAAAGCTTCAAGGCACCTTTCACTCACCCAAACTGTTAATCAGAACAAGTTGAGCTGAGAAAAAGGTAAGTCTGGGTGACAAGTCCTTGCGAGCTTTCCTGACTGAAGAGAGTGCTGCTGTACTAGGTTTTGAAGCTCTTTGGTCAGCTATCACTGCTTCATTCCTTGGCAGATAAGTACCTTTCAGTGGGGGAAAAAAACTTCCACTTTACTTTTTATAAAAAAAAAAAAAAAACTTTTTTTTCTGTAAAACGTAATTAACTGAGCAAGGGAAATTGTCGTTAATGATTATCTCATGACTTTTGATCACCTTAAAAATGGAAGCATCACATTTTCACTAATGTGGTAAAAATTTGTTAAACTGTTTGTAAACTACTTTTGGAGATGGCTTAAGTGTTTAAATACTTTTTACTGTGTTTTAATGCCTAAAACTGTACTTTTTTTACTATGTACTTGTTTTATTGACTATGGTTTCTAGGCTTCCCTGATAACCAAACACTTCTCTCAGCTTAACCATAGAATCATCTACCGGTTCCATGGTTCTTCCTTCTTCCAACCCACAAAAACAAGAAATAGGCTTAATAGCCTTTGCCATCACAGCAAGCTGCTAAAGTGCCTCAGCCACAGGTGGGTGACTCTTCTGAAGCCATTCCTCCTAAAATGCATATATTTCCCTGGCTCTAGTCACTACAGTCCCAATGGGCTGAGGGTTTAATAATGTCCTGTCTGGCTGTCAGAGTGTCCTTGTCAGGCAAGGGAGAGCCACTCTTGTCAATCCTGAGAGAAGAGGCAGAGAATACCATTCTGTCTAAACATAAATCTGTGACCATCCCTATGAAGTTATTTTTCCTGGCAATAGTGGGTCTTTTTCTTCAGAACTTCCTGTCAAAAAGAAACACAAAATTAAACATGTCCTCTTCTATCTCAGCTACTCTGGATACGAGTAATTTAGTAGACTTAGCTCAGGGTTTAGTTTAGGATTTTGACCCTTCCTGTAAGAAAGTTTCTCATAAAAGGAAAAGGGAGTCTTCATTTTCTAAAGAGATTCATGAATTTGAAGTTTAAAATGAATGTGAAGTGACAGATTATGTTTTGTCTTTATAGATTTCTGAATTAGATTCTGAGGAGAATGGGATTTTAGCCAGTCCCTTTGAAGGATTCTATTTCTCTGAAAACTATTTCTACCATTTCTAGAATGAATCAGTAGATTCCATAGGAAAGCAATGGTTGTTTCTAAGTCCCACAGGAAGTATTATGATTTACTACATATGGACTTTCCAGAACCTACTTCTATTCTACCTGTTCTTTCTGGTTTATAGGATGCTTTGTCACAGCCTGAACTTCCCTGACTCCCAGCTTGTTTCCCCCAAGAAAGCAGATAGGCTGTATAAACTTTCTCAATTTTTTAAAGTTTTTATATAGTCATAACAGATTAGACCAAGCAACTATGTTCTTAGTGATTTCAGCTGCTGTTAAATGTTTGAATAATACTACTTCTTCTAACAAGGATGGAAAGACATTTGATAAATCTGGAGAGAACTGTATACTTTTGCAACACTTGTTTTTTGAATTCTTAATTGTCAAGCTTGTATGTTGAAATTTATGCTTGCCTCTTATGAGAATACGAGGAATGTTTTTGGCATGTTTCCTCTTAGGAAAAATCTACTTTGTGTAATATAGTTGCTTGTGTGTCTTTAACAACTACTCAGTGTCTAAAATGTGCATTATGTGTACAATGTAAAAAAATATGAAGAGTACTGAGTAGCTGACTGTCTTCACTGGATATGTAGCACTATTGTTACAAAATGACAGTAAATCTGCTTCTTGAAATGTTAAATTAAATCAAGAAAGCATTATTTTAATTGGAACCACCAAAGAGCTAAACATTTCTGAAAGTGAGAAAAATATCATTTAAAATCCAAATGGAAAGGCCTGGTTGGAATATTAAGCAGAAAGAAATCATCTGCCAGTCAGTTTCTGTTGTACTACTGTTGGTCTGCTTAAGTGTTCTCAACTCCTCACACAGACTTGGTCACAGTTTGCTGTGAAGGAAAGGCTAGTTTGTTTTTGCTGCTTTCTTGTATTATGTATTACTTTATAGCCTTCTTCTATTTTGTATATTGTGATTTGTTTTCTTTCCACCATGTTTTATTTGTACTCTGTTTTTAATTACATATTTAAGCTAGGAAAGAAACAACAGCTTTGTTGCTTGTGAGTCACAAAGAAACTAGA
Source organism: Protopterus annectens (assembly GCF_019279795.1). NCBI lineage: Eukaryota > Metazoa > Chordata > Ceratodontiformes > Protopteridae > Protopterus > Protopterus annectens. The sequence continues at coordinate 329,353,474 of NC_056733.1, forward strand.
ACAGGTCAATAAGGTTAATTAGATGTAAAGTGAGGGTGGAGCTAGTAACAAAACCAAAGGGTAAAATAAACCATTCCAAATCTTTACTACAAAAGCTCACACAGACTCTGCCACAACTTGCTATGAGGGAAAGGTTAGTTTGTTTTTGCTTTCTTGTACTAAGTACTACGTTATTGCCTTCTTTTATTTTGTATATTGGAATTTGTTTTCTTTACACTGTGTTTTACTTGTATTCTGTTTTAATTGCATATTTAAGCTAGCAAACAGACTACATCTGTGTCTCTTATGTGTCACACAGAAATTGAGTTTTTCTCCACCCTGGTGCTGTTGTGTTTTTAATCTCAACTGCCTTTCTTGTTGCCTGCCCCTTATCCCAATTTGATGACCTATCTCCTTCCCTCTATCCTTTCACTGGCTGTAGTGAACACTGTAGCTCTTTGGATATTAACCCATTTTTCCAAATTACCTTTAAGATCTACAGCATCTACTCCAAGATAACCAATTATTGGAGAGCCCACATTCTGCCTCTCAGTAGTCATATTGAGATTACTGCTTCTATTTTGCTCCTGGTGAGAAAAGGAGCACTGGTACATTATTTCCTGGAGACTGATGATCACTGAAAAGCCTAATAACTCTTTCATTGGTGCGAGCTTGGAATTTTGTGCTTTTGTTTCACTCCTGGTGAGAGAAGGAGCAGAGTCCATTGATTCCTGAATGTTTCTTGTTGGGCAGTGATTGTCTGTGCTTGACATTCCTGATTGGTCTAGTTGCTATTTAAGGCATCTACCAGGAAAAGGCTACAAGCCTGCCGACCCTTGCATCATCTGTGACAAGACTGTGGTACAACAAGTACTTCTTGATTTGTTTCTAAATTCTTCAGAATATCTGCCTAAATACTTCATCCATAAATCATCTGGGTCTACTTATTAGTTCCCCCAAATGTTTGGCAGTGGCCTGTAGAGACACAGATACCTTGAATGATGTTTTTCTTGTAAAAAATCACAGTCAAAATTTCACCAATACCTAGTTGCAGACAAGACTAGTTTGCAGTGACAAGCACTGACCCCAGAGTTGCAAACTGGATACTCCTGACATTGCTTTATATTCTAACTCCAACTGTCTAATCAATAAAAACGGGTCTGTTGCCATGGATATGAACATTCCCACCAGCTTGGTGGATAGGGTCACCCTGAGACAATGTAGAAATTGTCTCATGATTACTGATAACCAGTTAATTCTCAAACAAACTGGCATGGTATGCGTGAAATGTATGTACACAATGTCAATGGAGGCAACGCTCTCATAAAAAAGTACTCCTAATGTCAAAAAGGTTGTCAGTACTACATACACTGCATCAGTACTACATACACTGCACTCATCAGACACAGTTTATAGCAGACACATAGACCCACTTATGCTGAGGACTTAAATATAACCTTTCTAAACCTGAAAGACCTTGACAAAGAACACATATGAAATATCCTCAGCAGCCCCAAATTCAGTCTTTTAAACCAACACCCATATCAACACATACAGCTACATCTCATAGAAGCTGTACTTGTAAGCCCATATAAGAGAAGTGACCACACAATCCAACATTCTGGTCATCGGAGACTCTATTGTGAGGTACACTGATGTCCCTCTCACAAGGCTAGAAGAAAGTCATGGCCAGTTGCTTATCAGGGACTATTATCCACTATATTAAGCATGCAGAGAGGTCATTACACCACAAATACCAACATTGCTCAGCCATAGTCCATGTGGGTGTAGATGACCTGAGATGTACCTTGCTAGACTATATGAAGAGAAACATCATGGAGCTTTTGGAATATGTGTCCCAGGCTGGTATTAGCATAGCACTGAGCAGCATTTTACCTTCTACAAGGATGATGCCGTAATACAAACAAAAGATCACTTTAATAATTGGCTTAGTTTCTGGTGTAATTGTAAGGGGGTGCTATATTTGTCACAATAGAAGGAGATTGTCAACAGACCATACTGCTTTGCTAGGGACAGACTACCCATCTTCCCTCTAGAATTTCAAATATTAGCTAAAATATTGTCTTCCCCCATAGTACCTTTTTGAGGGAATACCAAACTGAAAGTACTTCTGACATAGCAAATCAAAACCAAGAAAATCCAAAGGTATTTTCTTGGTTTTGTCTATTTCTTTGAGCTCAGAACTTGTTCAGAACTTGTTGTAAGCACTAAATAAGCTACAACTTACTACAGCACTCAACTTTCCTCACTTGTCTAGAGGAAAACAGTTTCTAGTACTAAACAAATAAGCTCCTATCCAGGCATGTCTAAGGGTCAGCTCCCATTATTTTCTCCTGTCTACCTGATGAATCTGGGCATCTTGGCGCAATGCAGCAATTACCTCTTGTACACAGACAACCATCTAGTCCTACCACCCAACACTACAACCTGTGAGAGATGCACTTATATAGCCAAACTGGAAGCAAAGCTTTCTTCACCCAAGACTGGACTAGACAGTCAAGAAGAGAAGGTAAACACTTGCACCACACCACACTCATCACATAGTCCCTCAAAACCTACACCACCAAAACACACACATAGAAACACAAAACACACACCTACATTCATGGAGGGTCTCTGTAAAAACCTGCCCAAGCAACAGAAACCTCCAAAGCAGAAACACAAGCAACCTCCACCCCCCCAACATAACCCAAATGACACATAGCCCACAAACTCAGTGTGCCACTCAACCACAGCCCATAAGGCATAACAACGCACCCAACACCCTAGTCATAGGTGACTTATAGTGAGGCACACTGATGTTCCATTCACCAGGCTAAACAAGAGAAAGTTACTATCAGCTGCTTGTCGGGTGCTAGGATCTGCCATATAATGTATGCACTCAGGATACTCCACAACAAGTACAAATAAGACTCTGTCATTGTTCATGTTGGTGTGAATGCCCTGAGACATACCTCCCTGGGCTACATAAAAATGGACATTGAGGAGCTGTCTGATCTTGTAGCCCAGGCAGGTATGACCCTAGCTCTGAGTAGCATCCTGCCATCACCCAGAATGATACCACAGTACAAGGACAAAATGATTGACTTCAACAATTGGCTAAGCTTCTGGTGTCATTCTAAGGGGATCCAGTATCTGTCTGCCTGGGATGACATGATTGACAAACCACGATGCTTTGCCAGAGATGGCCTGCACCTGTCACCCTTAAGTTTCCAGATACTGCCTAAGGCTCTAGCCACCCCTATAGTACCCTTTTTAGGCAATGTTCAAATGACAAACTCACCACTGTAACAGGTACAAGCAAGCAGAATCTGAGGGTATTCCTACTCAATGCTAGAAGTCTAAACCTCAAAATGCACTCACTCGAGGCTCTCCTTAAAATGGAGAACAACGACATCTGTGCAGTGACAGAGACCCAGTTCAAGGCTCCAGAGAGCACTCCTGCATTACCAGGCTATAATTCATACCACACCTTTCGGTCACATAACCTGGACTGAAACACTAAAGGTGGAGGCGTGTCAATATTCATTAAGGATATCCACACCTCCAGGCTAGTTGGTCATCAGTATGCATCCGAGATTATCCAAGTGCAACTAACTCTAGGCAAGAGCCCAATCCCAATTGTAGCTTGCGACAGATCCCCCACCATGCCCCAGGATTCCCACTCCTCATTTCTTGATACAGTGGAAAATATTAGGGTACAACCTAACACCCTGATAACGGGCAATTTCAACTACCCCACCATTAACTGGGAAAACTACTCATGTACCAGCGCTTGTGCTCAACGTTTACTGGAATTCATAAATTCCAATGCCTTGGATCAACCTATCCACACCCCCACCAGGGGCAGCAATATCCTAGACCTGGTTATTACCAACATGGGCAACTGGTGCTCCACACCAGAGGTCAATTCCTCGCTGGTCAAATCCGACCACAAGTTAATCACCCTAGACATTCACATCCCACCCCCCACTAGGGAAACTATCGTAAAAAAAAATTCTCCAAAGCCAACTTCACTCTTCTTAAGACAGAAGTGGCAAACTTCACGACACCCATGCTGATGGACAATAGTGGTATGACTGCTGAATCCTACACAAATGCACTTTATAAGCACTTACACAAGTGCATGGATCATGCAATCCCTAAAAGAACCAATATGCTATCCTCCAAAAAAAGGAAGTCAATCTGGTGGTCCCCTGCCATAAACAAACTCTACAACAGAAGAAAGAAACTGTTGCAAAAAAGAGTAAAATCCCATGATTGGAGGAACACCCTGGTCAGCCTCAGTAAGAAGCTGAGATCCCTCATAAAATCCTCCAAAGCTAGTTATGAAAACAAAATCGCCACTGACTCTAAAAACAACCACAAAGCATTCTATAGCTATGTCAAGAATCTCAATGGCAACACTCAGATCTGCTCTGAGTTACAGCACAATGGCACTAAATATACAGACCCAACTGATATTGCCAACATCCTGGCATATAGGTTCAGTGCTAACTTTACACCCTCTCATCCCCTAAAGGGCCCATCTCTATACCGGAAGAATGCAAAGTTCCTGTAATCACTGCTGCACAGGTAAAAAGCACACTCTCCAAACCCAAGAACACAGCATCCATGGGACCTGACAACATCCCAGGCTGCGTTCTACATGAACAAAAGAACTAACTGGCACCCCACCTAAGTACCATGTTCAATCATAGCCTCACCTCAGGCTATGTGCCCACTGAATGGCACACAGTGACGGTTATCCCATTGCACAAAGGGGGAGCCACCATGGACCCTGGAAAATACTGCTAGATTAGCCTGACGAGCCTGGTCTGCAAGACTATGGAACGTATCATCATGGAACTTATAAACAATGACTTTGGCAAAATCCAAACTCAGGACCCCACCAAGTTCAGGTTTGTAAAAGGCAGATCATGTCACCTAAACCTGATAGACTTATTTGAAGTGGTCACCAAAGCCGTAGAGGAGGGTAAGGTGGTTCACACAGCCTATCTAGATCTCACCAAGGATTTCATCACCATTCCCCACTCTGGAATTATAGATAAACTCACTAAACTAGGTATAAGTCCCTAAGTCACAGATGAGTTGCCAAGTGGCTCACTGACAGAACCCACACTGTGAAAGTAGCAGACTCCAAATCCAACTTCAGACCACTGACAAGTGGAGTACCACAGGGTTCAGTCCTGAGTCCTCTCCTGTTTGGTATCTACTTCTCTGAAGTACAGGCTACCACAGAAGGTCTTTGGCTAATGAAGTTCGCAGATGACTGCAAACTAGGAGCCATAATCAAAACTCCAAAAGATGGGGACATCCTACAAAAGGGCCTCACTGAGACAGATGCCTGGTGTCAAAGCCATTGCCTCAAGCTCATTGCCAAAAAGTGCATTGTCATCCCTTTTGGTAAAAACTCTGTACCCATGAAATACCACATAGGCGGTAGTCTACTTAACACCAAAAGTGTGATAAGAGATCTTGGGGCACAGGTGGACAGTAGTTCATAGGTTCATAGGTTGGTACTAGGCTATCGGCCCTAGGGCCTATACAAGCCTAGCCATACTGATTCCCTGGCTATTTCCTCCCGCACTATTTACTTCCCTGGACCCCTGTCTAGCAGGGTGACTGATGTGATCCCCGGTGTGAATTTCTTTTCTCCCATCCAATCATCAAAGTTCCTTTTGAAGAGGGCCAAAGAGGCACTCTGCTTGACATGTATGGGCAGTCTATTCTAGAGACTGGGGAGTCTCTGGGTCAGGAACCTATCCCTCCAGCATGTTTTGTTTATTGTGATGACAAGGTTTATATCCCTGGAGCATGTGGCTCTGAGGGATTGGGATTTCTTTAAATGTAGCATGTCCAACAGCTCTGGGTTTGACATGGCCTTGTATGTTAAGCAGAGATTGCCTCGGAGTAGACGATATGCGACAGAGTATAGCTGGAGTTTGTTAAGGCGGTCAGCATAGGGCATCTGCTTTAGGCCTGTTATTCTTTTGCTGAGGTATTATTGCGGCCTTTCCAGCTGTTGCAGATGTCTTGAGAGGTACATACCAAATGGGGCGTTGTATTCTATAATGGGTCTAATGAGGGATTAGTACAGTGGGACATGACCTCCTTTTTTCTAGATGAAAAGCCCTTAGTAATGAGGTGTGCCACATAGAACGATTTTCTGACTGTTGTGGCAATGTGGTTATTGAAGGTGAGACCACTGTTCACCTGTGTCCCTAAGTCTCTTATCACACTTTCAGTGTTTAGTGTACTGCCATCTATGTGGTAAACCACGGGTACATGTTTTTTCCCAAAGGGGATAACTATACATTTCTTGGCATTGAACTTGAGCCCATGGCTCTGGCACCAAGCATCTGTTTCTGTAAGGCCCTGTTGTAGACTATCCGCATCATTTGGGGTTCCATAATGGCTCCTAGTTTGCAGTCACCTGCAAACTTTTTTTGCCAGAGTCTCTTAGTGTTGACCTGTACTTCAGAGATGTAGATGCCAAACAAGAGAGGTCCTAGGACTGAACCCTGAGGTACTCCACTTGTCACTTGTCTGGACCTGAATTTGGAGTCAGCTACTTTTACAGTGTAGGTTCTGTCAGTAAGCCATTTGGCAACCCATCGAGTGACATAGGGATTAATGCTCAGCTTAGTAAGTTTATCTATGATTCCAGAGTTGGGGATAGTGCCATAGTCCTTGGCGAGATCCAGATAGGCTGTGTGGACTGCCTTACCTTTGTCCATAGCTCTGGAGACTGATTCGAAGAAGTCAATCAGGTTCAGGAGACAAGATCGGCCCTTCACAAACCCAAACTGGGTAGGATCCAGTGTTTTAAGGTTGCCAATTTCTTTGTTTATAAGTTCCATGATAATATGTTCCATGGCCTTGCAGATCAGGCTCGTCAGACTGATGGGGCGGTAGTTCACGGGATCCAAGGTGGATCCCCCTTGTGGAGTGGGATAACTGTAGCTGTGTGCCACTCAGTGGACATGAAGCCTGAGGTGAGGGTATGACTAAACATGACACTTAGGTGAGGTGCCAGTTCATTTTGTAGTTCATGTAGTACACAGCCCAGGATGTCACCTGGTCCCATGGATGCTGTATTCTTAGCTTTGAAGAGTGCAATTTTTTACCTGTGTAGCTGTTATTATCCAGAATTTGGCAATCTTCCGGTATTGAGATGGGCCATTTAGGGGGTGATAGGGGAGTGAAGCTGGCACTGAATCGATCTGCCAGGATATTGGCAATATCCTTGGTATCAGTATATTTAATGCTATTCTGTTGTAGCTCAGAACAGATCTGAGCATTGCCATTTAGATTCTTGATATAGTTATAGAATGCCTTGTGGTTGTCTTTGGAATCTTTGGCAATTTTATTTTTGTAACTAGCTTTGGAGGATTTTATGATGGATCTCAGCTTCTTACTGAGGCTGGTAAGGGAATTTTTTGCATCCTGGCATTTTCCTCTTTTCTGCAACAGTTTCTTCCTTTTGTTGTAAAGTTTGTTTATGGCTCTCCTTTGATAATCACATTGCCACAGTAGTCAGGAAGTCCTTCTATGTGGCACACCTCATCACAGAAGGTTTCTCATCCAGGAAAAAGACGTCATTGTTCCCCTATACTCTTCATTCATTAGACCCATTATAGAGTACAATGCCCCTTTTGGTATGTACCTCACAAGACATCTACATCAACTGGAAAGGCTGTAGAAATACCTCACAAAGAGGATTACCGGCTTCAAACAAATGCCCTATGGAGACCGTCTCAAAAAACTGCAGCTTTACTCCATCGCATATCGCCTACTCAGAGGTGATCTCTGCCTAACACACAAAGCTATGTCAAACGCATAGCTGTTGGACATGCTTCACTTAAAGAAATCTCAATCCCCCCGTGCTACATGCTCTAGGGACCCCAGGGATCACTTCTGTGGCTCTGTTCGACAGTGGCACAGGAGAATAATTTTCTTCGGTGGTGAAAGCCAGGGTACCTTTTGGCTAGGCTTATACAGGCCCTAGGACCAATAGCCTAATACCTAGCTATGAACCTATTACTGCTCAGTGCTAGGAGTCTAATCAAAAAACTCCACTACCTAGAAGCTCCATGCACCCTTGAGAATGCTGATGCCTGTGCGGTACTGAGACATGGTTTAAAGCCATGGAGAGTACATCGATAGTGCACGGTTATAATTCCTCTCACACGTTTAGACCAGCTGCAACAGAAACAGGGACTAAAAGTGGAGGTTTCTTGATTTACATCAAAAATAAAGATACCTCAAGCTGGTCAAACATGACAATGTACTTTAGATTCTCCATATTCAAATCATAGGATCATAGGAGATCACTAGGCTATCGACCAGGAGGTCATTTTAAGCCTAGCTGTTTCAACCCAATGTAAAACCATAGAAGTGCTAGTTTATACCCACACTTGCATTTAGTGATGATTGCCCATGTTCAGGAAGGTTGTGAGCACAATCTCCAGTAAAAATTCATGGTGCCCCATCCACTTGTCCAGGTTCCTTTTCAACAGTATCATAGAGGTGCTTTGTTTCACATGAATTGGTAGCCTCTTCTAAAGGCATGGCAGTCACTGGGAGATAAATTTGCCCTTCCAGCATGACCTATTTAAGTTGCAGGCCATATTTAATTCCCCAGAATGGGTAACCCTTGCCCCATTTGATTTATGCATCTGCATTAAGTTCATTATGTTTGGGTCTTGGATTGCTCTGCAGGCCAGGCATAAGGTGCCCCTAAGAAGTCTATATGATACAAAGTATAGTGACAGGGATTTTAGTCAGTCTATGTAAGGCACATGCTAGAGGCCCTTGATCATCTTTGTTAGATACCTCTGAGGTCTCTCCAATTGCTGCAGGTACTTAGTACGGTACATGCTGAATGGGGCATTATACTCAATTATGGGCTGGATAATTGTCAAGTATGGGGGGTTCTAACCTCTTTTACTCTCAAGTTGATACATTTACTAATCAAGTGTGCTACATAGAAAGCTTTTCTTCCTACAGTTCATGTTTCGTCGAAGTTAAGGTTGCAGTTGACCTGTAATCCCAGGTCCCTTACCACTTCATGGATACTTAGGGTATTGTTGTTGATTTGGTAGTGTGAAGGGACATTGTGTGTGCCAAAGGGAATGATGATGCATTTCTTTGCATTCAGTTTGAGACTATGAGTAGTACATCAATAGCTGATCTGCGTAAGACCCTCCTGGAGTATATCGACATAATTTGAGGATACAATGGTTGCACCTAGTCTGCAGTCATCTGCCAACTTGGACAGCCACAACACCTTAGTTTTGACCTGAACTTCTAAGTAGTATATACCAAACAGGAGGGAGCCCAGCACAGACCCCTGTTGCACCCCGCTGATAACAGGTCTACTGACTGATGTGGAGTCACCCATTTAATAGCATGTGTCTGGTTTGTGAGGCAGTTGGCAACCCATACTACAACAAAGGGGTTTACATTCAGTTTGTTAAGTTTACAGATAATGCCTGAATGTGGAATTATGTCAAAAGCCTTTGTCAAGTCAAGGTATGCTGTGTGAACAGATTTGCCCTGATCAGTGGTCTTGGTCACACTTTCAAAGAAACACGCCAGATTTAACAAGCAGGATCTGCCCATCACAAAGCTGGAATGAGTAGGATCCAGGGTTTGGAGGTCACCTATGTCTTTATTTATGTGGACCATCATGATATGTTCCATGGACTTACAGATGAAGCTGGGTCTATAATTGTCTGGATCTGTTGCTAGGCCACTTTTGTGGAGAGGAGTAACTGCTGCTGTTCTCCATTCCACAGGAACAAGCCTGTGGTTAGGCTATGAATGAGAATGGTACTTAGTGGTGATGCTAGTTCATGTTTTTGTCTGTTTAGAAGACAGTCTGGGATATATTCTGGCCCCATAGAGGCTGTGTTTTTTTGCCTTAGGCAAGGCTTTTAGGACATGCTCTTCAGATATCTAAGGTGGTGGGGAAGTTTGGGGGAGGGCTTGTTGTAAGTTGGAGGGGATAAGGGAGTGAAAATTTCTCCAAACCTATCCACTAGCAGGTTTGCTGTCTCTGTGGAGTCAATGTGTGTGATACTGTTGGCCACTAGTTCTGCACATGCTTGGGTTCTACCCTTTAGATCATGTACATAGCTGTAAAAGGCCTTATGGTTATCCTTGGCAGTACTTTCTAGGCTTCTGTCAAAGGCACTCTTGGAGGATTTGACAAGTTTTTTTCTGCCTGTTGAGGCTGAGGATGGTGCTTTTCCATTGTTGAGGCCTTGCCTTTGTTTTCTTGGACAGCAACTTTTTGTGTTTATTATAGACTTTGTTGATGCTGGATGTCCACCATGGCAGCTTGTTTTTGTTTGGGGCTCTGGCTTTGATTCTTTCTGGTACAGCCAAGTGTAGACACTTTTGCAAGTGATTGTACAGGGCTTTAGTGTAAGCTTCGGCATAATTATCACTTTCAGCATGTGGTGGGGCTTAGGGTGCATTTACACATTCACCTAGAAGGATATAGTTTGCCTTGGTGAAGTTTTTTAGTCTGATTTCATCCATTGTGAGTTCTGGTGTTAATGTCATTTTGAAGGTGAATGATTTGGGGTCAGTTTTAACTAATGAGGGTCCAATAGTTGCAGCAGTGCACCTGTTTGGCATGTTGGTGAGAAGCAGATCTAGAATGTTTGTTCCTCTTGTTCGGGTAGGGACAATTTGTTCCAGGGCATTTGAATTCACAAAGTCAAGGAACTTTTATGCTACTGAGTTTAGGCTAGAGTAGGTTTATCATTTGATGGTGGGATAATTGAAATCCCCCATAAGCAGTGTGTATGGATTGTCTTCATTTTGACTAAGTAGGATTTGTGGGTGTCATGACCCATGGTGGGGCATCTATAACTGGCTAGAACTTGAATGGGGCTCTTACCCACCATAACCTGGACCTGGAGTAACTCCGTGGAGTTGTGCAGTCTAACTAGCAGAGAGATGAATTTATCTCTAATGCAGACTGAAACACCACCTCCTTTGGTTTTCACATGCTCATTTTTCAGTCTAATGGTGTGGAAGGCATCATAGCCGTGCAGGGCCAGGGTACTCTCTGAGGCCTTAAACCAGGTTTCTGTGACTGCACAGACATCTACATCTTCTAGTGATAGAAGTGCTGTTAGAGAGTGCAGTTTTCGGTTTAAGATCCTCCCATTTAGCAGCATGACCCTTATTTTGTTCAGATTGGTTAATTTCACGTTGGTAATGTTGTTTTCGATACATTGCCTAAAAAAGGCACTATGGGGGAGGCAGGTCATTCATGCCAACATGTACTATGATAGAGTCATAATGGTACTTGTTGCTGAGAGACCGGCGTGGTTTGATGAATCCTGGCACTGGACAGGCAGCTGACTGAAACTTTCTCCTTGTCCAACCTGGTGAGTGGAACATCCATGTGTCTAACTACTGAGTCTCCAATGACAAGAAAACTTGTTTTTGAGTGCTACTGCTTAAGGGCTTGGTGGGTGAGACCCTCATGGGTGCTGTGGAGATTGTGTTAGATGTTGTAATCTTGTGTTTTGGAGGGATATGTTATTATGGTAAGTTTTTTGAGAGTACCTCCATGTATGTGGATTTATGTGTTTGATGAATGCTATGTGTGTGAGCAGTGGTATGTGTAGGAGTAGTTGTGTTATGTGAATAATGTAGCAATGAGTGAGTTGACAGCCTTCTCCGTGTTGCTGTTTTGAGGGAGAAAGAGCATGGATTTTAAACCACCACAGACAAAATCAAATACCACTTCCTTGCAAGCTACAGGCCCCCTCTATGACCCAAGAAACCCATAACATATATATAAATGTATTGCAAACACTCATCATCCAACTCAGTACCATATTTGTGGGTGAGATTAATTACCCTACTATTAACTGGGAATCCTATATGACACCAAATGTACAGAGACAGAGATTCCTTGATTTTGTAAACACACATTCCCTGGAATAGATTGTCAGTGCACCAACCAAGGGTGCAACCATACTGAATCCGGTCCTCACTATAATGGGAAAGTGCTGCACACACCCTAGTGTAATGTCTTCTCTGGTGAGGTCAGACCAGAAAATGGTCACCTTTAAAGTAAAAATAAACCCTGGAGGCCCAGCTAACACTGAAATATTCAGGAACTACTCTAAGGCTAACTTCCTGCTATTAAGTGATAACCTGGCAAAATTTCAAGCCCCCATAAACCTTGAGAGCACTGCTGGGTATGCATAACTGTTCACAGAAACCCTACACAAGCATGTTAATAGCTGTATACAGGCATTGGTACCGACCTGGAAGAAGTACAGAACTAACTTAAAAAACAAGCCACCCTGATATAATCACAAAATCAATAGGATGTATAACAGAAGGGAAAAAATCACGGCAAAAATTAGGAGATGTAGCACCCAGCAGGCGAAATGCACTCTCATCAAACTAAAGAAAAAACTCAGAGGACAAATAAAGTCTACCAAAGCCAAATTTTAGGTAAATTTGACCTCCCAGACCATGGACAACCACAGGGTATTCTTTAGCTATGTCCAGAGGATTACCTTCAAATAAGTGATATTAATAATAGTGATTGCAAGAAGGTCAAAAGTACACTCCAAAAATCAGAATATAACAAAAAAAAAAAATATTCAAATTCCCAATGAACAAATTAGTTCTCCAGCTCGCACAATTCACATTCTCATAACATCCTGTGACGTTAAGAATGGTCGCAGAATGAAATACGTAATATTGTTTTCTCACTCTTTCATGTAGAAAGTAAAGGTGGTGTAGGTGGTACTGTAAAGTGAAGAAGATCGTAATTTGGATTATTAGAAAGTGACCTGGGCAACTACTTCAAAATGCAAGTAAATTTATGAGGAAATTTTGTGCTTGACAGAAAAGTATTAACACATAAAGTTGTCAGTATGAAAACATAACAATATCATTACAGGCAAAGGAAGATAGTATGGTAGTATATGCACCTGACACATTGAATAATGTCTATAGAATGCTAAGGACACAAAAGGGACATGATTTATTAGTTATTGACAGCTATCAGTACTACCTCAAAAAATGTGTACAGCTAAAACAGTACTGGTGCTGTGTACGTAAAAATAGAAGTAGATGTAAAGGGAGATGTATAACAGAAACTGATACTGATGGTTACAAGCTGCTAAAGAGTAATCACCATTATCATGCTTCCGATGTGTTACAAGGTGAGTTATTAAAAGTAAGAGATCAGCTTAAACATTGTGCAGAACATTCAATAGAGGACCCTTGCAAAATTGTTGCAGAAGTACTAGCTAGCACTTCTACAGATGTTGTCAATGAATTACCTAACATGCCACCCTAAAAATAGAGCATTGTCAAATATAGGTACAAAAAAAATTAGCCACCTTTAAGGACCTCCGTTCCCTGAGAGAGTTAATGCCAGAAATGCTATCTATTAAGAGTGGGTCTTTCTTAATAAAGCATAGAGCTGATATGCAAAATAATATCAATGTTGTAGTTATCACTACTGTTGATAATTTGCAAATGCTGTGTGATTCTGAATACATTTTGGCAGATGGTACCTTTCCAATAAGTACAACAGAATGTCGACAGATTTATAGCATACCTTGTGCTTTGGATAACAGTGATATTGAGAAAGTTGTTCCAGTAGCTTATGGGATATTACCCGGTAAATCAGAGGAATGTTATGACATATTTGGAGTTTAATACTTGAACTGTGCACTTTACATGACTTGCGACTTCTGCCTAACATGGTTCTGACAGACTTTGAATGAGCAGCAGTTAATTCTATTAAGAAGCATTTGGGCATATTCAAAAACTGCACTTGGCTTCAGAATTTGGCAGTAATGTATCATTCACTATGTTATGCAAGGAAAGACCTGCATTAGAATTCATTACACCTACTGATATTACTAGTACATTTGCTGAAATAGAGAATGACATGCCAGAAGAAGGAAAACCACTGTGTACATTTTTTAAAGAAACCAATATTTATTGTAGGCCACATAGGTATGGCATACATGGAATAACATCAGAAAGATTGCCACCAGTATTTGACAGTTCTTTTTGGAATCAGCATGAGACATGTGGAATAGGGTAGCATCGTAGTCAAAATTCCATGGAGGGATGGCACCAGAGACTTTGTAGTCTGATGGGGAAAAAAACTCTTTATTTGCTTGATGTTCTACATGCCATACAGCTTGAACAGAATCATGTTGAGGACCTTGGAAGTAGGCATTTGCTATGTTTAACTTCTTCACCTAAAAGGAAACGTTTATTGGATAAAGAATCTGCATTTGAAAAACATTAAGTAAAAGGAATGAATTTACTGCAAGAGGATTTAAGTTATTTTTTAAACAAAGCAGCAGTGACTTTCTTCTATTAGTAACGCCTCATGGTTACATTCATTATATGTAATGACATACGTTAGGAAATGTGCTGTAAACACATACTACTTTGTTTGGTAATAACTGCTTTGCTTGGAAAATTATGTACTTAATGCGTAAATGGGTAATATGAGGCTGCACTCATGGTATTGCAAACACTGATTGGATTACTGGTTGCGGGAACAAGTTTGGTTACACAGAGTGTGTCAGGAAGCACTAAAAGTAAGGAAATGTGGCAGTGTGTGAAAAAAATCAGAAAAAATTTCCACTAAATAATTTTTGACATTTTTATGTGTTCGCACTGCACTTTTCGATATATATATTCGCGTATATGACCATTCGCTCATTTCACTTTCAATGTTATGATGGTAAACCATGTCCAGAACCTCAAAGGCAGTACATAGTTTGTGCAGAGTGTAATGTAAATGGAGCCACTTATACTGAGCCAGAAGAACCTACTGGCTCACAAATCCAGCTCTAACTTTACCCCTCTCTTCCCCTCAACCTTCCCTCAGAAGATGCCATCAAATATAACTGCTCCTACTATCACTAGGAAGCAGGTCCTTAATGCTCTCTCTCAGGCTATGAACACTGCATTTATGGGCCCATTCAATATCGCAGGATGCTGTCTAAATAGCATGAAACGTGACCTATCAGGCCATCTGGAATTGCTATTTAACTGTAGCCTCCAAAAAGACTTGGTGCCTCATGAATGGAGAACATTAACAGTCAATCCCTCTGCACAAAGGTTAGACATCTACAGACCCTGGAAACTACAGACCCAGAAGTGTCACTAGTCTTATATGCAAAGCCATGCTAAAGACTTAAACCTTGCCTGTGATATAAATAGAACCTGCTGGAGAGGGATGTGTATATCCCAGAGACTACCCCATTTCTGGAACAGGCTCCCCATTCATGTGAAGCAGAATTCCTCCCTAACCCAATTTAAGTGCAACTTGGACAATTGGATGGGAAACAGGATACGCATGTCTGGCTTGGTACCTATGTCTCTAATGGATACAGGCGGCCTGTAAATGGTTCATCTCCTAGGCCTCTGCTTGTCAGTGTTTCATCTCCCCAGCCCCTGCTTACACTTATCAAAGAAAGCAGAACTTGTCAGAGATTTGGGATGCATGGCTAGGCTTAACAAGGCCCTTGTGGTTGTTAGCCTAGTAAACACCTATGAATATATGAACCTATAAACAGAGCTCAAGTTCAACCAATTGGCCATTGAGGATTTGTAACTACTGTTTTCTCTTTCAAGTCAGGTCTATGTAGAAAATTAGGTTAATCTTTTTGCCCATTAAACCCCAGTGATGTCTCTAAGTGCATCTCTGGGATCTCACTAATGATTACTCCAATTGTTTAATATTGACTGTTCATATTTTGCATTAATAATTCCAAAATCATGCTATTTTGATGGTATTGAAGCTTTTCGTATTATAGTCTTAATAACAGGTAATGCAATTTCTTTAATATTTGACCTCTACCTGTTGAAATATTAAAAGTTCTAATAGTGTTGTCATATCATCAGAATTTCATATCTTTTTAAGTACCTTGACAACCAGATTTAACCAATTAGCCCCACATGAAAGTTCACAGGTAGATGAACAAAGTGTTATAATATGTTTATAGCTTGAATGGTTACAGAAATATTATAAGCAGCTTACAGAACATTAAAGCAAATATTTAGTATGTTTATTGTGGTGTAACATCCACTTTAATACACAGAATCCTAATTAATGTCACAATTGTAAAGATTTGTTTATGATGGCCAGTTTGTCATTCATGAACTGCAATAGTATTAATTGATTTTAGCAAAAGGATTGCAATACAGCCTTTGGAAGTTAGTGTACAAACCTCAAAAGCTCTGTATGAGGGAATAAAATAACTATGTGTAGAGACAGTTTCAGAGAACCTGTTGAGCAGAGGTCTACTCTTTCATTTCTGTTTTCTTTAAACAATTTATTTTGCATTTTTTTATGTAAATTTATAATTGCTTGTATGTTTGAATTTAAAAATTCTATTACTTAATTGTACTTATTTCAAATAAAAACATGTATTATTCAGATTTAAATGTTTGCGGTTTATGGTTTACTTATTAGCTTAAGGGTATGTGTATAGGAACTGATGACATCAACCGTTGGCTCGGAGCTAGTGCAATCATAATTATTTTACAGATGGCTTATTTTAATCATGAACTGTAATGTATTTCATGGTGAAATAGAATGGTCTATTACATGGAAGCATTGCTGTAAGGAATGGGAAAGTGGTATTGATATTACAGATATATAATAAACCCACTGGAAAGTAGTGTGTGTGTGTGTGTGTGTGTGTGTGTGTGTGTGTGTGTGTGTGTGTGTGTGTGTGTGTGTGTGTGTGTGTGTCTGACTTCCAAAGATGATGTCTAAACCTTATTTCCACCTCAAGTTTTTCAGAACTCTCTAAAATTTTTTCAAAACAGTCCTTAAAATGTTTAAGCAAAACCACATAATCATAACAAAAATGAAACATATTCACCCCCTTCACCTTACATTCTGCCATACTCTCCTTATGTTTCCATTTCAGTAGCTTCCTTACCTTGTCTGTATCACCCATCATACTGCTTTCTCAACTCTTCTGCTCATCCTGTATCATACCTCCATTTTCTTGAGGCATTTTCCATTGAGCAGCGTTTCACTGAATATGTTTTCCTGCAGTTTGCTGAACCACACTGACTTACATAGATTTATTTTGTTTTATATGTCACCATTGTGTGATGTGATCCTAGGTAAAGACACAAGGCAGGACCACCAGGCTCTAAAAATCAAATAAATGTATTGTATATTCAACGGATAAGCGCTTTCACATGTAAAAACATGCTTCATCAGATCTCAGAAAACAGTCAAACAGCTTAATTTAAACAGATTTAAAATACTGCCAACCAATCCAGTTCACAACAGGAAAATTAAGTTAATTAACTATCTAATTAACCCCTTCAGCAGTAAGACAAAAGCTGGCTAAAGACAGAATAAAATCCAAGTTAAGCAGACAATAGGAAGTTGTGTCTGTATATATATATATATATATATATATATATATATATATATATATATATATATATAAAACGTGATGTGATCCTGAAATTAGTTTGAATACTTTAGGTGAGTATGGATGTGGAGGGGTCTATATCAATTTTTGTTGAATAGTCTATTCAGCAGATGAATATTCATCAAACCCATTTAAGCAAAAACTCATTTTAGAGAATGATCATTTCAGCAAATTTTTTCACAGTGAAATAAACTAGTGGGGCAGGTATGATGGTAACAAACAGTGAACATTTTAAAACTTAGCAAAGTGGGAGGGGCATTCCATCCATACCCCCCAACTAAATAAACCAACTCTGAGATCACACTACAGTGAAGAAAAGGGTAAATTCCTGATGATGGCCAACTACTTCCTTTCCCTTTGGAAAAATTCACTGAAACAATCATTCGCTAAAATGAGCTTTTGTTTAAGTCCATTCAGTGAATAGTCATGCACTGAATAAACTATTTGACAAACTGATATAGATCCAAAGGTATAGTCCCCTATGTGGAAGCTTTATAGAGGTCTGCCGTTCTGGAAACTTTTTTTTCTGTTTTATACTTTTGTGAGCTACTTTTCTCACAAAAGTATAAAACATAAAAACAAAATTTTGTGAGTTACTTTTCTCACCTGCGGTGGTGGTGCTGCGGTAGCGTTTGTCGCCTTACAGTAAGACGCTGTCCGGTTCAATTCTCAGCTAGAGCATCTTCTGCGTGGAGACATGCGTGAATGGGCGTACCTTCATTGTAGGTTGTGCGTCAGGGCTGGTAACTCGGCATGTAAAAATCAACTACCAATCATTAGCGGACCGGAGTTCCGCTGTGGCAACCCCTAACCGGGAAAAGCCGAAAGACAAAGTGAGTTACTTTTCTCAAAATTGAAAAATCAATAAGATATTACTTTCTGTTGCATGAGTAAGTTAAACACAGGGCCAGATTCTGTAAAATTCACAGAAGCTATTTATGGACATTGCAGCATGCTGAAGGAAGACGTCAGAACACCTGCTTTGGACGTGATTTCAGAAGACACACTTAGGGCAGTCTGAGTACTTACCTGTTCAGTGTAAGATAATTACAGATTCTGTGCAAGCCCATCTGATTCCAAAACATATTGTGTATTCACAGCCAACTTAAATGTGACAAATTGCTACCCCACCCCCCTTGAAACTGAAGTGTATCTCAGTCTAGGTGTATTTGCCTCTGATATATTCCAGAGACACATGGTAGATGCTGTGAGAGTGTCACAGCTGTCAGCTGCATACTGACAAAATTCCTGGAAGCAATGTGCAGCAATGTAGATGACTAGATACACTTTTCATCTACTGTCATGAAGCACAGAACTGTAATGTAAAAGTTTTATAGCATTGCAATCTTCCATGTACTAAGTAAAATAAACTGCACACTCATACCTAACAGTCACACTTATCAAAACACCTGTACATCCCAAAGTATACCACTACGTAAACAGATAGGACTGGCCATCCATCAATTGCCAGGTTGTGTGTGTGTGTGTGTGTGTGTGTGTGTGTGTGTGTGTGTGTGTGTGTGTGTGTGCACATGTGTGCAGCAGATGGCACCATAACAAAAATCATGGCAACACACCCTGAAAGTGTCTTGATGCTGCTATAATGAGGGCAAGTGGACTGAGGGTGGGACTACTACTAGGTAAGTACAGGAGCACAGCTAGGATGTAAGCTTATGATACCCCTCACAACAGTATCTATTCTGACCAAATGTGTTTTCATTCCTCTTGACAGGTGACTGTGATTATCCACTTGAGCCATGGCTAATGACACTGTACCATGAACCATCCAGCCTGAACAGGAGGCCT
Source organism: Protopterus annectens (assembly GCF_019279795.1). Taxonomy (NCBI): domain Eukaryota; kingdom Metazoa; phylum Chordata; order Ceratodontiformes; family Protopteridae; genus Protopterus; species Protopterus annectens. The sequence goes on from NC_056733.1 coordinate 329,372,766, forward strand.
ACAACAGAGCACATGCATCAACCAAAAACACCATAGAGCATGTGTTCTGTGTACTGAAAGCAAGGTTCAGATGTTTGGACACATCTGGGGGTGCACTGCATAATACACACCTGAAAAGACAGTACAGATGATAACAGTATAGGCTATGCTGCACAACATGCTAACTAGAGCACATGGTGGTTTTCCAGCTGCAGGTGTAGGTGAACTTCTCCAAGAACCCCAGATGTCTGAAGAAGACATACCGCAGGTATCACAGGAGGAACAGGAGGACATAGGGGGCAGAAGACACAGGCATAGGCAATGTAGGGTGTGATTACAAGTGCAGGCCCAGGCAACACTTCAACATCTGACCCATAACTTTGAGTTATGACAAGTCACACATACATGAGTACACAGACTAAACACTGATGTACAGGTGTAGTGCCATCATAGCAGCACAAATTACATCTAATGACAATTGCCAATTAGATGTACTCACTGAGCATCAGACATAACATAATCATAGTACATAACATTATGAACATATGCAGATCTGTCACAACAGGGATCATCAGCTCAGGGCACAACTGACACAGGTATGCATTCACACTCAGATTGTTATATTGCTATATGGAACACAATAAGGGACACACATCAGTGCAACACATTTATACCTCTACTATAAAATAACATGAAAACAGAGAAACAGCACAAGACATAATGCAGAACTTTAATAGCCACAGAAAAAAATATCACAGTAAAGTAGTAATTTAATACAAGGAGCTACCTGCATTTATGACACTGTTGGACAAAGTCTAACATAGTCTAGTGCAATGTCACTGACATCTCATACCATGGTCTTCTCTGCCCCTATCATGTACAGAAACACATGGCCCAGGTTGTTCCACAGAGGAGACCAATGGGGTTACAACACTATGTTGAGGTGAAGAAGCATGACTGTGAGTTGATGGCCTTGTTGTGACTGGCAGGACCACAGCAGAATAGCCAATAGTGGAACTGTGTGCTTGTTGGACGATACACCCTGATGCTCACTGGGCAATGGGGGTTCTGTAGAGAGCTGGCCTGTCTCTCCCATGTTGCAATCAGCTGAGCACAGTCAGGGTATGCAAAACACTGTGTGCACTACAGGACTGCTTCAGTAAAATAAAGGCCAGGGATTCTACCGATCATGCCACAGCTAGCATACTATCTTTTTGAGTGACCAATGTTGCCATCATCTCACTGTATCTGCGCTGCTGTCCTTCATGCATCACACTTAGCTGGTGTGCAACATGATCTGTGGCACATAACAATGCACAGCTGTGTGATCAGTGACATTGCTGTGAACATTTATTTGCCTGCAGCAAGAGGCAGACACCCTCTGACACCTGGCCCTGAGCACCATTTGCATGCCTACATCTGCTATTTCAGGTTGTTGTGGGGAACTGAAATCAGCAGTGGTCTCAGATTTAGTATGTGTTTCAAAAGCCTCATTCTGTTCAGCATCAAATGTCCCATAATTCTTTGGATGGCCAGACATGCTCCCTTCAACATCTGATGCTACAGCTGCAGCAACATTACTGTCAACATCTTGTGTAGACTCTATCAACATGTTGATGTCCTGTGTGCCAGGGGCCATGATATCACGCTGAGACATATCTGATACTGCATCATGCTCACTGGATAGGCTGATGGATGATGCAGATAGCTGATGTGCTAAAATAAGACACAGAAGACAGATCAGGACATTGTGCTTACATCACATGATGAATAGCATCCAAGACGTGTGGCATATATATTTCACTGCAATGTTACAAATAATAATGATTTTATATGAAATCTACTACATGTATGTTTCATGAAATCTACATACATGGAATATACAATAAGGTTACATTGCCAATAAAATGACATATTTGAGGAATACAAACAAAATACACACCTGACAACTACTCCTTGGAAGATGAAGCTGTTGAAGAATATGAACTTCAACTATTGAAGCCTTAGTGATCACATCATTGCCATCATTAACCACGTGAACACAGTTAAAACATACAGAAGGTCTGACATACACATACCACTTGTATGTGCAATTGACAAGGTTGATGCAGTCTGGCCTAAAAATGGAAGAAACACACAGTATTAATGGAGGACAACAACAGGAGTAACAGCAATGACAGGTAAGAAACATAGTTAATAACATACCACTGACAGACTACTGCTGTGGAGAGGATGTTGGGTGTACTGTGGATCCTGCAGTGGGAAAGTAAAGAGAAGGACAACCCAGTCATATTTAGTGAAAACAATACTCATGTGATGAATGTAACACCTGTATGCCATATGGTCCTGTTTCAAAAAATATTGAAAGTAATGTAATTTATCACATTTGTGTTACACGTTGATTCAAGATAAGAAACTTTGCAGTAACATACCTGGTCTATTTGAAGTTGAACCTACATGGTTTGGGGCCACACTGAATGTACCTTTAGTGTACAGTGTTAGGGAAATAACAATTTGACAGTAAATAGCAATGCCATGCAATGAGGCTGAAGTAATAACAGGTAGTGGTCACAGTAACACAGTATGGAGACACTCACCTGCCATTCTCTGATGTTGCCCAAAGCAGATGGACCTGTGAGTTTTAATGCAGACAGCATTACACATGTTGGTTGGATTGTTCTCTCTGTACTGCAGTTGCATGAATACATGTCATTAGACTTATGTTCATCATCATCTGTGTGTATGGTTCAAATCTGCTGCTGTAAATCAAATATGACAACACAGGAATATGCATGCTACAACAATATACAGTGATTGTCTCTATATTCATCCATGCCATGGAAAGAAAGACATACATGTCCAGCCTGAAACTCCACCCCTGGGTATGTGTTTCTCCCCTCTTGCTGCATGCAGTGAGGCCAGAAAGATTGCGATGTCAGCGGATGGTCAATGATGGTCCCCCAGAGGTGGCATCCCTTGATCTCTTGTATCATTTTAATCTGTTGCTGCATAAAGGATCAAGTCTGAGCAGCAGCATCTGCAGGCATCACGGGATGTCTTGTGACCCCCAGCTGTATTATCATGTTGGTCAGGTGAGTCCAGATCTCATTTATCCAAACTGTATCATTAGAATGGTCAGTGAGTCTCCATCCATGATGTTGGTGAGCGTCAAGCATGATTTCATTTTCATATGGGGAGAGGTTGTCACCCCTGGGTTGGTTGGCCATCTGAAAGACAATGATACACACATGATCATTGCTTGTGTGAGCTCATTTATGCAGATGATTTTGTGGATGGTCCAGTATGCATTCCTCTGTGATGCAAAAGTCTGTACAACACTTTCTGTGACAAATACTAATGTGACATATAAAGAGTAACAACAATGCCTTCATGCATAACATTTGTAAAATGAACATAACTTGTAATATCTTTAGAGAGTGTGTGTAGTATTTGAACCCTTTGCATTACATATATGTGGAATGGGGATCCAAAGACAACAACAACATCAGACCACAGGAGTCTGCATGCATTTAATATTAAAATACTGCACAAACTAACAAATGAGCAACATATTGAAAGTGTTGGCAAACCCCAGGATCTGTAGGCAGGCTACAGACAATATGGACCCTTTGTATATGAGCAATAGTGATAAGACCTTTGTTAAGAATCATCATTAAAGAAATATCCATAACTGCAAAAGCAGTTACTATTAACGCTTAGTTTAAAACACATCAATCAATCTGAATCAGCAACAGCACACATTTTTAACACTTTGGTTAAGAAATATGAATTATGAAATATCCGTAATATCAGCAGAACATAGTGGATATGGACAGTGTCAAAATCCATAGGTTTATGTAGTTGCACCACAGAGTGCAAGGAATTACCAGTGACAACTATGGATGAACTGTTATACTGTTCACAGTTGTAATGTAATTCTTTCTATACAACTGCATAAGGGAATGAAATCACTTAATTAAAATAGCAATACCTGCATGCATAAAGATCAAACAAACATCAGTCCAGTGACCTAAAACAAATTCTGTTAAAGCTCACATTTTGTGTAAAAACTAATTTAAACAGGTACTTTAGAGAATGACTCACTTTAACAGATGTAATAATCACCAAAACAGAAATTTGTCAATGTACCTTTCACTCCAAATTACAGAAACAAAATGCACCTAATGTTCACCTAACTTTAAATACCATTTGTGCCATATATATAGTTAATGAGGTTCAATAAAATTCTAAGTTTTGGAATCCCACTTGCACACTTACATGTAAATTGGCTACATGAGGCATAACACCCAAGTGTACTGCATAAACCTCAATAGGTATTAGTAAATGGCACCCTGTGTGGCACATGCCCATTCATTTCCAATGATTTGATAACATGACATTAATGTCACTTTCAAATAATGATTTTGATACATTTACTGATTAGACCATTGCTAACTGCAAATTGAGTGGGATCTCAGTTAGCTTGTTCTTGTTTTTGAAATTTTCAGACATTTTCCATTGGAGGATAAAGGTGACTACTTCAAGGAGGCTGAGACATGTCCATGCACCCAACTTGACCAAGAAGGAGATCACCTGTGTGCTGACCCTGCACGCTGGAGTGGAGCATCAGATGAAAGTCAGGCGAAGGAACTTTGCAATAACAGACATATGGAACCGGATTTATGAGGGAGCACAGAAGACGTAGTGGGATCTTCTGCACTGCAGTTCAGGTTCATCACTGCTATGATGATCTGTATCAGAGTGATGCAAAGGAGCTTCATCAGAAGGCTGCGAAGGTGCGTAGACAGTCTGCAGATTCTGACAGTAAGTGTGAATATCCCTCATATATATATATATATATATATATATATATATATATATATATATATATATATATATAGTTTCCTGTCATAATATTGAAGCGGACTTGGTCGAATGATCATATCATCGACTCATGTCTGCAAGAAACCACAATGTCGAATTCTGATATTGTCAAATTACATCCAAAATTCGACCTAGGAACAAGTGTTAAGATGATAGGGGTGAGATTTGTATTTCGACAATATCGGAGTTCGACATTGTCACCGTTCAACCTCCGGACTCTGGATTTTGTGCAAAGTGGAGTCGGCCAAACCCACTTCAATCTTATGATAGTAAACTATATATATATATATATATATATATATATATATATATATATATATATATATATATATATATATAGGTCTACCTACTAATGCCGAAACTGCAAAACGCCGATGACGAGAACACCGACACCGGAAGATCGACAACGGAGATGATCGATAGTTGAAAATCCTGATGCTGAGAACACCGACATGTTAAGGTAAGTGTGGGGTTAGGGTGAGGGGAGGATTAAGTGAGTTAGGGTTAGGGCGCGGGTTAGGTGAGTGTGCGATAGGGACAGACTGTAGGGTTAGGGGCAGGTTAAGTGAGTTAGGGTTAGGGCGCAGGTTAGGTGAGTGTGCGATAGTGGCGGACCTTAGGGTTAGGGTTTGGTTTAAGGTTAGTGCATAGATAGTTGTGCATGTAAGGTTTAGTGTAGGTTTGTAAGGTTTTTGGTGTGCTTGTGTTGTGTGTGCTGCTTGGACAGGGGATTTGTTTTGTTTGTTGATTATTGGGATTGTGGTTTGTCGGGCATGTGAAGTTTCGTGTTTTTGAACTTTCAGTTTTGTGGTGTCAGCATACCTCTCAACCTGGAAACATCAAAAATCTGGACAGAGGCCCATGAAAAATAGGTACACATCTGTACGCTGATTAACATAACATTTGCATACATAATTATGTAACCCCACCCACTCCAGTGGTATTGTGGGATACCAACATTCAAAACGCAAACTGAAGAGCAGACAAAATATTATATTAAACAACAACACAAAATATAACCATCAGTTCCTTTTTGCTATCCAGCAATTTCTAAAAAAAGTAGTTCTGGTACCAGGTGTAAACTGTAGAGAAAAACATCAGGCATTAATGCTTTACTACATTTTCTAGCTGCTAACCTAGCCTAGATGCTCTAGCCTCTAACTATCTCAAATAGTCAAACTGTAAGAACAAAGAAATACATCAGATGACAGCGTTGATAAAAAAGAATGTGCTCCATTGATGAACATGTTTATGAGCAACTAAGAACTAAGTGACTTTCTGTTTCTCAAACAAAAAATAAACTGGGAACAGAAATATAAAAAAGACTACAGTCTCAACTCAACTGAAGCTGATCAACATAAAACAGTCTCCAGGATACATACAGACACGCACATATATTACTACATCTTACCATATCAGATTACTTTTAACATGGCCTTCTGTATCTCATGGCTTATGTCACACCAACTACGCTGTTATTACAGACACATACTGTTGCTTCAGACCAAGCCATGAATGACACTGATACAGCTCTGCTAAGTGTCACAAATCACATTAAAAATACTGCATATTTAAAACTCCATATTGCAATACCAAAAGCAGTCCTATATGATGGTTAAGAGATTAGTGGCATAAACTATATTAAGTGGAGATGTACTAAATTCTGGTGATGATGGAGACTGTAGAGCAGACTCTGTTCCAGACGACCGAGGTGAAACATCACTGGAGCTCAGACTAGTCTGCTCGTTTGTCTGTTTCTCCTAACATGAAGCACATACAAGCAAATGTGTTTTAAGCAATGCTATCATTTCTGAAACAAGCTAGTAAAAGGACTGAAGATAGAAATCTGTCTAACATGCATAGGATAATGTGCATCTTGTAGGAGCTTTACATTTACTCAAATTCCTTAAAACGCAAAAAAAAAAAATGCTCTCTAAAAACACTACCCAAAACATGGTTTTCACAAGGTTATGCATTAGAGCAATTATATAGGGAATTAGAGCAAATATAAAGCCATTAGGAAGCAGGTAAACACTAACCTTGGTTCAACATAGCTTGTAGAGCACACATCACCTTGGTACAATAAAATCACAGTGGCAAACTTAAGTACCGATTTAAAAGAATGGACATATTTCTATACAAAGCATGACTTTGCATAAAAAGGAGTGACAGTAGTTTATAAAGTACACAAACTGTAAAGGGGATATTGTAATTCTCATTCTGGATTCATTTGGGTTATATTAAACCAGTACAGGAACCTTACTTAATTTCTGTAACTAACAGAACTTAGATTAGCTGACCTTGATATGCCTTTTTTATTCTACTTGAATGGAAACATGGTAGTTAGATTCCTAGTCCGGTGCAAGCATCACCCCTGATAAGTATGCTTTTGTAAATTACATTTTACCTCATACAACATAAAGCTTGCACCCTTGCCCAAAGAGATAAACGAGTTGAGCAGGTAAACTGAAACGGCCCACAAAACAACAGATAATGCATACGAACATCTCAGCAGCAGATAAAGTTTTCCAAACACAGCTCAGCAGGAGATAAACTTGCACATGCACACTTTTCCAGTAGATAAACTGAAACAGGACTTACGAAGGCAAACAGTCCAGCTCAGCAACAGCAACTTGCCCAGCTGCAGATGAAATAAAGAAAAACTGAAATGGCCTGAGTGTATGAACTTATGATAAATTAAATGCACGCTGAAAGCTTAGGGACCGGTTTCTTACCTGAAGGCTGAGACTTGATGTGGGCAGATACGGCTGCCATTAGTGTTGCTGCCTGGATCTCGCTGCTGTATTCCCGCTCACAGCCAGCCGGAAATAATGACGTGAGCTCCTTGAGCTCAATTCCGACTGGCTGGTAGCCCTGACGGCACTGACGTCAACGCGCACGTGATGACGTCAGCTCCGACAGTGTGATTTTTAAACAAAATTAAAAAAATTGAAGCAAAAAAATGGGAAATGAAGGGGTGCCGTGGCACCCCTTCATTTGGACCCCAAAACTCGGTAAATACAGAGTAATTTAGTATGGTTGGGAGGTATGGGTGTTAGTGATTTTGTTGTCGGTGTTTACCCGTGTCGGTGTTATCAGGTAAACCCATATATATATATATATATATATATATATATATATATATATATATATATATGTGTGTGTGTGTGTGTGTGTGTGTGTGTATATATTTATATCAAATGTTTTTGCAGCCATTAACTAGCTGTTGTGACAATTAGCTCCATGGGGATAATTAGACAGTTGTCCTTATAAGTGTGGGTTTGATTCCCATGTTGTTCATCCATTATTATGAATTTTGTAGATGTACATATTCTTTATAACATATAACATCATTATTTCACACATCCACTTTCCTCATGCATCACTGATGCCTATAGTGCCTTGGCTACTGATGACCACGCATTTCATAGTTTTCCATTATAGTGCCAAAGTATCACCTGCTGAACTGTTATATGATGTTATAAAATCTTACAAATAATTTCTTTTATTCATTCCTCCAAATAAAGTAAACATTCTTAATACAGTCATGTTTATTTAAGTCAAAAGGAATGTCTGTCTGACTGTTTACATATATGTTATCAGTTATGTATTGATAGCTGTTATTTCTTTACAATAAAATGTAAAATGAGTGCTTGTAGTTTCTGGATTCATCCATTCTCTGCAGGGATTTGAATAAACACCTGCAGTACCTGTTTATTATGATAAAATTCCTGCATGCTGTTTCTGCCTGTAAGGAAACTGGCCGGTATGTGTACATTTTGGTGTGCTGCAGGTTCCAATCCACATAGTGGAAGCATATCACTCATAGCATTTCTTTAGAGAAACATGTTCTACTACCTGATATTAAGGTTTATGTTGTGCATGGTTATGAATAATTGAGTTAGTCAAATTCCTATAAATATGCCTTTAATTCATAATGCTCTTCTAACATTAGCTTTTTAACTGCAGAGTTAGTAAAGTAGTACCAGTTTGTTTAACAAGAACATGTGTTGACTGTCAGCTATGCCTACAAGGAAAAAAGTCCTCCCGCTTATGTTTTGGCATGCTGTGGGTTTCAATCCACAAAGGGGAAATATATCTGCAATTGTTTTCTTGGCTTGCTTCATAGCATTTCTTTAGAGAAGCATATTACAGTTATTGATATTGATGAAAATTCAATAAAGCTCTCACGGTGATTTCTTTCCGTGTTCACATTGTGGTGTGATGCAAACACAGGCAAAGTGAATTTTAGATTCAGTAAAATTCTTGTAGGGGTGCGCAAGCACACGCATTCACACACACTAACGGAAAGTTTTGTGGCATGCAAATTTTGGCATAAGTAGCTGAATTTTATGCTAATGAAGCAAACAAATATGGTGGAATGGTCCAACAACCTTACACACAACTGTGTAGGCTCTGTGTCTGTGTTGGAAGTGTCTATGAAAATTTTCTATGTACAGGAGTTTACACAGAAGCAAGGGAATGCAGAAGTCCTGAAATATGCACAGAATGCCCACAAAAAGGTAATAACAAGTATTTACTGGCTGAGGATGTCCAAAAGGATCAGGAATATGTGTGAAATCACTATAAATATTACATGTTTTATTTTAGCACAAATTTGTGCAATACGCCGCTATATGCAAACATTTAAAAAAAGAGTAATACAGATATAAGTAAAAAGTTGGTATGATATATTGTCACAAAAATTACAGTTATACCCTGCACTGTATCTTTGAATCCTTGCACCCACGCTGTTGCCCAGCTTACATGGCTACTATCCATGTACTTTCCAAGCTGTCAGCATAGTTATTATGTAAATAATTAAAAAAAATAGTAAATTTGTTGAATCACAAAATGTAGGGATCATGTAGGGCTGAACATTCTGTGTGTTTTCCATGGATGACAACTTCTGAGCATCTACTAAACCTGGTAAGCGGGCTTATGCTCAACTAACCCCTCTAATCTTGTGATGATGACTGTTAGGTGGTGGACTAGGGTGCAGATAGCCTTGGGTTCAAGTACAGGTTACACCAACTTTTAATCATACTGTACTGGTATTGTAGGTCATAGAAATGAAGTACAGTTGTCCCTAATTAGCATATTCTGTACTTATCATGACAATAGGGATTATATTATTAAATGTTTTACAATGATTTGCTGTCATTTTGCATAGCTGCACTCTGCTGTACATCGGTGCACAGAGAGCAGCACTGCGCACTGCAGCAGGCATTCTAAATCCTGGTAATTATACCCTAAGCATGTGAATGTCATTTAAAGTGCCAATACCAGATGGTGGTCCTAATCAAGAAATATATAATGTATGCATACAGCCTACAGTCTGATTTTCCCTCGCTACTTCAACAACATTCGAGTAGAGACTTGGAACTTTTAACTGACATAATGCTAGGGGCTGCTGTAGCTAGTCTACATCTGTATGTGCTCAAGGCTAAAGTTAATGCAGCTGGTGCTGATGACAATAGGCTTAGCCTAAAAAAGAGAGGAGTGTTCAGGCCTAGGGTGACCCAACAGGTGCTACATGAGCTGGAGATTGTAGAGCACTACAGGGTGGACAGGGACACATTACAAGAACTCTGTGAGCTCTGCCAGCCTCAACTCAGAGCCAGAGACAACTGAGGGGAACCCATCCCAGTTGAAGCTGAAGTATGTGTAACCCTTAGAATATTAGCTACAGGTACTTTCCAAAAACCAACTGGGGACATGATGGGGGTGTCACAGTTCTCTGCTTTGCCCTTTTGGCATTTCTACTGCCCCAAGGATATTTGCCAAATGCCTTGCTCCTGTGTTAGCTTTTTGCAGGATAAGGGGGATCCGAGTCTTTCCTTACCTGGACAACCTCCTATTTCAGGCATCCTATCCAGAGACTTTATTGCAAAATCTTCTCTTTGCAGTCTCCCTTCTGCAGAGCCTGGGGTATGCTATCCTATACTGGCATCCCTGCCCCCTCACAGGGACCTATCTCTCATTTTCTTTTTGCAGTCCTGTCACTTTCATGTTAGTATATGAATAAACAAGTCTTCATGGGTCCTGTTTTAGTTTCTTTATTCTATACAAACACATCATTGTAAAGGCTTATTGACTATGACTAAGTAACTTATACACAAACTAACTACTGCGATCATACATGCTCACTCACTGGCTGCGTCTACAAAATGGCACAAGGGATTGCATGTGTCTGGAATTTATACGTGCATGCACAGCCTTGCATGCTTCTTAAAGACATAGCACACACATGTTATACTCTTATCTACATCATCCCTCTTTGAGAAATAGATCATACAGTTTGTCATGAGATTATTTAAGATGCAGAAATCAGAGATAATATAAAGACATGCATTATACAATACTAAGTACACAGACATATACAATCAAGTCCATGTTGTTGTGTATTTCACACTAGGCATAGAAACTTGTCCATATCATGTGACATAAAATATTGGGAATCAGATTTAGCAACTGGAACAGTGTCTGAAAAACGGTTGACTTGTGGAATGTTTGAAATACTCTCCTTTACAGAATCAGACTTTCGAACACATTCCGGTCTGAAAATAATGTCTGACTCATTCTTTGATTTAGATTTTGCATCACGGATACAATGTTGTGATTGCAATGATGATGGTTCTGGTACAGGAAGAAGATGTCTGCGATTTCTCCTACACTCCACACCCTCGAAGCTTACCAAATAGGATCTCAGCTCGACACAGATGGCTGTAATCTGTCCTATTCTATCAAAAGCTTTCATTGCCAGTATTTGTACCATCTCTCCTTCCCTCAATGAACAAAGTAATCTGCTTGATTTGTCATAGCTAGATTTTTGGATATTATGCTTCTTAAACAACTGAGCCTTGATGGTTTTATTGTTCTTAGAATAAGGCTTCAACAAACTGGATGAAATAGGTAGCGTAGTTCTAGTTTGTCTGGAAAGTAGTCTTTGAGCAGGTGAGACAAGAATATCATCACGAGGAATATTTCTGAGATTAAGTAGATTCAAGAACACATCGGTATTGTCATGCTTTGACTTTTCAAGTAATTGCTTTGCAGACTGTACAGCTCGTTCAGCTAGACCACTGGACTGCGAATATTCAGGACTACTACCGACATGTACAAAGTCCCATTCTCTCTTAAATTGCTGAAACAACTGGCTGGTAAATAGAGTACCATTGTTAGAATAAAGTTTGTGTGAACTACCATGAACTGAGAAATTATGTTTTAACTTAGTAATAACCGCTGTTAAAGTTAAGTTTGGTAGCAGATCACTTTCAAGCCAATTCAAGTAAGAGTCTACCAAAACTAAATAGTGTTGATTGTGCCACTCAAAGATATCAATTGCTACAGTAGACCAAGACAGTTCAGGCATTAGATTTAGCTGAAGTGGTACTCTTTGCAAATGCACTCTGGTACTATTACATACTGACATCCAAAGGCACACCCCCGCAAGTTAAGGCTGATGCACAGGCCCAAAATTCCTAAGTGTAAGTCAAAAAAGCAAAGCCAGCACCATGTAAGCATATCCAACCTTCTTTTATTGTGGCAACACCATCAAATTCAGACCGGTTTCAGCAACCTTGCCTTCTTCAGTAATAAATACATAAGCACAAATCACCAATACTTATACCATGATTAATCATCATTACATCATAAGGCATTAACATTTAAAGCAACAACAACCCCAATTGTCAGGACTGCAGTCATAAACACATATTACAGGTGGTCATTAAGCCCTGGAGAGAACAACCCCCAAGTTTAATGATCCAACCCCTCTCCTTTTTATTTAATATTGCATGCCACCCATATTTATTTTTTCTGGCCCCCCAAACTTTGTCAATAATCACAAAATTAAATTTAGCATTGTTATGTTTAAGTGTGTGTTTATACAAGACATTTATTTATTTATTTATTTGCATTTGTTAACCGGGTTGGTCCAGCTGGGTAAGAATTACCCTTTTTCAGTGGAGACCCGAGGGGAAAAGCCCCAAACAGACATACAAATACATACAAATAGAGACAAATTAACAATATTACAGAGGAAACAATATTATGGGTACAATGGATAAGAAAAACAAACAATGAAAGTTTGAGAATATGAGTAAGGTAGGCCAGAGGCATGCATGCAAAAGATTTATGAAATGGTGTTCTGAGCAAGATCTCTGAATTAAGTTAAAGTAGGCAAAGAAATGATGATTTAGGTGTGGAGTTAGTAGTGTGGGAGTTTCAGGTGGGAGCATGTGAAGGACATTCCCATTTGGAGGAGAGATGGGAGAGAAGCATGGATTTGAAATTGTTGTGGTTAGGTATATTATGTAGTGGTGTGGGGAGATTGTTCCATAGTTTGGCTATAGTGTGGGATAGTAGTAGTTTACCAGTTGGGTGGATGGGTTTGTGTACATGCAGGAGGTTTTGGCCTGTGGATCTCAGGGTACTGGTAGGTGTGTAGGGTGTTAGAGATTTAGCAAGAGAGGGGCATTCTGCTGGTTTAAAGATGAGTTTGTGGGCTGTTGTAAGTTGTAGGTACTTTAGGTGGTTGTGGAGTTCTAGCCAGTTTATGTGTTTATTGCAAATATCACTAAGGTGTTTAGATATATGAACTCGCATAGATCTCAAAGTCTGCCCAACATAAAAAGCAGCACATGAACATGTCACTAAGTACATCAGCCAATCCGATTCACAATTATCAAAAAATCTGATGTCATAAACTCTACTAGTATTCTTACTAGAAAACTGTTTTGTTTTTAACATATGTTTGCATGATGAGCAGTGCCTACATGGAAATGATCCAAAAACTTTTTCACCAGTCAAGGTACATTGTTGTCCTGTATCTTGGTTCCTATTGGTTCATACTGAACAAGAAGAAAGAACTCTTTCAATGTCTTTTGATAATGAAGGCCAAAATACTAGTTTTCCTGGTCTTCTTATAGTGGATAACAAACCTGGGTGACCACGATGCAAAATTTGAACATATTCTTGCTGCAAGAAAGCAGGAACAACAAATTTAGGACTTTTGTAAATAATATCATCTTCCATCAACAATTCGTCTCTGTAAGGAAAACATAATTGCACTTCAGGTGATACACTAGATTGCTCTGACAGCCATCTGGCATTGATGTAGTGATTAAGCCTTTGTGAAATTGTATCAGTCATAGTGTGATCTCTCAACTCATCAAGTCTAGTGGTGGAAAAATTATAGACTGACATTACATCAAAGTCAAAAGTTTCATCATCAAGCTGTTCTGTGGTGGTCACAGGCATCAGCATCCAGGATACTCCACCAATTCCTGGATGCAATGCTTTTACATGCCAGAAAACACATGTGTTTCCCCTCACTGCTGAGGAGAGGACCAAATATATACAACACTTCTCTCATGTAGCGCACTTCCCTGAAGTACCGGGTGCCATAAATTGGACTCATGTACACATCAAGGCACCACTTGGTGAGCAGGGTAGAATCTACATTAACCACAAGATGTACCACTCCTTCAACTGTCATGCAATGCCCAGGGGATTATCTTGAATGTGTGTGCTGGCAACCCTGGAAGTTATCACAAATCCCATATCTGGCACACATCACAGCTGTACCAGATGTTTGCTAGTATGCCCTTGCTTTAGCTAAGAGACAATGCATTGTAAAATCAGGCGATTGCTGTGTAACACTACTATCGGGCTGGCTATGAAAGAAGAAGTTCAATGGTGATCGGAGTGCACCTTGACCATATACTTAGCCGCCGGCTATGTATTTCATCCAATAAGGAACCAGCACCATTACTATAGCTATTTAATGGCCACTATAGGCCAATAATGTATGAGGAGGTGTGCTAAGAGAAAGAACAGCGACTGGCACGTGATCTTGCCATCCTATTGGATATGAGCACTTTTGAGGAACCAGTGCTATTGGAGTGTTTTTTCATTATGTAGATGCCTCTGTGGCCTTATGGTGAATGAAGTGCCCTCTGTTTATTCATCTGATTTTAACCAGTAAGGAACCAGCTTTATTTTCCCTTTGCCTTTTGATTGGCTATGAGTTCAACTGAAGAATCCATGCCGATGAAGAGCCACTTTATACAATTGTCCCTGTGGCTTTATGGTAATTGGAACATATTATATATTTTGTTCTTTGTACTTTGTCCTATAAGGAGTTATTGCTATAGTTATCTGGAGAATCGTTTCTCCAGCGACCGTCATAAACCCTAGTTGAAGAGACGTGCATATAGTGATTGATGTGTGATCTTGTTGTTTGATTGATTAAGACTACCAATGAAGAGCTGGCTACATTAGATTGTTATTCCTTATAGCAGCCCTTGTGGACCAATGATAAGTATGTGATGAGCTCTAATGAGGAATCAATGCCGTCGAAGAGCCATCTTATATAGCCGCTTTTGTGGCTTTATGGTGAATGCAACATATTGTAAATTTTTTGACTTTTATGACTTTTTGCACTTTGTTTAAATTTAGTACTTTTACCATAGGGGTTTAGAGAATTGTTTTTCTAGTGGCTGTCATAAGTCTTTATCTGAGGAGGTGTGTACACAACGACTGATGTGCAATCTCCCCGTTCAATTGGCCATGCTTACCAATGAAGAGCTAGCACTATTGGTTTGTTATTCTGCATAGCAGCTTCTGTGGACCAATGATGGGTATACAATTATGCCATTTAATTGGCTATGAAGATTGCTAAATGGAGTATTATCTGACAATCTGTTTGGTCGATAGCTCTGCTTCTCCTCCTATAGGAAATCAGTATTAGTGTTATAACTATTGGCTATTAGTTTGACCAGGATGTCAGAAACGAAAAATAATTGGTCAAGCTACTCTTTTTAAATGTTAATATCGAAATAAGTTATATGATCTGATGAAGGCTGAATAGCCGAAAGCGCTTATTGGATGTTATCATTATTTATTTTATTTTGTTTTATTTGAATATTTGTTCATTTAAAAAATACATTTTTTATTTCTATTGGATTGCCTGCTTGGGACTCTAGGAATTTGAAGAATTGCATTGCAGTGGTGGTGTTTCGAATTCATTTTCTCCTGTTGCTGTTTCCTTTGTCTTCGACACCTTCAGCGGAGTTTGGAAGTATTTTTTTTCATTATTCACTGCTAATGCAAAACCTGTTATCCCATTAACATTGTAGGTTTGTAAGGGCAATAGTTCAACATTCGCCTTATTAATTTTGGTTTTGTGCAGATTTTGTGCTCTTTGAAGTTGAGAGGTATGCTAACTATAACATCACATATGTAAATCTCTGTTCTTATTGTTCTATATTTCCAAGATGTAGAAACATTGCAAACTGAGGGTGCAGTATAACTCTCTGTAGAGACAGTTAATAAACATCCATATGTGTTTCCTCACAACCAACCTCACCAGCAATCACTACAATCATGGGATCTCCTTAATTCTACAGCACATACATCTAACACAAAACAAAGTGTAACAATGTTGTGTGCTCCCTCATGGACACGGCAATAACATTGCGCTCACAGATGTGCACTGCCAAAGGAAAACATCCAAATATGCTCAATAAGGGACTCGTGCTGTTACACAGCTATGGTTTCTAAACAGTATACTACTGTCAGTGTACTAGACTCAGATGACACAAAGAAGCGATATGCCTATGCAAGCCTCCCAAGCTGGTGTTCCCTATGTCCCTTGATGATGTCATCTACTATAAGATCACAATAAGTCATGTTAAAATCAGACTTGTGTAGTGGTGCTTACGTTAAAAACTGTGTTCATTAGTTTGTGCACTTAGGTAGGGGCTCAGTTCTCACTGTAGAGGGTGTGTGTGTGTGTGTGTGCATGTGTGTGTGTGTGTGTGTGTGTGTGTGTGTGTGTGTGTGCGTGTGTGTGTGTTTGTCTGTCTGCATAAAGATTAGTAGGAGTATTAGGAATGTGAATCCAACACTGCCTTGGAAATTGGCAGGGTGTTTCCTTTCTTTTTGTGCTTGCAAAAAACATCCTTAGGTCTAGCAGTCCTTTAACCTCCTGTCCCCCCACAAGGCCTGCTGATGTCATCTACTATAAGGTCACTTGCAGTCCTTTTAAAATTAGACTTGTGCCATGGGATGTGCCTTAAGCACTGTGTTCTCTAGGAATGTGTTGTAATCTCACTGCATCCAACTTAGTGTGCGTGTCTGTCTCCATTATGAAGACTGTGACTGTATATTCCAACACTGCCTTGGAAATTGGCATGGTTTTGAATTACTTTTGTGCTTGCAAAAAACATCCATATGTCTAGCAGTCCTCCAACCTCCTGTCCCCTGCAGGGCCTGCTGATACCATCTACTATAAGATCACCTGCAGTCCTGTTAAAGTCAGACTTGTGCAGTGATGCATGCCTTATATATTGTGTTCTCTACTCTGTAAACCTAGATAGGTAGGGGTTCTACTCTCACTGCTGCCAACTTGGTGTGTGTGTGTTTGTCTCCATTATGAAGACTGTGACTATGTATTCCACAGTAGTATGGTTTTGCATTGCTTTTGTGCTTGCAAAAACATCTGTATGTCTAGCAGTCCTCCAACCTCCTGTCATCCACAGTACCTGCTGATGCCATCTCCTGTAGGATTACATGCAGTCCTGTTAAAGTTAGACTTGTGCATGGCATGTGCCTTAAGTACTGTGTTTTCTAGTTTATAAACCTAGCTAGGTAGAGGTTCTAATCTTATGATAGCTAACTTGGGGTATGAGTGTATGACCTGACCTGCTTGTATTATTGGATAAATATTGCTTACAAAAGACGATGGGCACACAATGAACTGACAGACAGGTAGATGTCAACTGATCCAACATAACAGTGACACTTCTTTCATGCTATGCAGAAACACCATGACATCTCTTTGCAATGATGATGGACAGGTTATCACATGAGATCAAACAGGGGTCCCTTTGGACTAAGATGTTTGCAGATGATATTGTGATCAGAGAACATGCTTAGGAGACCCTGGAGAGGTGGAGTTATGCTACATAGAGGTGAGTACTAATAAGGATTAAGACAGAATATATGTCTATGAATTACAGGGAAGATAGAGGAATGCTGAGACTGCAGTAAGTACAGCTGGCAAAGGTGTGTGATGTTAAATACGTGGGAGATAAAGTTCACAATAATGCTGAGTGTAGAAAGGAGGTAAAGAAGACAGTGCATGCATGGTAGAGTAGGTGTAGAAGAGTGTCAGGAGTGATTTGTGACAGACGGGTACCAGTAACACTGAAAGCGAAGATCTACAAGAATGTACTGAGAACATCTATGTGATATGGTTTGGAGACGGTGACACTGACAAAAATGCAGAAGTCATAACAGGAGCTGGAAGATTTCTAGATGTTAGGATTTGCACTGAGTGTGCTGACAATGTATAGGATTAGTAATTAGTATATTACAGTGTCAGCACAAGGTCCTACAGTTTAACACAAGTTGAGATAGGTGAGATTGAGTTGCTTTGGACATGTGCTTGGGAGGGATGCTGGGTATATTTGGAGACAGACGCTGAGGATGGAGGTGGCAGGTAAGAGGAAACAGGAAGGCCTAATATTAGCTTCATTGATGTGGTGACTGAGGATATGCAGGTGGTTAGTGTGACAGAACAGGATGCAGAGGAAAGGAAGAACTGGAAGCAGATGATGTGCTGTGGCAACCCATCATGGTAATAGCCAAAAGAATAAGAACATTAGGATGACATCTGTTGTAATAGAAATCACAGGTGTGTACAGTAGGAGTCTCTATTTGAAGGTTACTGTTTCTGGGCCTAGTGTGAGCTTTAACAGTGTTTTCTTGGACTACCTGCTCTGTTGTGGTTTATGTGCAGACACCGTAACACTTTGCCCTCATATGTACAAAAATGACAAGACAATTAGTTTCCAGTAAAATCAGATGTTATGTTGCAGAGCAAATCCTCAACAGATCTAGCTAGCTGTCATACATTCTGTTACATAACAAGCAGCAATCAAACCACTTACCAATCAATGACAGAACTATAGAGCCACCTTAAGAAGGACCTCAGAATGCATGCACCATAGATTACTCCACAGAAAATACCACCCAGATCACATATATCCCTCCTGTTAGCATTCTCTTTAGAGATAACAGGTTCAAACCTCTCATCTTCACCTATCAGTTACCCTCTATTCCCCCAGCAAGACTAGTTGACATGATTATTTTTAACCAGTGCATATAATACTCATGTTGATAATTATAGGAGGACAAACTCACTTGCACAAACATAAGTGCAGTTTGCAAACTGAAATGACATGGAAGAAATAGTGCACCACCCCACAAGGGTCTGTAATATATCACACCTGTTTGTCAACAATATAAGTGAACAATGTAATGGCACATGTTTAGTGTCTGTGCTATTAATCCAAACATAAAACAGTATGTGTAGAGTTTGGAATACCTAATGAACTCTAAAGATGGACTCAGGTTAAAAAACATCATTCAAGGTAACTACATATTCCTAAGGGATGGGATACTCAATGTCCAAGCTCAGATTTCCAAAAAGGACATTGATATCTGGGGTAAGTTTCCCACAATGCCTTGTCTATAAATCTATACAAATGTATACACACAGCTATGCCTGATATGCTCAAAGACAGATCCACTGGGAAATAAAATCCGTACTAGCGTTTGTCTGTCATTACTACATTCAACAGTAGGTGACAGAAGCTGCTGTTTACAAATACAACATGTAGAAAATGGTCCAGGAAGCCCACTCACCTCAAGTGCACCCTAAACAATGAGACACCTTGAAGAAGTCTCATATAGCAACTATACTAATAATTTATGACACATATACAGGCATAACCATAAGCCTGTTGTTATGTATATCTGGAAAATAAAATATATCGCTCAGATGTATATTGAAGTAATTCTGGATGATATTCCACACACTGACCCACTGTAAATTCCAAACCTGCTAGCAGACACAGGTGGCTGTAAAGTGTCCCCCTCATAACACCAAGCTTACTGCATTTTTGCATCATCACCTCCAAATCATGGCATCTACATAAAGCAAGTTTTCACTGCTCACTCCAATACGTGGAGCACGGAATCCATATCACCAGATGATATTCTGGGTTGTGTTCTTCATGTGATGCAACAGTAAGCTACTGCACTAGGCACCATATTTATCCATGGTCTGAGTGCTGCTGTGGTCCACAATGAATGGAATACAGCGACCATTTTTCACCCACATAATGTAGGATAGGCAACATGCAAATGGTATTATACTGCCATCATACCTCTCAACTTCTTGGAGTAAGAAATCTGGACAAAGCCATACATAAAAGTGGGGCAAAGGCCAAAAAATAGGGACGATTTTTAAATATTGCTTTTACAAACTTAGAAAGTTGATAGAATAACAGGTTTTGCATTAGCATGAATTTTCTGAAGGGTTTGAAGCCTGAAACTCAAATGTCTGTCATTATTTTCTCTTTAATAATTTGCCACTAATTTGCCAGAAAACCACAATTTTCTGAAAAATTGATCAAAAATATTAAGCAAAAATCTGGACATTCTGCAAAAATCTGTACAGTTGAAAAGTATGACTGCCATAACTGTATTCAACGTTCGCTTTAAGGCAATGGAAACAATATGCATGCATCTCACACAAAGAGGACATAAGAGACCTCCAAACAGTAGATATGTTCCAGTTAGTTGTTCTGATGGGTAGCTTGTGCCTGTAAAAACTGTTGGAAATATAGACTGTGAGCAGAGGCATATACAAGGCTGTGCACTCATCCTGTCTTGCCTTGGTCAGGCACTTCAACTCAATCCAACATTAGTTCTCATTGAGAAATTAACCAAGGGGAATATCATACCTACTGTAAACAGGTAGGTTGCAAATGGGATGATAGACCAATGATACTCTGTCAAAGTGGGAGACCTCACCTCAAGCAGCTGACCTGTCACCTGTATGGTGACAGATGTGTCAGTTCGGTCTCCACTCTTGTTTGCCATATACATATCAAAAGGCCCAACAGAACGTAGAGAATGTGTGGCAAAACATCATTCTGCCACTAATGACTGCTGGCAAAGCCATGGGTGTTATAACAACTGCACAAACATGCAACACCATATCCTGTGTTAATATATGTTCTTACTTATTTAAAAAATATATATGCATTAATATACCTTGTAAAACATGCTGACTGCCAGATGTGTCTACTGTGGGGAGAAAGGCATTCTCTGTCTTTTGTCTGATTAGGAAAGGCATTACATTGACGAGAATTTTATAAATCCCATATACTCACCCATCATCAGCCCTATTAATGTATATAATCCTTCATTTGATAAGTATTGTCCCATGCATCTGCAGGAAGTGACAGACTTCAGTCATTTCTGAGTAATAAAACATAGGAGAGTCTCCAACATGTCTTTTCTGTGGGCAGAATGAGGTAGCTGTCAGTGTATGCAGTATCAGATATATAGTTTTCAGCCAGAATATGTAAGCATTACATGTCTGTCTTTGGGCAAAATGAGATGAGTATGCTGCACATCCTTAAGTCATATGGGACCACAGCCACCTGTTCCAGGGACCTCAATGTACTGTATGACATACATAGGACATGCTGGGTAGACATATTCATGTCTCAAAGGTTGTCACTCATCTGCATTAGGATTCCAATGCATGCAAACAGAGCACATCCATAAACCTGTTTGAGCACAGGCTGGTAGATATGATGCAAACATGTTATCTGCTATGGATCACTGCTGATTCTAAGCTGGACATGAGTGTTCCTTTCTGTAAGAATCATGAGCATGTATTATACATGCCATTGGATATCATTATGCGATGTGTTGACTGCAGTTCTAAACACCATGAGGACAATACCCTTATCACAGCCTATTAACCTCTGAACCTATGGCGATGTGCATGAAAAAGCAAAACATTATAGTGTATTACTGATCTGAGCTTTGTCTGCATTGCTGACATACAAGCCAAAGCTCAGAATCCAATGGGTTGACTTTGGATGTGCACACATAATGTAGCATTGAACAATCCTGAAAAACAAATGTAGATATATTACGGAGACTCATGTCATTGACTGACTTTGCAAGCCTTACAAAAGCATCAGCTAGACAGTAAAGGACTTATTATGCTAGCAATTGTCTAACTGGCTAACTACAATATAACTGACAGTTGCAATAATCAGAAAAACAGCATAAATAACATAAATAATATGTTATTAGATGTATGCATTTACCCTGTGCATCGGACATATACTTTTAGTATCCCAGAAGTGAAAGGATAGACAACAGGGATGTGGCACAGTCATCACTTGAAGAGAGTGGTTTGTGGGAGTGCAGAATTATTATGCTAGCAATTATCTAATTGGCTAATTATAATATAACTCACAGTTACAATCATCTGGAAAATAGCACAAATGAACACATATGAAATACATATGAAATGTAAGTAGTCACCCTGTGCATCAGACACATATCTTTGGTATCCCTGAAGCCAAAAGATAGACAACAGGGATGTGGCACAGTCATCATTTGCACAGCATGGTTTGTAGGGGTGCAGGAGGCCTAGGCTGACACAAAAGGTTAGTGAGCGTGTGTGTGTGTCTGTGTGTGTGAGTCAGTAAGGGTAGCAGCCAACAGGGAATGTGTAAATGTAGCATGTCTGTCAGTAGGTGCCCTCAATGTGACATTGCTGTGTGAGTGTCTGCATGAACACAGCCAAGCTCAGTGCCAGCCGTACGTATATGTATGTCAGACAGCTTTGAGCCTTGCATGGTAGAGCTGACAATTCATTGTCTTTGTCCCTGACCACGAGAAGTGGCTCTGCCAGGAATTGGACTGGCACCTCCACACCCAAGGTCAGATGGTGTGCTACTACCTGAGGATGTCTGCTGTCTGCTGGACATCTTCCCTTCATGGGAATGGCCTGGACACCATGGCCTGATACATCTGGATATGGACAGCACATTCTCTGATGGAGCAGCGGATATACTGCCACTATGGGAGGTTGATTGGGCATGGCTCTGTTGGCTCTCAGCAGATGCAGTTCACCCATGAGGTTGATGTTCCCCTCCCAGCAGACATTCCAGCACAGATAATGTGCATCCCATGATAGATGCTCTGCAGTCCATCACAGACACATCCTGTTCATATGTGTCATTGAACCGACCCAGTGCATCAGCAACAAGGTGGAAGCTGTCACAGATGTCAGACTGTGTCACATTTAAAACCCTGAGCATTCTCCTGGAGAGATGTTCTAAACATGTCTGTGCCTCCATTATGGCCGTAAACATATGTCGAGTGACACGTGAAGACACACTTGCACCTGGTGGTAGAGGGAAAACAGGTCATCAATCCGCCTTTGTGGCAACTCATCAACAGTTTGGCTACAGAAAGTGTCAACAGGCACTGGGGCCATGGTAACCACACTTCCCTGGTCTATGTCCTCGCCCTCCAACTATCTAATATGTGTAGCCTCAGTGGACTGGGTATACATAGGTATACTGGCAGTGTCCGGGGATCCTGAGTATGGGTACTGGATGTCAACTTCTATGTCAGATTCAACCTCTGCAAACCCCAAGTGTGTCTCACTTTGGCCATCATCATCATCAGACTCTGATGAGACACTGAAATCAGGTGGGGCAGGGAACACAGAACTACTGTCATGTTCTGTCATGTTCACCTGTGATAAAAAAACAGCAGGACAACATTAACTCATTACATCTGAATGATGCCTCCAGCTGCATCTGCAGTTAACTCCTACTGATGCCTTAAGGCATCAAATATTGCACGTTCATATTTGCATCAGTAATTCCAAAACCATGCTATGTACAAGGTTTTAAAAGATTTCATCTTAAAGCTTACACAATGGCAATCTCAACTACATTGATATTTGACCTCTGTGTAGTGCAGGTCAAGAGCTCTTAACAATTGTTTTTATGATATTAATTTATACAGATATAAGTTTCACACTTTTTTAAATATCTCAACAACCAAGTAACACAGACAGAACTCGTTAGCCTCATATGAAAGTTCTCAGCTAGATAAATAAAATGCTGCTGATGGTATGTGTGTAACTTGAGTGGTTGCTGAGATACTGTAAGTTGTTTACAAAATAGTACAAGCATAATAAGGGTTTGCCATTTATACTTCTTTCATAACCCCTATGGTTCCAGAGATATGAACATTTGATTGACATATGAGGACACCATTTGATTTTATCAAATGGCTTAGGCTAGTCCCATTGGAAGTTATAGTGCAAACTTTCTGAGCTCCATTAGAGTGAATAAGTTAATACCTGCACAAATTTTCTGCAATTTACACTGCTGTCACTATTACAGACATTTAAACCTGTCAACCACTTACAGATGAGGTGTAGACAAAGCCATCAATAATGGTTGTACAAAGGCTACATAATGTGGACAAATGTTACCTAATATGCTCCTAAAAACATATATAACTGATAGAGTAACAGGTTTTGTTTCACCATGACATATCTGAAGGGTATGCAGTTTGAATGTGGGATCTGTGTCATATAATTTAATGTTTGCTATCATTACTGACTTCAATGTAATCTGACATTCAATTACTATGATCTTAAATACAGGCCCGCAAAATGATTACCAGACCTTGACAATCAGAAAAAACCTGTGCAGTGGACAGGTATAAAAACAGTATTTAAATACATACAGCAGGCCTGAGAGGACAGTATAGCAGATATGATGGAATATATATACATACCTATATATATATATATATATATATATATATATATATATATATATGTGTGTGTGTGTGTGTGTGTGTGTGTGTGTGTGTGTGTGTGTGTGTGTCTGTGTATGTGTGTGTCTGTGTATGCACACACACACACACACACACACATGTATATATATATATATATATATATATATATATATATATATATATATATATATATAGTCATGTACTACTGCTGCAGCCCTTGCATGTTGAATCCCTGATGGTCCTAGGAAAAGTAAAGGAAGACATAATGGCATCAGCACCACACATGTAACTATACAACAGGAGTTAATATTTTGCTTATCTATATGTGCACTCAAATAAATGTTATCAGGAATGTGGCTAACATCCTTCACATGAGCATAAATCTGCAAGTATCTGAAATACCCCAGAACAACACACATATAGCTTAACACAACTATATACATTAGAATGCAGAAATATTTTAATAATGATGTAACAAGGCATTCCTGGCAGCCAAACATGTGATACAGGAATGGCACCCACATCCAGATCATATTGGCACAAGGATGATGGGGAGCTGTCCTGTGTGTAGATGTGTGCCAGGACTCCCTCTATGACAGTTAAAGGACCTGAACACTGCAGCTATCTCAATTACACCCCACCAATAAAGCAACCTGCCACACATTAAAACAATATAAATTATGACAGACTGACTGCAAATGTAGTCTATTGATGATCTAACACAGCCTAGCTGGGCGCTCATCTTGAGTAGCAGGACTGGCATCCATGTCAAGTACATACTGGCTGTTGGACTGCAGGGAGCATTCCTGAGTGCAATATCTGCCAGGAATTATTTGGTGGTGCTGAGGAATTCTTCTGCTGCAGGCCCACCACCGGTGGCCTCACAATTGCACACCACTTCAGCTGCATGCCTCCTCATTGCATGGAGCATGTCATTAGGTCTGTGACACATCTGTTCATATGTGCGATTCTGTCTGCTCACCCTGTTGATATTTCTGAAAAGGTAATCCCAGGGGTCCACACACTCAGCCATTCTTGCCCTCCCTCTTGACAGCAGGACCTCATGGTGTTGTCTGAGTGCATCCATAACCACCTCATTTTTGGCCTTAGAGAATGGAGGTCTCTGTCTCAGGGGCATATAATTTACTGAAAGACAAAATAATGATAACACATATAAGGATCATAAAAGTAGAAATTGTTACACAGATTATGCAATAAAGTAAGGCTTCCAATACCCAAAAGTCGATTAAACTGCACAGATTCAACATTGTGCAGTAAATAGCAAGAGTGGTTCCAAAACTAAGAGAGTAACAAGAGAAGAATATTATATTGTGCCCTAACAGATACTGACCTATGTCCTCCACCTAACATAATATTCCACTCTAGTTTGTTCCATAGCAGGAATTCATATTTCCCACCAACGCCCATAACATGACAAATACAAGGGTCAGGAACAATGTTAAGTAACCAATGGAGAAATGTTAAAAGTACTATCAAAGAATCTTTCCACAGAGCATGTGTACATAGTTAGTACACAACATTATATTTGATTTCTACCCCATAGTCTCAGTATCTTTCACATTACTGCTAAAGAAGGCCATGTAATAAGTAGATGTCTAACAAATGCATACAGAGTTACTTCACTGTATTATTAAGTACATCCCAGCATAGGCATTATTTAGGTTACAAGATGAATACATATCTGATGGAGTGCAATACTCCTCTGTCGAAATATAGTAAATCTGAAGAAATCTCATTTACAGTCATGTACTAACTCTCATCCACATCAGATTACCCAGCTAGTCATTTGCCTTTTTATAATGGACTACATCAATAATTTATTGCATGTGTCCTACTCTGTGCTATAGAGATGCTAAAATCAGCATACACAGCTGAACTGCATGCTAATCAGCTAATCCAGTGGAGGTAATCAACGAGATATAAAAGCATTAATGCGTTCTCCATTTCCTTTTTTCCTTTTTGTGGATTGTGATGATACTGCAGTACAGACACAAAGTAGGCACATATAGATTGTCATTACCTACAGCTTTTTGAATACATCTGTCTGTAATACAGGCTGAAGACACTGCTGCTGCTGGCAATAGCCATACACATAGAAGGTGGGAATTTTTGTAGGGCACATAGACCCTGGAGGAACTGAGCAAACTCTCACAGCATTGACTCTTAGACAGAGAATATTTGTAGTCACTGGGACATTTCAAAGAATAGCAGGGGGCATGCTTGGTGTGTTACAGACATCACCATCCACGATCTTACATCACTGCATGATATGCTACAACATGGCAAATGTGAACATTATTTCAGAGTATATAGTCAGAGGAATGCTACAGTTGTATCATGTATTGCATTATCCTTAATATTAATGTGTACCTTACTTTGAAGTCATGTACATATGACAGAAAGAACTGGGGAACAGGATAGGGTCTACAATAAGCATGAGGTGTACAACTCTAACTATGAAGGGATATTGAACAGCATGTGTATCATCTGCCATGTGTGTGCTGGAAACCTGTCAGTTAACATGAATCCCATATGTGCCCCTCTCCCAAATGCTCAATATGTGCCCTGGGGGGGATATCGCACAGGCTCACATAGGGGTGGATACCTTGGATCCACACCCACAAAATAACAGTCAATGCTTGTTCATGCTAGCCAACATGGCTTTACTTTTTGGAGACTGAATAACATATTCCCATGTAATATCCTTAAACATTGTAAAGGCAATAGTATACAATTGTTTTAACAGATGCTCAGTGCAACAGTACTGGTCAGATTATTGCAGACAGACCAAGGAACACAGCATGTTAGGGCAGTGTTGTATATTTGAAAACAGGATTCATGACAGCCTGTGTAAGGAGTATGTGAATTATATTCCATGCTGAACATTTCACTACATGTACATCTAACATGTACTACTTCAAAATAAATGTACATTGTGACACCCACCATTCTTACCAATATGTATCATCCCCATGCTGGGCCAGTAGTCTTGGAGGCTGAATCCTCACCACAGACACTGGAGAAGGACATGCACTTGGAATACAAATGGATACACTGAGTATTTCCAGATGCAGACCTCTCTGCATCAAGTACAATTTCCCTTAAGAGCACACAGGGAACGCACTCAGATCGGGTTCTGGATGTCTCTATATCTGTCTCCCTCCAGGTCCCCAATAAGACTCCCCACTGGTACAGCTGTAGGGTTAGGTCCTCAGCTGAGTATCCAAGCCACATCCTCCAGCATCCTCTCTGAAAACCCAGTGATTTGTGTCCCTGCCCTAAGTAGTTGACACACACAAACTTTGAGAGACTTGATTTGCACATACACACACACACACACACACACACACCTGGGAAAGGCTGCCATATGTCTAATAGCCATGGTCTCTAAGGCCCTTAACAAAGGGTGTCCAATTATACTGTATAATATTAATACTAATACAAATGGTAGTAGTTCACCAAGATGGCTAGGCCTTCTAGGGTGGCCAACACAATGTCACCAAATAAATAGAAGCACTTTCAAAGGTTAGATACTAAGGACCAGCCACAAAAAATGGTTTAAGTATATTTAATAATAAATAAAAGAAGTGCATGAAAGAATTGAACATATATTCACAGTAAACCACAGAGATCAAATCAAAGGAAATACTGAAAACAATTTTGAGGAACGACTCATATGAAAAATGAAAAACCATCTCTAAACTAAAATTCACTGTATTATTGACTAAATCTTATAGAATTTACTGTTCTCTAATAAATTACTTAGGCAAGGCAAGATGAAATATGTGAGCAATCTTTCTACTCAGGCTCCCAAACAGAATAATCTATCCTCTGAGATTACTCCCTGTAAAATATAATATCCAAGATGACTTGCAGAATGACCTCATCTGGTCACCTGACTCTACGTTATCACAATATCTCCTTTTGAAGTTTGAGACAGGACTTTGGTATACTGCTACAATACACATTTAGAGCTTTTATGGTAGTCCCTAGGAGCCAGAAACATTTACAACACTTCTCCCTTCTTTACAAAAGCTAACAGATAATGGCTACTCCCAGACCTACCATCTCCAGTCCCACTCAGCATTGTGAGGTACTGTTTTAATGATTTAATAGCTCATTTACATTTCCCTTATTTTTCTTAAAATAAGCTAGCCAGATAACCTTTGCTGTGCCAGTGCCCTCTATTAAAAATATAAATTTAATTCAGATACCATAGTACATATACATTTCTCTTCATTTCAGCAGGGTATACTGTTCATACATTTTAACACAATTAACGCAAGCAAAGCTCACAAATACATTTTCAGCATAAGCATCTGTACAGATCAGTTTGATATACTAATGACATACAATCATTTACAAAATTCCAGCTAGCTGTGCTAGGACAAGTCTTACATCCACTGCTCTACTTTTCCCTGGCATGGCTGGCAGTACCTCCTATCATCACATACATTCCCTGTTGAAGTTGCTCATGTACTGAATGACTTTTACTGCTTGCTATAGTGGTGTATGTGAGAAAAACAGCTTTAAGGCAACCATGTCTTCCTCTGAATCTACACTGCAGGTTGATTTGGATTGCACACATATGTAGGCATATTCCCTGTGTACTAACAAACTGGACTGTATATATCATAAATTAATTTCATTTTCTGTATCTTATCACTTCATTTTCTTATATTAAGCCTGTAATAACTTACGTTGAATACAAACATAGCCACAGGCTATGTAATTTCTCCTGTGCTGTGAGGAGTTAAGTGTCACGTACAAGTTCAGAGGGTCCTGGGTTTGAATACAAGTAATGCAATGTTGTTGTTTTGTAATGTGTCCTTGTAATAGCTAGTAATGCAATGAATGCTAGACATGTATATTTACATTTTTGTAGTGGGAGCACATGTGATTGTAAGAGTGTCATAGCTAAGGTTCAGGGTTGTGATACTGCAGAATCCTGTCATTTTTATCATGTCCCACTTCACATTTTATTTACTTTATTTATTTAACATTTGTTTACTGGGAAAGTCAGACTTGGAACAAAGCCAATTTTCAGTGGAGGTCCGGGGAGAAATGCTCCAGACATATGTTTTTGTAAAGTGGGAAGAAACTGGAGCACCCAGAGGAAACCCACATGAACAAAGGTAGGACATGCAGACTCCACACAGAAGGCATACCAGCTGAGAACCGAACCGAAGAACCTCTTGTTGTGAGGCAACAATGCAACTGCTGCACCACTGCACCATCCACATCATAAATGTTAGTAGCTTAGCTAGTATTATTTATTGTCATGATGGATGAGGCAGTTTTCATAATAATATCTATATTATTTCAAATATTGTGCACTATTAATTTCGCACAAACACATTGCCTGTGTTTGCGAGATGGTAAGCAATGTGCACCATTTTCAAATGTTGCAGATTGAAACATTCCTCATTCTCGGCATCTATTATAACTGTAATTGCTGGAAAAACACGTTGTACATTGGTGTTCATCCACATTAAAGATGGCTGGCATTCAGGGTGAAGTATTGAGATTTTGTTCTCAAGGGTGGGGTGTACAGGAGTCCAAAGTGTTTTTTGTACTCCTAGTGAATGATTATGGTCCGCAGCTGTTGCAGAAGCACTATCGTGGATCAAATTACAAATTGGATGCATGGAATAGTTTGATCCAGAATTTTTCCACTGTTACTGGTACCCCCCCACTAGCAAACAGGGTAGAAATCACTATCGAGACCTCAGGATAAGGAAGAGGGATACCCTCAAACATTGGATGGATGAATGTAAGACTAATGGCATTCCATAGATGTGTGAGTATCACTTATAGGCACTGCTTGAATGATGAAGCAGCTGTACTTGCTTCTGATGGCTGACCTTAATGTGTTTATATGTCCACCATAGCTATTGCAGAGAGAATACTAAATGTGTGAGCTTATGATGGAAGACTGAGAAGGATGAGTGATGCAAGTGGCATGTATGCTTCAAAAAGTACTGGTATTTTACCATTAACAGTAAATCCAGCGTATTGTGCTAAACACTTGAATCACTGTAAGTATGCATTTGTCCATTGTAACCCAATAGTGGACATGCATTAGTATGTTTATGAAAACAGTCCAGTATTGCAATGTAGATAGGGGCTGTCATTTGAAAAACTACACTTCCAAACTATACAGGACATGTTTCAGCTAACATACATATTGCAATATAAATCATGAGATGTACACCAGGGACACCAAATGCATGTTGCAAATTGTTATCATTATAACAGTGAACCTGTATTTATAACAGTTAAAAGGAAAAAGTGCTGACATTCTGGCATACTCCAAATAAAAAGTACACTACTATTACATTGGTCACTGCTTGCGTTTCAGATAACACACACTCCACAAATGTAAGGGCAGCACATTGCAATAATGTTTTAGGTTGTCTACAGTAACATTGAGTACTGTTACATATTCATAATGATAGCAGTGAAGGTGTAGACCTCTCTACCTGTGTCCGAGATGGCCTGCTGTCAACTGTAAATATTGTACATGCAACATGTTTATGTTCAAGATATGCAAGCACGAGTGATTGCTGAATACAATCTGATCTGTGGTATAGTGTGTCAGTGTTAGTAATGGGGTAGTATTCAATGAAATAAAGGGATTGATTAACATTTGGTCTTGTTATATGTGAAATGTAACATATATAGTATATGACTTGTAGAAAGCTTTGTATATTATCTGTGCAGTTACTAATGTTATATTTTTTTTCTCTCACCCCACCCCTCTCTCTCTTTTTTTCATTTTGTTTTATTATATCATTATTATATTATGTTTGTAATACTATTTACCATTATAATATTTTTATGTAACTTCGTACATTATTCTATGTTATGTAAATTTAATTGGTTTTTATTTTCATTTCATATTACTACAGCACAGAAGGGTAGGACAGTTCCCCCTGGAACACCTATGCTGCCTCCACCAGCTGCAGCCTGGCAGTAACCCCCATACCCCCTGCCCTAACTGCACTCTCAGGTAGTTCTGCCCCAGATGATAGGTCTGTGGTTGCCTCTGGGGCCAGAGGCGGGGGAGCAAATCTTGTCACCCGAGCTGAACTGCCTGGCTTGGTGTGCATGACTGTGTGCCACACACTTGGTGCACAAATACACCAAGTGGAGACACTGCTCTTCATGGTCATAATGAATAACACAAGGAGAAGCAGATGTCAGATACAGTAGCCATTGGCACGATGAGGTGACAGTGATGACAGTCCATTGGGTGGGGACTTGATTCTCACTTCACCAAATATGACATCCATAGGCTCACGATTCCCCCACACCCACCCAAACCAAGATGTTCGCCTTCTCTTGTCTCCTTCACTAATGCTGTCCATGTCTTGTATGTCATGTCTGTCTGCAAATGCTTCCTCACCTTCCCAACTTGCCTGTCCCAGACTTGCCTATGTTCCTCCCCCAACATTCCACTCTCTCCTTTAAAAAAGAAAAAAAGGACATCTATCCCTAAAAAAAAATTGTCCCATACATAGCTTTCCATTTTGGATATGAGCCTACTTGACACACCTAATGGGGTCCAATTGGTTTCACAATGCAAGTATATATTGTTGTCACCTCTCTCTCTGGAGAACACATCCAAATACATCTTAAAATATGTACATGTGTCCAGTTGTTACTGTTGAAGAAATGGGAGATATAGGTCTTCTCTACACCCATCCTGCACATTCCTACCTTCTTGTCACTTTGTTTTGCCATGAACCTTTTTCAAAAATACTGTCAAAAATCATCACCAAGACACTTCCATGTTTATTTCTTTACATCACCAGATTATTTGAATATGCTGCAATTTCAAACCATCATACAGAAAATGTGTGCAGTCCCTGGATTATAATTCATAACCATTTGTACTTTAGTCCAAAACTTGGACCATGTCACCATGCGGGTAGTGATATCATCAGTATTGTTTGACTAGTTGTTATGCCTTCCAATGTATCAGTGGAGCACAGGTCCATTTAGCAAGTTTGACCATCACACAGCATTGTACAGTCATATTTAGTGAAAGCATTCTCTTTCTATTTTTGGATATCTGGGTCATGTCTGCTACGTGGGTGGTCCTGCTGTACAAACCTGATAAGCATCTGTAAGTGCTGCTTAAAAGAACACAAAATGGGATAAGATTTGTGCATTTCAGATAGTCATTCAGGATGGCTGGATTGACTGCATACTCTTCTGGTGGTGTGTGATGTGGGCAGACCATCAAGGCTTACATGGATTCATTATCCACGCTGTGCTGTGAAATTTCATGGCCAGTGCTACTAGTACGTGCCTCACAACCTTACTTAAGTGTGCTGCGCATCATGAATATGCGTTACATGCTAACGATGGCACTTCATTGCCGTGTACATGGATACACTCCATGTAGCCTCTATATGGAGTTTATTGAATCCTGGGGGTTATCTTTTATTTGAGCACTGTTGAAATAACTCAGTTATTTGTTGAATTCCTATGATAATATTCATAATGCATAATGGTCTGTTAATTGAATCTCTTTAAGTGCAGGGTTAATAAAGTTTGCTATATAGACTGTTCCTTATCTGACCAATGTTTTTGTTAATATAGCATTATTTTTAAAAGTGCTGTAAAGTTCTGTTTTATCATTAATTATTACATTCAGTTCAAGATCAACATCGCCCTCCTCTTTCAAGTAAGTGAGATGAGCAGACTTACACTTGAAATGCAGAACAGAGAAGATGTATATATTTGCTTAGTGATGTCCATTTTGCCAAGGAATATCATGGCCCTCACACATACCTTACTGTGTCCCTTATGTACAGTAACTTGCATGGCTGTGTTAACAGAAGTTCTGTGATATATGACATTGTCCCAGTGTCTGAGGAATGAATGGTTTCCATTACTGGTAATGCTTCTGACCACATTGCTGAAATGAATTACGTTTTGCAAACTCCATACATTCATTACCAGAATATGTTCATACTTCGACATCCTAAGCCAGGATCCATATTAGTCGACAATCCCCCATCCAGGTGATGTCATCAAACCAATTCTTTTCACTGCATTCATAACATACAGTTTAAGTCAAAATGGATTAGCTAGGTAAGTAGTCATCAAGGTTAGAATTTAGATGTACATTGTAGTTGCAGATTTGAATCTCCTGCCCTCTGATCTGTGTTAACACCTGTATGTAACCATGAAAAATGTGTATGGAACATTCTTCAGAAATATGTTGCATAGTAACTGTTCTGAGCAATGTATATCACTGTTCATTTGAGGAATACATCATTCATAGCTTCTTATTTATCTTATTTTTTGGGCATTGAAGATTGGACCAGGAACCATGTATTGTACATAGAGTGGATGCACAGGCTTAAGGAGGAGAAGGAGGATAGATGTATGTTGGTTAGTTTTTTTCTCTTTTATGAAATTAAAGGTATCTGATCTTTTTTTTACAGACCTGCATTTTTCACATTAGTGTATATTGCTTAAAGTGCAAAAACACCCATCAGGCATCAGTAAGGTTAATGAAATTATTACACTATAGCTGTGCTTAAAACTGTGATTGAAATCCAAACGTTGAAAATTATATAGCATTAAGCCATTGTTTCAGCACACAGTTTTTGAATTGTATTGCACTACATAAATAACAGCTGGGTTGCTGTATCTGTTACATATGCTATGATAATTGTTTTGCGTGCAAGTTTTAGTGATTTGACTGCTGCTTGTAATGTATGGTTTGGTATACTTTTATGTGTGGTTATTTTTTCCACTGCCTGATCTGTTGGGCATAGTCTGCCTATTCACAGACTGAATGGATGTTTTTGTGTCAGTGTTTGCACTGTTGTTTGCAGATTGTCTGGTATGCACCTTTTCAATACTGGTATTGCTAACACTTGTGCAGACATTTCTTTGCAGCAGTTCATAGTCAGCAAGCATCATCAGGATGTTTGCATTTTTGGAGGTTATTGATCGGTACTAATTGTAGGCAGATAATACATAAAGTTACATACATACAATACTGTTAGTACAACATATATTACTGAAGAAGGACACAAGTCTGAAAGCTTTCTGACCTTGTGATTTGGATTTATTAAAGTATATTTGGATTTCATTTCTATGTGTCAGGTGTTTCCTTTCACTGGACTTTTGCTACTATCATATACAAGTTTATCATATCTATGTGCAGTCCTTTTCTGACTGCATCAAACAGCAATGTAACATTAATCTATACACATTGATACAGATCATTTATTCATTAACTACATTACACTGTGTTTGCTGTATCTTAAATTTCCATATCCATTATTTATTTACATATGTTCACACCTTCTGCAAATAGTTGTACACACTGATTATACAAGTGTCTGCACATAATCAGCTGCACACTGATACTCAATTGTACCTTTGACATGTGACCTGATTTCATGTACGTTCCATTTAGGCCAATGACAGTCCTACATATACATCTACACCTGTGTGTTGCATTTGACGTGGCATATGTATGTAACATATATACATTCCATTGAATGTTTGGGCTGTTTACACCTACTTGTGTATGTAGCAGACATCTTGATGCTTCTTTCTTTATTTCTGTAGTACTTCTGTTTGGCACTCTACCTGGTTGATTGCCTTTCACATGCATGGTCATATTTTTGGTTCTGTCCTCTGCTGGAGTTACTTAATATTACTAGACCTGCATTTGTTCATCTGTGATGTTTGGCTTATACTTGCATTGTTGACAGACTACTTGGATATGTGTTTATTTATCCAATGTGTACTGCAATCCTTATTACCTTCCAACACACATCTACCATTTGTCATATACATCCAGGTATGACTGCACACAGTTTGTAACATGTTCTAATGTGATACTACATAGGTACATATGTTTTTTGCATTTCCCCATGGCTGGTTTGGATTGCTCATCTTATTCAGTGTGCTGTCTGTGTAACTTACCCATCCTTACTGTTTTTTTCCAGTCTTTGTCTGTCATGTGTTGTGATATTTGTTCAATGGTTATACTTGCTGTGATGTCTCTCTCTCCTCCCCTTTCCCTATCTTCAGCTTCCCTTCTATTCTTAAAAAACAAATAACTAAATAAATAAGTAAATCAATAAATAGAATAATGGGACCTATTCTCCCCAAGAAAATTTCTCATACCCTTTGACTTTCCCTCAACTTTTCATATTTAAACATCCCTCATGTGTGTTCCTCTTCTTCACCAATACCCCACATCTCCTTTTCTGTCTCCCACTTTCCTTGAGTGTATACATTACTTGTGTTCCCCCCAACAAATCCCAAACCTATTGTTAGCCAATGTTAGCTATGGTGATGTGGCCATGATTGCCATTCACTTGTATTTATTTATTTATTTATTTATTTATTATTAGACATTTTATGGATTCAATTTGGATCCATAAGTGCAAACAGGCATATTTTATTAGTATATATTAGTGCATGACTTATGGAGCTAGCCATAGGTGTCTCGGTGCTTACTGCACAGATGGCTGACAGTATGTATTACAAAGGGTATAGAGCTTTAAAGAAATATATTTTGTTAGTAAATGAATTACGGAAATGTCTGTAGTTGTCTGTAACATTTCTGGACAAATTTCTGAAAATATGTATTACAAATGCCAAGCAGCTTAAATTGGGATAGTTGGCATGTTTTATCATAACAGAGACACTTACATTCTACAGTTGTCTTTAACATTATTGGGCAGATTCTATTATACATATGTATGTATAACTATCAGAATGCTTGAATTGTGATAATTTTTACATACCTATGTTAATAATATAAGGTTGTATAATCTCACCCACACTCCATGTACTCATCACCATTCCTCACTATCCAAGGACAGTAAGATGGCATGTGCCAGTTTACAGGTTGTATGCACACTTCACCGAACTGATTACAGCACACAAGTGTTGAATCTATGTATTCTGCCATACTACAGTCATATATCCCCCCTTGTGAGGCATAGCTAGCAAGACTGGAATAGATTTACCAGCTTCACCCTACTTACCTTATTATGAAAGTCCCCTAACCTTGCTAAGCCTTTTATCCACTCAAAAACAGAAAATCAAATATCATTTGTTCTCTAAAATTATAACAAAGATATTGCAGAGATAATGTATATAAAATCATAATATTTAGTGTATGCTCACAAAGAAATAACGCATGTCATAGTTGAAATGTCCTCCTGGCATCAGTACTGTACTGCCTGGTTTCTGTTGCATATTCTTTAAAATGAGTGAGAAGAAGCTTGTCTCTGTAACTTAGAGGAAGTCAAAATAAATCTGGCTACTTCCAAGATAACCTGATTTGTTTAGCAGCCCAATGCTAAAAGAATTGGATAGGGGGTATATGAATGTGAGAATGACACCAACTCACCATCCCTGAGTGGAATGAAATGGTCATCCATTTGCTTCTGTGCAATTGGAGGAATGCATGATCCCAATGGCTGCAGTACTAGGCTATGTGGGCCAAAGATGCTAGCTTTCATGAGGCATGTGTGTTGGAGCATAGACATTCCATGGAGTGAGGATAAGATGCCCCCTAGGTGATACAGGTGTCTACAGCAATAATCATTGTTTGGGAAAATTCCTTCATGGCTTCCTGTGTGATGGCTTTGTCTCTGATTGTTCTCAACTGATCGGAATGAATTGCAATATTGCTGGCTGTGTGTGTGTGTGTGTGTGTGTGTGTGTGTGTGTGTGTGTGTGTGTGTGTGTGTGTGTGTAAAGTAAAACTAGGACGAAATGGAATTATTTTTATTGTGCAGAGAAAATACCTTTTAATATGTGTAATTAGTTTATAGTTTCACCTTCAATTATTAATATACATGTTATGCACTTTAATCCTCTGGAAATCTTCCTGCCTTTATTACTTCTGACCAAGCTTCTGTGCTTTCTTATAAATTACTTAGGAGATCCATATTGTATCACTTCATTAAATTATGTCTCAGTCCTTTTACTATCCAGTGTCATCTGTATTGTTTTCTGTGTCACTTCACTGGCTTACGCACACACACACACACACACACACACACACACACACACACACACACACACACACACACACACACACACACACAACTCAGCACTATAGTAATGTCATTGTTATTCCTCATAAAAAGATAAAAAACAGCCATGGTCATTCTTTTTTTTTTCTAGCACTTAACTCATCCTGAATAGAAAAATGAATAGGATAGTGTGCAATTTATAATCCAGTGTCTAAATAAATATGTGTATACACAATTACCACATCATATTTTGAACAGTATTATACAACTTTAGGCATAAAATTTGATGCCTGGCTTACCCTATAGCAAAGACCTTCTTGTACATTCCTTATTTATTAATGTAAATAATTTTCATCATACCAACAATCACAGATCAGTGAATGGCTATGTTGCTATGTATGTTATATATGTTATATATGTGTAAGTTTCATGTTCTGTATTCAATATGTTGTGATCTGGTAAATGTAAGAGCACCTTTTTAAGTCACTCATGATGAAGACGTACTTGATCCATAACTACTAGTATAAGCTTTTAGTGGAGCAGGATTTATGAATGTAGGAGGGGTCTTACTGCTGGATCAAAATATTTTCAGGAAAAAAAAAATTCTATGGAGACTGCATCAATGAAAAAAACAATGTCCCTCTTTCTGAACTATGGTAATGTGAGGTGCGTACGGGGCACAACCTTCATTTTTTTCCATTTTTTATTATTTTCATTTATTATGACTCATCAGACTGGATGCTCA
The DNA here is from genome assembly GCF_019279795.1 of Protopterus annectens. Classification (NCBI taxonomy): domain Eukaryota; kingdom Metazoa; phylum Chordata; order Ceratodontiformes; family Protopteridae; genus Protopterus; species Protopterus annectens. The sequence continues at coordinate 329,411,142 of NC_056733.1, forward strand.
TAACTATTCCCTTTTGCTGTCTGGCCTGCATAATGGGCTTTCATATATCTAATTATTATGAGTGTACCACTTACCTAAAGTTTTATTATACAGAGTGCTGAAAATGGAAAACAGACACTTGCTAACCTTATTGCATTTCTTTAAAATAAAGAAATTCCCCAAGAAAGGTGCGTTGCAGGCTTCTAAATCAATCTTGCTATATTACATGCACAATTTTAATCTTGTACAGTTTGTGCCATGTCATATTTAATTCATGAATTAGTCACACTGAACCTTTGCAGACTTTAGCTGTATTGTATCAGTACCCACGTTGGCTTTAAAATAGTTCTTATGGTTATGTATTACATGACTGAAATAGTAGTTATTAAATTATGATTATGTGAACTGTTTCAGCAATAAAAGAAAAGAGTCTTCTTTACTGGAGAAAACTCTAAAACTCCCAAGCAGGGGTAAATACCCTCCCAACATCTCATGACCTTTGTATACTAACTCAGTGGTTGATGTATGTAGCGGTTAGGAAAAATATTTCCTGCAGCAGAAAATTCCCCTTTCATTGCAAAAGCTGGGGCTCTGTGTCTGAATGTCAACTTTCTGCCTAACATGGATGCAGAAACAGAATTTTGAGAACATTAGGTGCCTTCTGTGTATATAGGCTGCATATCTGTGCTATGTCCTTGTGACATAACTGAGCACTCCAATTTAATTTCACATTTGTAATGTTGGTGAATTATTCTTATTTCAACCTGCTCATGACTGTGCATATCATGTTAGAATGATGAGTGCATACAGGTCATGTGATGTGCTGAGACCCAGTTAAGGCTTAGTTCCTTTGCTTTATATCCCATGATTACTAGGCTAGGTTTGTGATCTCCCATAATGCTGAACTAGATTAAGTGGGTAATCAGAGACTGACTGACGGACTGACTGAATCAATCAGTCAGTCAATAAACTAACAAATTGTTTTCATGATGTCCCATATTTCCTCTGTGATGGATGACATAGCACAGACCCTTCGGTACATTTAACAAGCTTATCCTCCACATTTCTCTATCAGCTAAAGTGCATACATGTACTTACATTTTATTGTGGTTTTGTTAATTGGGATACCTTAAATAGGCCTTTCTCACATTATACTAGGTTCCACAGAAGAAAAATTCAACACAAGAAAATAAAGCCACAGTTTAAAATATGCAGAACAGACCAAAGTATAAATCTGAGTTAAAGTTCTATACTGTCTGCAGTAGGTCTACAATATGAGATCAGAGACACCTGTACAAATTATGCTTCTTTGAAATGAAAATTGTAAAATAGCATTGCAACAAACTTATCAGGCAAAGCCTGCAGCACTTTCATGAAAATAATTCACTCCTTACTTTAGTCTGCACTGACATCGCTGTACTTTACAGAAAAGAGTGTTTCCTTATTTAGCACAAGCTCAGCATTTGAAAAAGTGATGGTTTTATGTGCTTATCTGCTTAAAACATGTCCTCACATGGCTGTCCATTAACGCATTGTCCTGTTTATGGTCTGCATCATACTGCTAGAGTCCAATGGTTTATTGGTTTAATATAGAGGATTATGATTAGGTCTGCAGTTATAAACTAATTATGTATCTGAGGCATGGATTTCAAGAAGTTTGTCCCAAGAGCAGAAAACACGAATTATGATCAGAGACACCCATTGATAATTCTATACAGTGCACGGCACTTTATCTGCTCCATGTACTAACAGTTATAGGAAAAAAAGTATAGGAGTGCAAAGTCTTTTATATCTTTGAAAGATGTAAATGCTTAATGCTGCCACAGATACAGCAAACAGATGTAAACCTTCCATATGAGGAACTAACAGCTTTTAAAAGCTGTTAAACTTCACTCTGCCACATTTTTTGCTTAAAGCTGCTTATCCTCTCTCCAGTATTCTGTGGTGGTTGCAACAGTCCACTTCTACTTTCTAGTACAAGACTAGACCGCAGCAGCACTTGCAAGTGCAAAAAGTGTTTTTTCCTGAATTGTAAGTACAGTTGCATACATTAAAGTAAAGTCAGACAGCTTTCTTAAAACTCTGCTCTTATTACCAGGAGCCTCACAATCCAGACACCTTCAAATGCAGATGTGCGTGTGTGTGTGTGTGTGTGTGTGTGTGTGTGTGTGTGTGTGTGTGTGTGTGTGTGTGTCTGTGTGTGTGAGTGTGTATGCTTGCGTGTATGTGTGTATGTGTGTTGCATCTGTTTGTCTATGCATATATATAAAGCAAAATAGATCATGATGGCTGGATTATATAGATGCAACAGTTTAACTATGCCCACCATCTCACCCTTCTGTATACTTTATTAACATCTCTGTGCTCATAGAAAGAAGTAACAACCAAGAGGTTTACTATTTAGGCTTGCAGAACAGCAAGCCATTGGAGAATGCTCATTTCAAATGTTTGGCTTATTTACATAATGAACAGGGATGAAGCTGCCGCAGACAGCATTAGTAATACAGGGTTGAGAGGAACTCATTAAGAAGAAAGAGCATCATATCCAGTACTGGAATTCATGCTGTGTAAAAACACTGTGATGTAGTCAGTATGCAAAATGTTATGCTTTGCAAAAGGAGATAACACTAAGTATTATCATATATATTTTGCAAAACAAACAGATGCATTAAATATGTTCACAATATTATCTTCAAGTAAAGGAGAGCTAAATATATAGATGTTTGTACAAGTATGTGCGTATGTGCGTGTGCGTGTGAGTTTAAATATATATATATATATATATATATATATATATATATATATATATATATATATATAGGGTGCATATATAATCTAGAGAAAAATAATTTTATGGAACATGAATATTCAAGTACTGAATACGATATTACTTATGTTCCTGCATCCCCAGTTTTTGTAGAAAAAATGCTATTAAGGAATTGAAGGTAATTTTATATTCAAAAAACATGCATGCTAATTCGACACAAAGTATCTACTATAAATCAAACATTATTGGCAAAGAGGAGTTTGCTAGCCATACAGTGAGAGTTCAGTAAAAGTAACCACCAAACCAATAATTTCTTTCACTAGTCTCTCAGGTCTGAGATATGTCCTACTGCAAGATGTTCACTGTTAATTCCCCCTGTCTATGACCTCAGTACAAAAGTAGGCAGCAAAGATTAAGATGCATTAAAAATAATTCCACCGTACTTGATAATAGGGTAGGTAAAACCTGTCGCTGACTAATATTGGTAATGTAGACATACTGTTTTAGTACTGTAGCACTAAAAAGAACATTCACTGTAATGGTCTCCACCTCTATAAGACATATACATAATGTGCATATGTAATATATTAAGAAGTTGTATTTTGGCCACACAAGATGGCAGCAAGAGACACAGTGGAAAAGAAGTTCTAATATACAATGCTATTATTTGAAAAAAGGTGAGAAATCTCTTTTTAGAACAATAGCATTGTATAATAGCAGTAACTTTTGCTTGGCTCTGGGTAATTCAGAAGTTTCTTATGGATGGCTATGTCTGATCACTAAAAAACTCATCCTTGTTATCAAACCACACTAACTGTGACAAAAATCTGCATTACCCACACTTGAACATAAATTATTCCAAAAACATCCATTTGCTGCACCTTGCCTATGGATTTTGCAAGTTTAAAATAGTTCATGTGTGCTGTAAATGTAAACTCTTTTTCACAAAAATATACATTACACTTGGAGAAAATAAGCCTTAATATGTTATCATTTTAAGTGCATTTAACCTTCTAACACACCTCATTTGCTCCCTTTCTCCTTACCCTTTTTTGCCACCTGTCTAATGCTTTCTTGAACAGCTCTGCAGATTCTTTCTCTACTATCAATCACTTGTTCTAGTAGTCCATTCTAAGGTCTACAAACCTCTGTCTGACAAAATAATTTTACAGAGTGAGGAGGTTGTTAGTCTCTGCAATCTGTTGCCTGTATTTCCTTTTAATATTCTTGTGCCATGTGATTACTTCAGATCTCTCTAACATGATTCTTTTTATCAAAATCATGCCCCCCCCCATTTTTATCTGGTCTCATGTGAGAAGAGATCTGCCTCCTCAAATTTCTGCTCTATCTCTTCTCCTCCATCCCATTATCCTTCTTTGTATATTTCCACCAGATTGTTTCAAGAAGCCTGGAGTCTCTTCCTTATATGACCTCCAGTCCTGCACATAGTACCCAGGATGTGGTTTTACCAGGACCCTGTACATTGAAAGCATTACCTCTGTTCTTCTGGATACACCTTAATATTTTATCTGCTACTGCAGGTGCCCTCTTACTGTGGTGTTGGAGAACCAAACCAGATGTGATCAACACCCCCATCCAGACGCTTTTGCTGTTTGGTTGACATCACTTCCACTCCCCCATCTGAAACTTCACACCAGAATTGTTGAAGCATAAGTGCAGCACTTTGCATTTATTTACACTGAACCTAATATATCACTTCTCATGATCATTTGTTTAGCCTTTCAAAATCCTTCTCTATGATCTTCCTAGTTCTTCCCTCCTGCACCTCTAGATGTGCCATCAATAAGATGTTGATCCTGTTTTCTCTTCCTTCAGATATGTCTGGAACAACCACTCTGAAGAATACCAGACACAGGACTTATTCTTGATGTAATCCAATAATTAGTTTTCCAATTTCTGCTATTGTTTGCCTACTCACAGGTCTCTGTGTTCTACTATACCAATGCTCCATGTAAATATTCAGTTCCTAAGCCTTGGTTCTAGCTCCAATTCTTCCAGTGTTCCTATCACCATACTTTGTAAACTGCAGTCAATGGCCCTACTGAACTCCAGCCTGTCCCTGTTTACTGATATTCTTCAGTAAAGTTAGCATGCAATCCCATCATAAAACATTGAAGGTCAACTCTTTCTGGCCATGAAACCATGATGGCTGGGATGTCATTCTCTCTACTGAAGCCTTGTGGTTGAGTGTCATTTGACCATTGTCCACTGATCAAAAGTAGACGCTCATTGAATATGTATACTGGCCATGCTTACCTGTCTATTAAGAATGTCTGCATGAGTATGAATGTGAATTAGGTGGAATCTGACATTTATAATAATTGCCCAATTGCTTTATTCCTATGTAGGACAGATTTTGTGTGTTTATATATGTATGAGGTTGCTAATGACTCTGTGTGTGTGCGCATGTGCGCGCGCGCGCGTGTGTGTGTGTGTGTGTGTGTGTGTGTGTGTGTGTGTGTGTGTGTGTTTATGAGGGTGGATTGTTTCTTTATCACATAGGTGGTATGAGATGCCCCCCACCTCCAAGTAAGAACTATGGTACTGTGAGTTCTGGTGTCTGGGTGCATGGGTGCATTGAATATTGGGTTAGTAGTTTATGTGAGTCTGTGGCATATGTGTGTGTGTGTATGTGGGGGGGGGCATACTTATGAGCATCTGTTTGCAGTGAGTTAATTTCTTGATCAATGCACTGGTTGAAGAATGGTGTTGATCAATAATCAATGTGCTATTTTTATTTATGTGATCGGCAACTAATTTGCTGCTGGTTTTGAGTACCATATCTATTGTTTGCTGTCCTGGAGATTGTTTTTCTGTAGAAGTAATAGAAGCTTTCCCTCCAGAATTATGTGCATTGCATTCTCTGTCACTGTTGTTAACAGGCTTTTACTTCCCTGAATTTCTTTTTCTCCTCCCTCTTTGTCTAAGGGTGCCATTTTTGCTGAGATTCAGTCATTTGGCACTTCTACACAAATCAGTTATTTGCAACACACTGAACACATTTCTGAGAAACCTGAGAGGTAGCCCATCTGGTCCTATCACATTATCTTCCCTAAGTGCAGCTAGTCACCTTCCTACCTTCTCTTTCTCTGATCTGTTGTCTGTCCAATGTTCTCTCCATTCTTCCATGCATGTCTCACTCTCAATGTGGTGCATTCTCTTTTTTCCCCTTTGTGAAGAGTGAAGCAAAGTGTTTCTTGCCATGCTTTTCTTCATTCTTCTGTGATTGCTATCACATATTTGCTAAGACTGGACACTTCTGCTCATCTCTTCCTTCTACCTGCTATGTACAAGAGATGCCATTCCATACCTTTCTGGTCTCTTCTGTTAACTCCCCTTAAACATTTACCTTTTTGACTTCATATAACCTACCATCAGCCAAATCCTTACATATAATCCCTCATCATCTGCCTCTATACACAATAACGTCCAAACTAGTGGTGGCTGGTGACTTCAAATCAAAGGGGGGGGGGTTGCAGAAGACAGCTGAATGGATGGAACCAATGGGAAGGGGTGTGGCCAACTAGAAGGGGGTGGAGCTCTGCTCAAAACCACAACAACTGGAACTTTAATTAAATACACTGCCATGGGTGCCAAACCATCATTACAAGAGTCCAATCAAGACAAAATGAAGTGTGGAAGAAAAAAATATTTCAATGCATTGGCTACATGACAGCTTACTTAATATCTAGATGGAAACAAAAAGGTTATGAGGCATGAAAAAATAAATTACTTTTTAAATACATTAGTGGAATGCCAGTCAAAATCAAGTATAAAAAAAGAAAGCAGCACTCAACTCAAAACACTTCTCCTTGCACTGCAGTTCTAATTATAATTTATATTCAGCTTTATAAAAGTACCAGGTAACATGCTGAAAGTAGCAATCTCTCTGATACCTCCACTTGTAAAAATGTTTCATATCCAAAAAGACCTGCTGCCTGACAACAACTATCTACTTGTTTCATGGGGAAAACATGATCAAAGTAAAAAATGAGCAGCAAACAGGAAACAAGCTGAAGATACAGTGCTTATAGGATTACTGCACAGGTTATGGACCACAAATGATAGATTGGCATTCTGTTTAGTTTACGGGTAAAGCCTGCAAAGATGACAGCAAGTCTCCAACAAATGTAATGAACTTCTAAGAATACTGTAATCCTGTCCTTTATTATAAATATGGCCATATGTATTTCAATACCTAAGGCTTATATGTTATCTAATTATGTAAATATTATCTGCATGGAAACAACAAAAAGGCTTTCAGTGTTGGTAATTCTTTAACAGTATGCTTATTAACGCTTACTTGCATCTTACAATCTCAGACAAGCTTACCTGATGGTCATTAAAGCAATGTTACTTAAACACAGAGCAACAGAGCACTGCGACAGCATGTATTTTCTGAATAAAAAGCATAAATCTATAGTATAAAAATATGGGAGGCAAACCAGAACATTCTGCAAAATCAAGGATAGATGAAAACCCACTGTCGCACTTGTGTCTACCTTGGATGGGGGAATACTCTGTGCACTTGTACTGTATAACTGTTCCTTGCCTTGCCTGGACACATCCAGAGTCACTACATGGGGGAGTGGGGTGCAACAAGTATGTCACAATTTGAAATGTCTCTGGCTGATGGTGGTGGCACTGACGCTCATACCTCTCAACCTCAGAGCAAGAAATCTGGACAAAGCCATACACAGAAGTGGGACAAAGGCCAAAAAATAAGGACAATTTTAAATATTGCTCTTATAAACTTAGAAAGATAATAGAATAGTAGTAGGTCTTGCATTATTATGAATTTTCTGAAGGGTATGAAATCTGAAACTCAAATGTCTATCATTATTTTCTAACTTCAATCTAAAAATCACAATTTTACGAAAAACTGACCAAAAATGTGATGCAAAAATATAAAATTGCCACATAATACAGCTGGGAACCTGTCAAAGAAGGGACACTTTTTTAATATTATTACTGTTAACTTGAACAGCTGACAAAATAAGAGAATCTACATGCATTTCTGAAATAAAAGTGATTTATAACTCTGATCATTACAGCTATTTATAATTGTAAACCCTCCAAGTTTTCTTCCAAAATTACCATTTTGCAGAGGGGTTATTAGGGGGAGAGCCAAAATCGGGGACAGTTTGAGATGTTTGGCTATTCCTAATTCTATAAAGTGATTTATTTGCACATACATCTCAACCTTTTAATGCACAAAATCTGGACAAGGCCAAATATATTGGGGGGACATACAAACAGTAATACAAAATTGCTCTTGTATAAACTTAGGCAGTTGATAAAATAACAGGTCTTGTTTTAGCATGCATTATTTCTGAAGGTTATGACGTCTGAAACTCAATGTCTGTCATTATTTTGTGACTTCATTCCTAAATGATTTGCCAGAAAACCACAAATTTTATGAGGATCAAACCACAAAATAAGAAGCAAAAATTTATTCATTCTGCAATAATCTGGACAGTTGAGAGGTATAGTTTAGCCGGGGCTGTCTTTGAGTTTGCTGCCCTTCCACCCTCCCTCACAAAATCATGGTCCAATGGAGCCTCCCCCCTGCAGCCATTCCAATGTCCCATTCCTTGGCTATTTTGCCCCATTTACCATAAACACTGTAATGTGCACACTGCTTTATTTCTGCATTGATTTGGATTTCATTTGAAAGTTTTAGTTTGCATTTTACAGCACAAACACTAATTGACATCTGCCAAACAAAGTAATTCAGTCTTGTAATGAAAATAGACTTAGCATTAAAACTTCTCTGCCCTTGAAACTCACATTCATTGAAACAGCATTAAAACCCACATTCAAAGAAAATATATTTTGCTAGTGGCAGACAAAGATTAACTTTGGGCTGTTTTCAAATCATAGGCCCCTTGCACATGAAATATGCATGTGTTCTTTGATACGCATTCCTGATTGTATTAAATTATATTCCTTGTGCAATACAGCACAGTTGTTAGAGGGCATTTTAAATTTATTGTTTTGAACATTTTTTCCAGTAAACAATAAAACAAAATGCATGCACCAATAATAACAAAACTGCCCAGTTCAGAACATTTCCATCATAAAAGTCTACTCAAACTTTTACAATACACCAGTATCAGTAAATATGCACAATCTCTGAAGAAGTAAAAGTCATCTAAATAACTCCACATTAAAGAGATCTGCAACTAATAAAGAGGTTGCTGTTAGCAAACAACTGTATAGTTTATTGTTTCATCTACAAATAAAGTGCCTGTTGCCCTTGAGGAATAAATTGCCTATGTTACATTAAAAAATAATAAGCTAGTAATATTGCAATAGGGAATGGATGGTATTAAACTGATAACAGGTTCATAGTTACTAGGTATCTCCGCCAAAAAGGACATTCTCAGGACTGCAGCATCCACTGCCTTTACAACACAGTACAGTATCAGCAATGCATCTACATACTGCGGGAGTAGAACCCACAGCCTTCTGCATCAAAAGCAAGTACACCACCTGTTGTGCTATTAACAATGCAAGCAGACTCAGCATAAGCAGCACCAAACATCTCTTCCCCTGCAGCTCTCAGCTCCTTGTAAAATCTAGTTGACACTCAGCTGTATCTCTGAACTTTGCAGCACAAGAAATCTGGAAAAGCCACATTTTATGAGGGGGGACAAAAGCAAAAATAAAACAGAGACACATTTTAAACATTGCTTGTATAATCTTGGAAAGTTTCTAGAATAAAAATGTTGTGCTACCACCATACATTTCACTGCCAAGTCTTGAACCCAGGACCCTGTGCAAAACAGTCAAAGCAACATACCAATATGCCAAATCAGCTGTTTTGTAAAAGAGAGGAAGACTGAAACTTAAATGGCTACCATTTAGTGAATTCAGTTCTCACCATAGCTATCAATCTCTTAGCATAAAACACCTTGACAAATCCAATAATGGGGGAATACAGCTCCCAAACATATTCAAGTGAATTCAGTTCTCACCATAGCTCTCAACTTTAGCACAAAAAGCCTGGACAAAGTCAATAATGGGGGAATACAGTCCCAAAAATAGGGATAAATTTCAAATATCCATCTTATAAACTTAGAAAATTGATAGAATAATAGGTTTTGTGTTACCATGTACTTTCTGAAGAATATGAAGCCTAAAATTCAAATGCCTGTCATTTTTATTTATTTAACATTTGTTAACTAGGAAAGTCTGACTTAGAACAAAAGCCAGTTTTCACAGAGGCCCAGGGAGAAACACTCCAGACACATATCTTTGTAAGATAGGAGGACACCAGAGCACCCAGATGAAACCCACCCAAACACAGGGTGGACTTGCAGACTCCACACAGAAGGCACCCCAGCCAAGAATCAAACCAGAGAACCTCTAGTTGTCAGGCACCAATGCCACCACTGCACCACTGCACCATCAACTATGTAAAAAAACAAAAATACAGAAACCACAGATTTTTATGAGGAACATAACTGAACAAATATGAGGCAAAAATCTGCAATTTTTTTACAAATGGCAGTGGGTAGGGAATTCAGGATATTCCTAGCTGCACCCAAGGTACAGGGTTCAAGCCTTAGATATTCTCTAACCACCACTATGTATCCTGAGTTCTCTCTAGCCACCAGTATATAGTAACTGGGGCATTACACACACACACACACACACACACACACACACACACACACACACACACACACACACACCCTTGTACCTGCTTCAATTTTCTCATTTCCCGAGTTCATCTGCAGCAGCTTTAGTTGTATGTCCTCAGTCCTGTCTCATGCAAGCAATGCAAAACATCTTCTCGGCTGGTTTTGCTACGAGAGTAGGCTCCAGCCTTCAGATGTTGCAGTCTGGGTCTCTTCCATTCTATGCGATAATCACTGCATAGACTTCTGGGCATCAGACCTGCAGAGATTCCTTCTCCCAATCTAGACTGCTGTGTCAGCAGTCCAGAGTCCTGTGAGTTCTGGGAATGTTGAGCACGCATGCGCAGAGTTCCGGGACTCACGATTTTTTTTCTTTCCTTTCCACAGCTGGGAGGGGGGTTGCAGTTCTGCAGTCCTATAGCACTAGCCACCCCTGGGCCAAAGGCTGAATATATGTGTATTCAGTGTTCACCTCATACTACTTTCTCCCTAACATCAATTTTCCTATTCATCTGCCTTCATCACTCATTCTAATCTTTATTGCCCCTCCTTTAACTATGTTTATAATTCCTTATTTTATCTATCCCTTCTCTCCCCTTAGTTTCCTTTACAACACTGTAAACACATTTAATTATAGCTTTTGTTATTTATGTTCTGTTTTGTAAATACTGTTAATTACCACATACTAACTGCTGGTTTCTTGTACCTCAATGTTTTTCTTTTATCTCAAAACTCAGGCTGGACATGAAACTGGTCATTTATTGATCAGTGATTTATCCTGGTAAACAAACTTAAACAGACAAACAAACAAACAAACAAAAACAAACAAACAAACAAACAAACAAGCAAGCAAGCAAATAAAAAACTAAAATAAATATGTCACTACAGTTGTCTTCTTTTATTTTTGCCTTTTCTTCACCTTCACACTCTAGTACAAAGCCATGAGTGCTTCATCGCTGATGCTGTTGCACACACTGATTTGGTCAAAGTATGCTAACTCATCCTTTTCCATCTCCATGTGTCGCACCACAACTCATTATTGTAAAACTGCACACATTTTCATTGTGCCTTTATTCTTATGCTTCTGTATAACCCTGAACCTCAATAAGTTACAAACACTGTCAGCTATTAGTACCTTAGCATGGACATCTATGATACGTTATGCATTGGTTAGTACCACAATCAGAATTTTGCCCTTTCTTAGACAGTTTTGCAGAAATTGGCTGAAAGTCTCATGGTGAAAGACCTCTATTATGGTCCATCCACATTTTGCACCTCAGAATTTCCCAGTCAGCTCCATATAATTTTTTTTGGTATTACCCTCTTCCTCCTTCCTTACTTCTTTGTTCGTGACTCCAGTCTCACATCTGCCCCCTTCCCCCATGGTTTGTCTAGTGATAATGCCCAGTATCAAGCAACCACTCTCCCTCCTTCCTCTGCCTTAACTATAAGGGTTCTGAACCTAGGTTCTGAGCCTATCTACATCCAAGTCCCAATTCTGATGTGTTGTTCTTCCTCTTTTATGACTTCACATTTGTTGCCCTTCTTTATGTAAATTAGAACTGAGCTTTCTTGTCTCCTTTTATTGCTATTCCTGAACAACCTGTACCCAGACACCTCTACATGCCCCTGCCCTTGTTGTCAGTGTCTTAGTCTTCTGTGAATGCCAAGAATGACCATTCTTCCCTCTTCCATTACTGCTTGCAGTTCTTCAAGTCTTCCTACCTAAATACATTGCATTGCTGACAAGGAAAATTCAGTTGTCCCCTGAGTTACCCTTGCTTTTTTCCTCTGTGAGGTTCAGAATTTCTTTTTACCTTCTGCATTGCTAGCCTCCACCCTGGCATCTGTTTGCCACCTCCCTACGTCTACCTGCTACTATATCAGATCAACAGGATAATGGTTTATGTACCACAGAATGCTTACACCCCTCCAGTCCACCTGGTGGTCTCTTTAAATACCTCTTTCCATAGTTTACTGAGTATAGACTGTAACATCAGGTTCATTGATACTTGGTCTATCCTTTCCTGTTCATCAGTCTCCTAATTTCCTTTGTGATTGAGTCACCAAGAAGAAAAAAACTACTTTTTGCCCAAAAACTGGATTCTCCTTTCCTTTGCTTCCCACTCCATGTTACTATCCGTGTGTCTGTGACCTTTCCATCTCTACTTCTACTTCACTTATTTTTCTTTACATTCTGTGCTGGTCACCACCCTATCTGTGCTGAATGTAATCACTTTCTTATCCCTTCCATGCTATTTCTACAAGATCTTATGACTGTTCAGTCTGTTTTCCTGTCTACCTCGCCCACTTGTGTAAGTGTCATTTCCTTCCTACTTCCCTCTTGCTTTTCATATTATGTGCTAACTCCTGCCTAATCAATTCTTTATTTATTTATTTGACAGTTCTTTACCAGGAAAGTCCGATTGGGCCAGATAGTACTCATTTTTTAGCAGAAACTGAGGGAGAAGAGCTCCACAAACAGAAACTTTCAAAAATCAAATACATTTTAAATCACAAAATATCAATGTTACAGTACAAAACATCAAGTACAGATATATTAAATCACAAAGTATCATGCTACACTACAAATCATAACAATTAAAAATGTAATGAGAATAAAACATTGAACATATGCTTCATAGTAAAGTGAAATGAGAAACAACAACATGAGTTGGAGAAAACGTGAGGAAAAACTTAGTAGTCGTAATATTTGTTACACAGATTAGTATGTGATAAATGAGACCTGAGACAATTTTACTAGGACATTTTAAAGACATATAAGAGCTTATATGAAGAAAGACAGTGAGGGGAAATTGAGAGATGTCTTGGAATGAAAGATGATGTTCATGTTATGGTTACAGAAGAAAGAAAGGTGGGGAGAAGGAGATTATGAGAGTGCAGCTTAAGTCAGTAGGGAGAAAGAGAAAGAGGTAGGGGATAGGTCTGCAGAAATGAAGTGGATAAAGGGAGGGAGTGTGAAAAAACAAAATAAAGAACTACAGAAGGAGGCTGGAGGAAGTTATGAAGTGTGATTTAGGTTGTAGAGGGTGAGTGAAGTTTAGGGAGTAAATTCATCCAGGAATGGCACAGGAACAGGTCCAAGATTTTGTAAAGTATTCTTTTAGGGAGCATTTAAAGATGGGTAGATTAGAAAAAGTTCTGGTGGTTAGAGGTAATGATTTCCATTGTTTTTGCTACTGAGTACAAGTACAGGCTTTGTCCAGGAGTTTTATTTAGTTTATTTATGGTGAGTGGTTATTTGTCTTCTGCTCTAAGAGTTATTTTAGGGAAATACATGTCAATTAAAGGGTAAGAGCTGGACAGGCTAATGGTTTGTGTATGATTTTATGTACTGTTATAATGAATGTAGGAGAGGTTAAGGGAGAGTTCTACCTAGCTAACGGTATGCAGAACTTTGCAGTGATGAGTAAAGGAGGATGAACTAGCAACAAACCTGACAATTTTGTTGTAGCAGCTTTTAAGTTTATTTATTTATTTATTTTTGGAGGATTGTAAATTGGTTAGAATTGGTGCTCCATAGAGTAGGAAGGGCGGAAGGTAACTTCTGACTTGAGTAATGTTTGTGGGTGTGCTCAGAAACAGTTTGTTTCTGTAAAGCATGCCTAGTTTTGATGGGTTTTCTTGATATTGCTTTGAATGTGGAGGTCAAATTTAAGATTTTTATTTATTATGACTCCTAATAGTTTGGTTTGGTGGACTAATTCAATTTCAATGCCACTTGAGAAGATTTTTGAAAGATGATCTGTTAGGTGTGTGAGATTTTGGGGTAAAGAGAAGGGTTTTATTTTTTTTTGGGGGGGGTTAAATAAGAGTTCTGCTCTTATAAGCCAGGTTTCAATGGAGATGACAGCTTGTTGAGTGATTTCTTAGAGGTGATGTAAAGTGTTTGAAGAGCAGATGATAATAGAGTCATCTGCATATTGAATCAAGGTGCCTTCACAAGAAGATGAACGTAGGTAACTGATAAAAATATTAAACAGTAGACGGCCAAGGATGGATCTTTGTGGGACTCCTGTAAAACTGGGAAGGTATGCAAAGATGGATGCTTGCCATTTCACAGCGTGTTGCCTGTTGGCATGGTAGCTAGAGAACTATTGAATAGATGGAGATGATAGACCGAGTGTGGATAGCTGATTGAGAAGTTTACTGAAAGAGTCCATGTCAAAGGCTTTAATAGGCCTGAAGATACTCCAGGTAAAAGTTTACTTGAGTTGAGACCTTTATTGACCATGTCTGTAAATGATAGTAATGCAGTGGAGGTGCTGTGGTCTGGCCAAAATCCATGCTGGGTTTTGGTGATTAGCTTATTTTGTAAGTGATAGTGGGAAGTTGTTGATCTATACATCTTTCAAGAAATTGAGAAAGCAGAGACAGAATGTTTATGGGACAGAAATCTGTAATGTCACTGGAATTACCTTCTTTATGTAAGGGGGTAATATGGGCCATTTTCCATAAGTTAGGGACACAGGATTCTGTTATTGATCTAATAATGAGAATGCTGATTGGGTATGCTATTGCATCTGCTGCTAGATTTAGGTATTCTGGGGGAAGGTTGCCAGCTGAGGAAGAACAAGGTTTTAGTTTATGTAAATGCTTTTTGTGAGAGTTATAGAAAATGGTTGAAAGGTGAAGTAGGTTGGGTTGTCTGTATGTGCATTGGAGCGGTTGCAGTTAAGTGAGTTTTATGAAGGAAATGTGCTAGGGTCTAAGGTAGGGGACGTTAGCTGCATGGAAGTGGGTGTGTTAGGTGAGTTTAAGGTTAACTTGGCTATGCATTCTATGAAGTATGCATTATAACAGGTAGCTGTTTGAAAAGGAAGAATGTCTGGGTATGGGAAGGGATCCTCTTGGTACCTGGGTTGATGAGAGAGGATATGGAGGACCAGAATTTTTTAGGATTGTTTTTCTGGCTATCTTGTAGGTATAATAAGACTTTTTATCTCTATTAACTTGTTTCTTGACTTGATTTTGCAGCTGTCTGAATAGTTGCTAATTGTTGTCATTTTTATTGTTTTACGAGTTAATCCACAATTTGTCTCTGTCTTTCAAAAGGAGTTTGCATGGGCTGGTGCTTCTGATTCTTTTTGCATGCAGTGGGGCTAAGTACTCAACTGCATTAATTAAGGGGAGTCTTTTTAGGATGGACCAGTTAACTGCTTTCAGACCCCAACGAAAGACTACTTGGAGAAACTGAAGATATTACGGGTAGTTTTGAGCTTATATTCTGTTGTTAGTCGTGTAATACTCCTGTGGGTGTAAGCTGGCAGGTGGTCACTTAGTGTATTAGGAAGTGTACTTGAGGAGGTAAATTAGATGGGTTGGTAACCAGGATTCAGTTCAGGATAGATTGTTGGGAGTTATTTTTGCCATACCCTCCTGGTATATTAATAAGTGGAGTAAAACCAAAGAGGTTCTTGCTGATGACTACTGAATTTGCAGATAAGGACTACCAGTCAATGCTTATATCACCCAGGAGGATAATTTCATTTGTGATTCTTTCTGCTATCCAGGATAGTATGTTTTCAAGTATTGGAATGTTCTGGCCGGGGGGGGGGGGGATATATAGCACAGCAATGCATATGCTCTTGGCTCAATTAAGTTTTAGGGATGAGATGAGAATTTCTGTTTTTCCAAAATTTGGGATTGTGGCTGTATATGTAATTACTGTGAACATATTTGGGAAGAATATAGGTAATCCACCTGCTTTTTTACATATTCTGTCAAGCCTAATAATATTATAACCAGAGTGTGGTATTTCAGCATCTTTTATTTCAGGTTTTAGCCATGTCTCTGTTGTGGCTAGGATGTCTGGGTTATTTTGGGTCATTGAGCATGAAAATCTATGATTTTGTTGCTTATGCTTCTAATGTTTAGCGTGACTATTTTTAAAGTTTTCCCATCACCTTATCACTTGTAACTACTGCTTGCATTTGATTTTTCACCCTGGCTCCTTCCCTTTGGCCTCCTTTTGAGTCTGAATCTTCTGTGTCTTCTCCCTGCTGTGCTCTGCTTCACCACACTTGCTTGTACTCATTAGATACCCTTTATCCATGTTAAGTTATCCTTATCTCATCAATTCCCAACTCATCCTGTCTGCAGTCCCCTGCTTTCCTCCTTCTCTCCAGTCCAACTCTATCATTTCATGGCTGACTAGCCAGTCTGCTAATGTCTCTAGCTCCCCTATTCTACTCTGAAGTTTTACCTCCTGCAGATTGCACATCCTCTACCAGTACAAAAAAAGCCTTCTGAAAGAAACAGCTGCTCCACATCCTGAGTTACTCAAAAAACCCTCCCCTATTCTTCTTATCCAGCCTGTGCTATTTATATGATGTCCCATTCTTGGATTCTAATTGTTTTTCCTTTATTTTTATTGTTATATTTCTGTGCTATACATAGGAAGACAGACAGCTGGATAGATATATAGATTAATATACAGTTAGATATATACATGTATATAAAGTGAACAGATCTTACCACAAATACATACAGGACCAGTTCAGAAAAAGCCTATACCATCAAAAAAAAAAGAATTGCAAGCCTCCATTTATAATATGAGTTTTGCAAATTATACCTTACCACTATAAAAGTGCATCACTCCCCTGGCTTTTGAATGTACATTGGTCCACAAATCTTTATTAATGCTTTCAGGTCATATTTAGCCACCATTTGAGCTGGCATTTAGTTGTATGAGGGCCTTAAAAGATGTGACCTATATGCATTTGCTGTTAAGTATAAGTTTCAGGACACAATGAAGGCAAACATAGTGTGTAAAGCTTATAAACTGAAAACAGAGTAAAAAAATAATTCTAGCAGCTGGCTTATGCCTATGGTGTTATGAGGTGTGTGAAAAACATTTATGCTTAGCCTATTACTTTGTAGGAAAAGGGACTAACTTAACCTTATATCCTTTAAGATTATTACATTTCCATTAGCTAGCAATAAGGAATACATGTATATTCTTGTGTGTAAAATCTATTACATTAGTTATCTTGGCTACCATTCTTCAAGGATATACTTTTAGGGGAAGAATGGTTCTATGTGAGTATTTGCTAAAGTCCTTAAAAGCTCCATGTATTTATTCTTTTTGGTTTTGTTTGTTTTTTTAGATACTTATTTGTAGTGCTATGGTTATGCACCATAATTAACCAAGACTGAAGAAAAAAACTGCCCAGAGCTCTTGCTTCATCTGAAGCACAGGCCTACAAGTTTGATAACTGGACAATCAGTAAGGTTATACATGGCTGGTTTTCAACATATTCAGACAGAACCTGCTGTAAATTTATAATAAAAATGTAGAAGTACTATCTACCCATGAATTTAAAGTGGATACTTCCTAGTAATTTAAAAAGCTAGACTAATTTTTGCCTGAAACATTACTTATTTCAGTAGAACATTTACTATTAATAAGGTCTGCCAACTCTGATTCTGACTTGCATGTGGCAAGGGCTAATAATAAACCTTTATTTAAAAACGCTTGTTTTGGGTTTCAAAAAGTAAAAGGCATTATCATTTGAACTGATTTATTGTTTGATGTTGTAGGAAAAAACACATAACAAACTAGTGCTTAAGTAACACTAGAAATATGATGCCTGTAAAACTACTTTTTATGCTGGTCCATTGGCTGTGAAATAAATTGCATCTGAAAAGGATCATATTTATATATTTTGGCCAGAAATGTAGAATCAACTTTTTGTAATTGTACTGTTACTAAGTAAACTAAATGCACCATCATTGTAAAAGTACAACAATTGCAAGGTTTGTTAGACTTAGGATCCTTGATTAAACTAATGAGATCATAATACGATTGTAAAGATAAAACCACTAGCAAGTAGAAAGCTGAGGTTATGTGTTTTTCATGGTGACAAAATGGAATACCGCATAATGGAAATAGAAATGCAAAGCTCTGTAGGCAAAATATTACATCCAGGGGTTTTGGTACCTAACTTAACATATAATGTGATGATATGTCAAGACTTTACCCAAAATCAAAGAGCTGTAGCAAATGTGTGGGGGGAGGCATTTAACTACATATACTATCAAGAGATACATGGGTCCAGCAATGAAAAAGTATGGAACTTGAAACTTGCAATGAGGCAAAATTTCTCTTGGTGTAGAAAGGTTTGAAATAAAAAACTCATGCAGTTTCTTACAAGATATTTCCTGTAGTTAAGGTAACAAAAGAGGTCAGTACACACTGACAGGGATGAGGTCAGTTAATGCTTTAATTTTTTAAAAATGTCAGGATTAGGTCACAGTTACTGACAACATTAGAGATGTAGGGGTAAAGAATGAGACAGAGACAAATGAATCTCACTCTGAAGTAAATTTGAAGAAGGAACTTGAAAAGAGCCCTTATCTTCTCCCTGATGTACCAGAAGAGAGACACAAATAGAAACAGAAGCAATAGTCCAGAAGTTGAGCAAGTATAATGGCTACTGAACTAAAATTCTTGGCAGAAAAAAAATATTTTCATGAATTATTGTTTTCAAAGGATAAAGAGAAAGAATAAGAAAAGATTCTAAGCCTAAACAGGGGTCCAGGGAAGTAAATATTGTGGGAAGAAATATCCAGGGAATTGTTATGGCTAGGCTTGTATAGGCCCTAGGGCCGATAGACTAGTACCAACCTATGAACCTATAAACCTTTGTAGGAAAACAGTCTAAATTCCCTACTTTGTGCCAGATTACCGAAGAAAGCAATGCTTATCTGGCTGAACTTCACACAAGCCATATTGAATCCAAAACTTATCTAAACATTCCTGTATTAATTTGTGATTGACTCTGCAGTAGCTTGGTTAGAGAAGTTTGTATTTGAATTTATATTTTATTTTTATCACTGTTTTTCACTGTTTATAGAAAGGAAAGGATAGGTTGTAGACAAGAAGATTTACTTTGATTCATATTTTGTTGTTTTACCTTTAATTTTCACTGTTAGTTGTTAGACAGAGAAGATAGGTTTTAGACAGGCCGACTCTAGCCATCCCAAGGGTTCTAGTCAGCTATAAATCCACTCAGACTGCAGAGAGGACAATCCAGCATTTACCTAAACAACACTGTCTTGGTTTGTGATTTATTGAGCTTTACTTTTAAAAAGAGGTACAACTGCAATTGACAGTCAGCAGAAGCTACTGAGCAAATTTGCATATGATATAAAGGAATTCCAACTTTTGTGTGTCTTTCACAAATTGTATGGTCAGCGCACCAATTTTACCGTACTTAATTTAATATTTAGTTTTATATTGCTTGTGTGATTTTTCTCATAGAAATTGATTTAAGTTCTCTTTGAATTCTGTGGTAACTGATTTTAATTATTCTTTTCTTTTAGAATTTTTATTCCTTTATAGCTGAATATGGAATGAGTATGCCATCAGTGACTTGCTAAAGCGCAGATATAAATACATGCTATGTATATTTAAAAATAACACCTGATAACACTGATGTGTGTTTCTCATGTCAAAAGTTGGATGATTTGCTTACCATTATTAGTAGTAAATCTTGACTGACTGATAACAATTTCACTTGTCCAATTGGCAGGGCTTGGAGAACTGTTGTTACATATATTAATGATTGGAACAATGAGATAAATAATGTTAAGCAAAAAAGCAAATGGAACACATTTAGGAAAGGATGTGTCTATTTTCTGTAATGACCATACAACCCCTATGAAAAAAGATAATGCCACTGACAACTGTGGCATTCTGGATGCAAATATTCAGCAATCTGAGGATTTAGAACATACAGAAGGAAATAAAAAAAAAAGAAAAAAAGGAAAAAGTTCACAACAAATAACAAGAAAAAAAGAAATGTCTGTAATGCAAAGAGAATACATGCTAAAAAGGATACTGCTTTGTTATGCAACACACAGATGAGAGGGAATGCTCAAATGTTTATATCAAAAAACCTTCGGTCTACAGAAAAATGTATAATTTTTCCAAAAGAGAAGGTAGAAAAAAGAGGCAACGGCAGGTGAAAAAGAACAAAAAAACAAAAACTCAACATGGAAAGATCGAACAGCATTACAGTAAAAAAAAAGAGGAGAAAGACAGCTGTTGACAACATGGCTCAAGCTGTGGATGTAGAGAGCTATCTGAATGAGAATTATATGCTTGCAGACGTAATTAGCAATGAAATAAGTGGGATTAATAAGGCTAATGGTGATGAAGATCATTCCTTTGTGACAACTGATAGAGCAGGTATTATTGAATCAGGAGTTAGAGATTCTTTAGCATTGTTCAGGAAAGATATTCTTATAATTGGAGATGCAATTATTAGATGAACTGATACTTACATTTGCAGAGAAGATAATGAACATCAAAAAGTGTTATGCTTGCCAGGAGCAAAAATAGAGGATGTATGGCAGGCCTTAGAATACCTTAATGCAAGGAAATATGGATCTATTTTTATTCATGTTGGTACAAATTATCTCATCCACAAGGACTCTCTGAGTGTTAGTGGGGAGCTTATAGCCGTCTTAGGCAGCTTAGCTTGTACAGGTGTTAGGACATATTTTTCAAAAATCACATATAGAAAGATGAGTCAGGTCACTGTAAATAATATGATTTCTGGGATAATAATATCTTGAAAAAAATACCAAGTTTTAAAAAATGGAAATATGTAGAGCATTCTAGCCAAATTTTGGGCAGATGTGTTCAGGCAGGATGGCATACACTTGTTAAGATCAGGGAAGTGAATTTTTGCAACAGATTCTGCAATATTTGACAAACACAAGGCAGGATTTTTTCCAGGTCAAAAATTTAACATTTCACATATAACAAAATTTGATGCATCTCTGATGGTTGTTAATCTAGGAGCATTTTTTTTTGGAAAATTGCTACATTCCCACAAGATTGATGCTGTTATTACTTGTGAAACATGATTAACAAACAATGACTGGAAACAAGTTCTATTTGGGTATAAATGTTTTTACTATTACATACATTCTAACAAAAAATAAAGTAGAGGTGTTATGATAAGAATCAAGGATAGTTATGAGGCCTGTGATTATTACATGTTCAGTGATAACATCAATACTATAGATTGTATAACTGTGATAATAAAGACAGCCTTGAAACATATAACAATTACTGGAGTGTATAGACCACCAAAGTCAAGTGCTGGTGACCTAGAGGAATTCATAGTATTCTTGCATGAAACACAGGAGGGAAGAATAATAGTGGCTGGGGACTTAAATTTACCAGAAGCAGACTGGAATAATATTGATTCAACAACATTTGGATGGTGCAGTGGTGCAGAAGTTTGCATTGTCGCCTCACAGCAAGAGGTCCGCCGGTTTGGTTCTAGGCTGGGTTGCCTTCTGTGTAGAGTCTGTATGTCCTCCCTGTGTTCATATGAGTTTTCTCTGGGTGCTCTGGTTTCCTCCCACATCAGAAAGACATGGATCTAGAGTGTTTCTCCCTGGGCCTCTGCTGAAAACTGGCTCATTCCAAGTCAGATTTTCACGGTAAATTAAAGTTAAATAAATACATTTACTATTTGGAATCTAGTTCTTGGAAGTCCAGGCTAGAGTAGATGGCCTTTGGCTTGCTAAGTTTGCTAGCAAATGTAAACTAGACACAATCATTGACTCCCTCAGTGAGGAGCTAACACAAACAAAGGACTGGTGTCAAAGTCACTGTCTAAAACTAATGCAAAAAAGTGCACTATTATCTTATTTGGCAAAGCAGAATTTCCCACTACTTACAATATTGACAGCACCCCTCTAAGTTCAAACCCAGTGGTGAGAGATCTAGGAACACAGGTCAACAGCAATCTGAACTTTGACCACCAGGTTTCCACAGTGGTAAGGAATGCCTTCTACATTGCACAGCTCATAAGTAAAGGTATTGCATCTAGGTCTAAAAATGTTATACCCCATTTTACTTGACCTTAATTAAACCATTAATAGAGTACAATACTCCCTTCTGCATGTATCTCACCAGACACCTACAGCAACTGGAGACACCACATAGGTTTCTCACTAAGAAGATACAGGGCCTCCAAACCATGACCTATGTGGATAGACTGAAAACCCTGTCACTGTACTCTGTATCATAAAGTCTACTGACAGGCAACTTGTGCCAGGCCTACAGGGCAGTCTCAGACCCCAAACTGATGGAAATGATACACTTCTGCAAATAAAATGGCACAAGAGTCTCTCACTCGAGTGATCCCAACCTTGCCAGTGAGATTAACAGACCATGCTGGAGAGACAGGTATGTCTCCCAGAGATTGCCACTGCTCTGGAATAAACTTCCAATTCTTGTCAAGCAGAGCTCCTCAATGACAATATTCATGAACAACCTGGACAAATGGATGGGTGACCACAAATTAACCCCAGGGGTGGCACCTATGTCCTTCATGAACAGAGGTAGTGGGAGCTGATCTGTAAAGTATGTCCATCTAACCAAGGATAATTGGGGCAACCGGGATTGACATGGTTAGGCTTATAAAAGCTATAGGGCTGCTAGCCTAGTAACCTTCTATGAACCTACTAGGTCATATAACTATGGGGAGATTCCCCAAAATTAGAGACATGCACTTATCAAACCTGTCTTTAAGGGGAAAGGGGAGTAGGACAAATGCAGAGTCATACAAACTCTTAAGTCTACTTTCATGCTGTAGAAATATAATTGAGAAGGCAATATTGGATAAGTTATTGTCAGAACTGAAAGGTTGGGACGTGAAACGGTATATCAGCATGCATATGTTGAAAATAGATCTATTATCACATGTAACACGAGTTCTATAATAATATAATAACAGCTATGAATGACAAATTGTGCTGTGATGTAATATGTATAGATTTATCTTCAGCATCTGACAAGGTTATACACAAAACACTGATCAATAAATTAGAACAACTAGGTATTGTTTTACTCTTCATAAGATGCATAGCTACATGACATACAAATAGGACATGGCAAGTATCATACAGCAAATGGACAGGTGAAATTCATGATTACATTCAGGGCATCCCACAAGGCTCTGGCTCCTAGCCACATACTTGTTTAGATTGTACCTTTCAAATCTATCTTCTTCATCTGAGGTGTTCTACAGTCGGTATCCAGATGACTTGAAATTGGGTAAACTGATTATATGTGCTACAGATAGGACATGTCTGTAAAAGAACTTAACTTAATTTACGAATTAGGCACAGGAGAATAATATGCTGATAAATACATCAAAAACTAAGTATATGAGATTTGGGAGACATAAATTGAAAGGTGAGTATTTCATACAGCACACATTGAGTGAAACTGTAGATTCATTTAAGGACCTGGATATAAGAGTAGATTCGGATATGAGTTTTTCTAATCATATCAACCAATTGGTTAATAATAGTTATAGAAGTATAAGTTGCATAAAAATATTTATAAATTCTAGGAAATCAGAAATGATGAAGTAATTGTTAATTATATTAGACCCAAAAGTGAGTATGGAATAACAATATGGAAACCTTTTAAGAAAACACACAAGTAAACTGGAACGACTACGGCAGAAATATACCAAGGGCATCCATGGATGTGAAAATTTAGATTATTATGAAAGATTAAAATATCTGAACTTGTACAGTATCTCATGTAGGTATTTAAGAGGAGACCTTATTCCATGGAAAGAATCTATGATTCAGATACATGTAAATCCATACATTGAAATGTATCATTAGCATCTCAATAACTTGTCTCTGAATCAAACACTGCACTGTGAGACCTGGATACATTTCTGAATTTGACACTGAGTTTCCCTAAGATTCAAAAAGATCCTCTCCTCCTTCACTAATTGGCCAATGCAGGTTGGTCAGTTAGTGAAATGGAAAAAAAACTTTTATTCAGGGAAATGGTAAAGCCACAAAGGGAAACTTATCATTAGCATCCCATTACCATGTCTCTCAGTCAAACAGTGCACTGTCAGACCTGACAAAGCTAGTGCTGTCTCTCTAAGCCCATATACTCAGGCAGCATAAGCCCCCCTACACAGTTACATATGCACAAACACATCCATGCACTTATGCACTTGCAAGCACGCGTGCACACAGACACACACACACACACACACACACACACACACACACACACACACACACATAGATGCCCTTAAAGGCATGCAAACCACATTCATACACATACACATATACAGACACTCACATGCACACATATACATACATACATACATTCGCTTTCATGCCATTATGGGCATGCACACCAAATCCATACACATACAGATACACAGACATACACAGATACACACACACACACACACACACGCACACACACGCACACACACATACACACACACACACACACACACACATATGTGCTATGTTCTCCTATACCTGCCTATACTATGATTATCCCCATGGGAGTGAAAGGGTAAATGCTGTCAAAAGACCACATTCACTTTTTGTCCAAGAGAGAAAAAGACAATAACTCAGTTGACTGATTCTTTGATTTGCTCTGCAGAGCTAATCAGGAGATGCTGCCATTTCTTGGGGGAATACACGTAGCTTATTACCATTAACTACCACCAGACTGCTTCCATAAATAAACTACTTTCCATAGTGGGACACCAGTGTCTGAATCAGAATGGCTTACTCTGATCTAGAAAACCTTCTGACTTAAGATTTTTGCATTACAGTATGACATTACAAATGACACCCTTTATCTCATTTAATGATTTGTGGATATTCAGGCTCTTATTACTTTAGATGTTGAAAACATGTTTTATGAAGGGTTATAATAATGATTTTATGTCCATTAGTATAAAATTTAATGAACACCTAAAGGGTATGATTATTAATTGTATGTTTAGTAAGCTTCTACCAACTGGTTTTAATTCAAGTAAGATGGAATTGCAAGCACTAAAACTCCTGGAAGTTGTTTGTAAACACAACCAAATAGTCAGAGAAGAGACATTTGCAATTGTTATGCCACTAGTCATTTCTGACCTATCACCATTTATAGGGCTTTCTTTTGTCTTCCTGCCAGATGCTAAACTGCCTTTAGAGAGTACTAGCCATCTGTTATAAATGGAAGCAAATTTCATATTTTATATGAAACATGCATTCCAAGGGTTTGGATAATGAACTTAACATAAAATACATCCTATAAAAGTACTGTATTTCCTGTCAAAGAATATACCTACTGGATTATGTAACTATGCCAAACCATCTTTTCCATTTGTACCAATGTACCTTGGCATGGAGATGAAATAGAAACAGATAGATTTAAAATGTATGACTTGCAAGATAAACTGAGTGCCATTGATAAACAGAACTCTGCAGACTTCTTTCAGGAGTACAAAGATGTGATCTGGGACATAGAAAACTATTCAGGATCTGTCACATTAGGGGTAAAAACAAACATTTACATGAGAGCAGAAAGATACACTGAAGAAATTATTCACTGGTCTCTTAGACAATGGCATTCAGATCACTACCACTATTTATCTTTGGCTTTAAGTTACCCCAGGATGGGTCTAGGAAAATTCCACTGGGATTACTGCATTACCCCAGCAAACAAATGGAAACCAAAACAAACTAACAGCAAACACACGTATAATGCGCTGCTGCATATGTGCTAAAGTTTACATTGGCACAGAGATATTCAGTTGGTAATCTGATTATCAGCTTTTATGACTCAAGACTCCTCAAACAAAGATAGTCTTTGAGCTCCCTAAATTTGATGACATATGGTTAAGAAACTGACAGGCAGTTTTGTTTTTAGTCCATTTTGCTGTGTAAGCTGAAATTCCCTATCCTGACATAATTTCATATGTGAATGTAAGACGTCTTCCATGGGCTATGTGGATTGCCCCCACCAATAACTTGCAAATATGTCTTTTGAACATAAAGGTGGAATTCATAAAATTTTGCATGAGATGTACATGATGTGTACACCTTCAGTAGCCTTTCTGAAGACAGCAAAAGCAAGATATACACAATTGGTAACCTGTATGAATTCCCTCCTATATTTTTGCAGTTTTACAAAATGGGACATTATTTAAATGGGTTTCGATTTTCTGAACCAAACCTTATTTATCTACAACTCTGTGTGCTACAAAAGAGGTAATGTGGATAATTCTTATCTTTGATAGCTACATTAAAGGCCTCATTTACTTTAGAAACAATAGTAAGCTTGGTGATATGTTTTTGAATTGTGTACAGTGAATGAGAATCAGAAAATAAATCTTAATTTACAAATGTATTTCTCTGTACAATTTATTGTACACATTTTGTTAAACAAATGGAATGAGTCATCATTAAAAAGGTATTTTTATCATTATATCTGTCTCAAGATGAGCAGGTCATGGGTGGGATTCACACTAGTCCACTGTGCTGCAAAATTATTTCATTGTAATTCCTCTCCAAAAAGCAGCTTACAATGATGTAACTTAAGTTACTTAGAGTAAGACATTAGACACAGTATCCTATGTCTTGCCTCAAGCCTCTGGCAAACTGGTTACCTCTATTTGCTATAAATGAGGTACTAGCCTGATTATATAATGTAGAAATAGCACATGACATTAATTGTGGCACAGTGGTGCAGCAGATAATGTTGTCGCCTTACAGCAAGAGGTTCCCGAGTTCAATTCTCAGCTGGGGCACCTTCTGTGTGGAATTTGCATGTCCTCCCTGTGTTTGCATGGGTTTCCTCTGGGTGCCCTAGTTTACTCCCACATTCCAAATACATGCACTAGGTGGATTTGGTACACTGAACTGGCCATAGGTGTGAGTGTGTGGTGTGTAAAAACTACCACAGCAGAGCTAGCTACCTGTCAGAGTAAACCTTGGCTCTAGATGATTGTCACTACTGAAGTGATACCCTGACCCCATGTGCAAAAAAAGGGGTGATGGATGGATGACTTGCCTTATCATGAGGTATCCTCTCACATCAGTATGCACTGTGGCATATTAAAAATGTATTGTAATTACACTTAACTAATAATGTTAACAATAGATAGCTGCTACTTCAGGTATCTGTGCTTATCATCACAGTATAAGAGTGTAACTGATCTAAAAACTTTTTAAATTGGAGGTATAGTGGCACAGCGGCAAGGTCTCTTTATCATAGTTCCAGGGCAGAGTCCTTGTTTTTGTGGGCTCTGCATGTTATCCCTGGGTCTGCATGTTTTTTTTTTTCTCCAGATAATCTTTTTTCCATCCACCCCTACCAAAAAAAATACATAAATAAATAAACATGCATGTTGACTGTCCTTGTGGCCTCAGTGTTGACTTGAAATTGCTTGAGGACCAGTTTATATACCTGGTTAACAAATTAATAAAACTGAAAATTGTTATCTAGTGTATATCCTAGCAGGCATATTAACAACATGTCTTTCTACTGCTCTGAGTCTGACTGCAACTGTCAAAACAGAATAACTGTTAATGGAATTAATGTAGAACTTTGTTTGTGAACATTTGTTTTGCTTATTATAATATATCTTTAGTCTGCAGACATAGCAGTAGTATGCATTTAGCCTAATGTATGCTCAGGTTTGTATGTAGAAAGGAAAAAAAAACATCTGAGTGGCTCGTTCAGGCTTATGAAATATTTTCTGAAAACTGATATCATTCAGTGCATGCCTCCATGCTGACAGCAAATATGGATGTTAATTTTGATGAGTTTTTATATACGATCTAAATTTCAAACTTGGGAAACAGCAATACATCTCTAAAAAAAAAAATCTTTGTGAAAACACATTAGCATTCCACAAACTGCTCCACATTCAATACATCAAAGGTTGAAGGCTCTTACCAGCCCTATTAGCTACAAACTTTAATTTCCCTTCGGGGCTGGCAGGTTACAGTGAGACTACAGCAACAATTACAAGTTCTTTTTGCTGACAACCTACTTGGATCAATAAAGTCTGTAGCATCTTGAATCGAGTATGGGATCCTCTGGCAAAACAGAGCTACTCATGGCACAAAAGACACATGACTCTAGCTTGCTGCAGGATAAAAAAAAAATGACTGGCACAGAAAACTGTTGATATTCACATAAAAGCAAGGTTAAGTTTCATATAGCTCTTTGGGTAAATCATTTCAGGTTTTTACTTTTGTTTATTATTTATTAACTTATTTGTTTTATGTATCTGTCTTTTTGTCTGTCTATTTATCCATCTTTCCCTACTTAAACAAAAAGTTTACTTTGGTCTGTTAGCCCTTTGTAATCTTGTAATCTGTCTGGCGTATCAGACTCAGACCTTATGCCATTCAAAGAGAAAGACACTGAAAAGGAAACAACAACAATAAACACAGGGAGATTCAATAAAGGGTGATGTACACATGGCTGCAAATATTTTTAGATTCGGTAAACTCCCTGTAGTGGCATGCACTCACGCACAAACATGACAATTTCCATGGCATGCAAACTACAGAATAAGTAGCTGAATTATATGCTAATGAAGCAAACTGACACAGTGGAATGATTCAACAAGCTGTAAAGCAACCGTGTAGACTCCATGCTCATGTTCCCCATGCATTTAAAAGTTTTACGAATACAGAAACAGAATGGAGTCTACATGGAAATAAAAGCAAGCAAAAGTCCCTTGATTTGTACAGAACTGACCATTACATGTAACCCCACACACTTCATGACATTATTAGACATTGTGGATACTAGAAAATTAGATTAACAATAGCAACAATTCTTTTTAAAGTGCCATGACATAAATGTAGGTTTGCTCCCTCAACCCCAAATGAAGAACATACTGGTAACTAATGTAGACAGCTAAAAGTCTAAACCCCATGAAACAGACTATTCATACTGTCATGTAAGCATATGCAGTATGTATGTGAAGGAATACAGTCAGATATTATCAAAACCTGTATTTCCTTGTGCAGATATATAGCAAACTAATAGCCTTCCTTGTGTGCACAGAATTGGGTTCCCCTTCAGTTTCTCTACCTACACGGTTACCAACGGTGTAGATTCACAGTTGTCAGCATGGTGAAGATGCAGATGAAGTAAAAACTCATTAAAATTGCTGAATCCCCAAAAAATGTAACAGTGTAGGGATGTTCACTTTGTGTAGGCACTTCCACAGTCTTTGTATTCAATGGATAGAAACAGTGAATGATGATATTAGGGGTGTGTGTCAGGTTACACTTACAGAGGGGTTATTGTAGGTTTCTGAACTATGAAAGTGCATGTAAGCAGTGCACAATTCATACGTTCTGTTTCATCCTCTTTATTATTTGTTAAAATGTGCCATCTGTCCACTTTAAATTATTTGTTTTTATTTAATTTTTGTCATTGTTTGCATGATGCAGTGCTTACTGCAACCACTGGAAGCAGGGGAATGAAAGGCAGGTTTCTTGGTGCATCTCACATAAATATTCCTGTGGCACTAGGTGTATGTGTATGGCTAGAGTCTAGCTAATCCTGGGTTCTAGTATTGGGTCTGCAACATTTCCTTCACTTTTTAAGTTGCATGTCTGCACAATATCACAGGAACATAGAAACGTAATAACAAGCAGAGTTGATATATTCAGTAAAGCAGTAGATGTTTTTCATAGCTGCTAATTACAGCATAAGCAGGTGATTTTCAGTATGCTGGAGCTATTCAACAAGCTATAAAGCATAAATGTAGCCTCCATTCTGTTTTTTCTTGAATAGTTCAATACCATGGGAGTTGAGACAAGAAAATTTTAGCCTTGAAATAAAATTGTGTCAATGGCTGAATTTGCAAGTTAAGCCCTGAACCTAGAATGTATTCTTTAATAATATGATGGCATATCCTTGTATTTCTTAACTTGATGCAGTAATAAAGTAAATAGTGGTGGATGTTTATAGAAAGTACCTTAAGATGTGATAGCAGACACTTATTTCACATATATGTGTGCATTACTAAGTTTTTGTTTTGTCTTATTCTTCTCATTTTTAATTGAACAATTTGTGTGATGCACTGCATATAAAACTACATGTGGAAACACTGCAAACTAAGGGCACGGTCTAAGTATATGTCATATATCTACAATCTTCTTCTTCTTCTTCTTCTTCTTTCAGCTTTTCCCAGTTAGGGGTCGGCACAGTGGATCACCTGTCCACTCATGATTGGCAGTAGAGTTTTAAGATGTCTAGTTGCCAGCCCAGCACCCAACCTTCCATGGAAGGCACACACACCCACACACTCATGCCTATGGCCAATTTAGAGTGTCCAATCCACCTACAGCATGTCTTTGGGATGTGGGAGGAAACAGGAGCACCCAGAGGAAACCCACATGACCACAGGGAGGACATGCAGACTCCTCACAGAAGGCTTCCCAGCCGAGGATCGAACCGGAGAACCTGTTGCTGTGAGGCGACAATGCTAACCGCTACACCATCATGGCTGCCCATGTCATATATTTACATTACGTTCCTGTATTGCCCCCCCCCAACAAGCAGCACAACCCAGGTGTCTCAGTATTTATTTCCACACATACATCAACCACACTCTACAAAGTGTAATATATAATGCTGTATGCTCCCTCATAGAAAGGCCCAGTTGGTGGTGCCCACAACCTCGTTCTGTTAAACTCAAACATCCAACTATGCTCAATAAGGGTACATGTGTTTTTATAAAGATAGGCTTCTACACACCCTAGTGCTGTTAGGCTACTGACATCATATGAACTTACAAATATATGTGCCTATGCAGACCTCACAACCTGTTGTCACCCACATGGCCTGCTGATGTCATCTATTATACATTCACCTGCAGTCTTGTATAAATTAGACTTGTGCCATGGTACTTGCATAAAGTACTGAGTTCAGTAGTCTGTGTACTTAGGTAGGGGTTCTGTTCTCACTGCAGTCAACTGTGTGTGTCTAGCCAGTAGAGCAAGTGTGTAACATGCTGTTACCACCCTAATCCTATAAATTAACAGTATTCTGATACTTGTACCTGCCTAAAGATCCATTTCAAGCAGGCCTCTCAGTTTCTTCTTTCTCACATGGCCTGCTGATGTCATCCACTATAAGCTGACCTACAGCCATGTATAAGTGAGACTTTTGCTTTGGCACTTGCATAATTTACTGTATTCTGTAATCTGTGCACTTAGGTAGGGGGTTCTGATTTCACTGCAGTCAACTTGGTGTGTGTGTGTGTGTGTGTGTGTGTGTGTGTGTGTGTGTGTGTGTGTGTGTGTGTGTGTGTGTGTGTGTCTGTGTGTCACTAGTCAACAGAGTAGACGTGTGATCCTACAGTTATTTCTCCAAAGGCATGACCTGCCAGTATTTTGATACTTGCACAAGCCTACACATCCATCTGATGTAGCCCTCACAACCTCTTGTCTCTCACATGGCCTGCTGATGTCATCCACTATAAGTTGACCTACAGCCGTGTAAATTCAGACTTGTGTTGTTGTGCTTGTGTAACATACTGTTTTCTATAATCTGTGCACTTAGAAAGGTAGGGGCCCTATTCTCCATGCAGTCAACTCGGTGTGTGTGTGTGTGTGTGTGTGTGTGTGTGTGTGTGTGTGTGTGTGTGTGTGTGTGTGTGTGTGTGTGTGTGTGTGTGTGTGTGTGTGTGTGTGTGTGTGTGTGTGTGTGTGTGTGTGTGTGTGTGTGTGTGTGTGTGTGTGTGTGTGTGTGTGTGTGTGTGTGTATGTGTCACTAGTCAGCAAAGTAGACATGCTAACCTACAGTTACTTCTGGCATGGATTGCCAGTGTTTTGAAATTTGCATACACCTTCACATCCATTTCATTTAGCCCTCACAACCTCTTGTATCTCACATGGCCTGCTGATGTCATCCAATATAAGTTGACCTAGAGCCATGTAAAAGTCAGACTTGTGCTGAGGTACTTGTGTAGCATAATGTGTTCTGTAGTTTGTGCACTTAGATAAGTAGGGGTTCTATCTTACTGCAGTAAAGTTGGTGTGTGTGTGTGTGTGTGTGTGTGAGTTTTACACCAGCTTGTGGGACACTATTACCATATGCTCAACAGACAATGCTGATGTCATCTGCTATATCAGATTATTGCATATGCAGTGATACCACCAGGGCATGATTAGACACTGTCCGTGAGACCAGGCAGATGTCACCTTATCCAATACCAGACAGATTATAGTGACATGTCTTTTAATCTATACACATACATCATGGCATGGTTTATAGGCCCTGTGTTATCTTGACTTGAAAAGCGCTGTGGTCTGTCCAGCTGCTGCATGTCTCTGATGGGGCACATGCAAAAGAGAGCATTATATTGTATTACTGTTCTGATGGGATATGAATATAGTGCTGTCATACAGTCCTGAGATCTGAATGTGATGGCATTACTTATGATCTTCACCATACATTTTTACTGGGAAATTGTTATAGAGAAAAGTTAGAAAGTAATAAGGCACATTGCAGTTTCTGACTTCACAATCCTTACAAGAGAACACACCATAAAGTACTGATATGATGATGCTATCCACTTTATAACTTTGCAAGGCAAATATAATTGACAGGTACAATTATCAGTTCAACAGCACAAATGCAGATACAGTAAGCACTAATGTGCATCAGACACAAATCTTTTGTATCCCCAAATCCAAAAGGCAGAAAACAGGGATATGGCATAGCTATCATCACTTGCACAGGTCATTGTGTGGGTGGTACAGGAAGTCTAGGCTGACATAAAGGTCAGTGAGTGTATGTGAGTGAGAAAGGGAAGCAGGCAGGCTGAACCATGTAACTGTTGTGTGTTTGTCTCTGCAGGGGTCCTCCATCTGAAAATGGTTTGTGAGAGTCTGCATGAACACAGCTAAGCTCTGTGCTAGCTTTACATCTTGGTATATTGGACAGGTTTGGGCCATGCATGGCGGAGTTGGCAATTCATCATTGCTGCCCCTGACCATGAGAACTAGCTCTGCTAGGAGTTGCACTGGCACCTCTATGCTGAATGTCAGAAGCAGTGCCACTACCTGAATGTGACTGACATTTGCTGGACATGGTGACTTCACAGGAAGATCCAGGACCACAAACCCATTGCCTGCCATGTCTGGGTGTGGCCAGCACACTCACCGACTGAGCAGTGGAAGTACTGCTACTATGGGAGTGTGATCGGCCATGGCCACTTTGGCTATCAGCAGATGTTGTTGCTGACCTATGCCCAAGAGAATGTCTTTCCCCTCTTAGAAGATGTCCCATCACAGGCACTGTTTGTTCCATGACAGAACCCACGGTCCATCACAGACACCCCTTGTTACAATGTGTCATTCATCCAATCCAGTGAATCGGCAACACAGCAGAGGCAATCAAGCAAGTTAGTCTGTGCCACATGTACAAGGCTGAGTATTTGACTGTATGCCTTTCAGAACTTGCCTGTGCCTCCATGATGGCCCTAAACATATGTTGAATGATATGGGAAGAGAAACCTGCACCAGGTGGAGGAAGGACAGCAGGCCCCCTCCAAGCACCCCTATCAACCGTCCTGCATGGCACCCTGCCCACACTTTGGCTATGACCAGAGTCAAAAGGCACTGAAGCAGCAGTAGCCAGACTTCCCTGTTCAATGTCCTCGCCCTCCACCTGTCCAATATCTGTGGGCTCAGTAGACTGAGTAGGCGTAGGCTTACTGGTTGTGTCCATGGAAAATGAAGGGGTGGCTAGATGTCAACCTCTGTGTCAGATTCATCCTCTGCACCCCCCCGACTGTGTATCAGTTTGGCCACCATGATCATCAGTGTCTGATAAGACACTGACATCAGGTGGCACAGGGCCCACAGTCCCACTATCATGATCAAGTGAGATAAAAAGGAAGAAACACAGGAATACATTAATAGATGCACTACTATGGTGCAATATATGCTAAACAACTAACAGTGGTGCCACTATTACAGACAGTACAGCACTACACACAACAGACCTAAAATGACACATTATGATATTTCTTTAAACTTAAATACAGTACTGACATAAATTTATTTGGCTTACCATCTGCAGGAGGCATATGTTGCATGGTTCCTGATGGTCCTGAAAGAACTTAAGCAAGAGGTAAGGGCAACACCAGCACATTTAATGGGGGGGGGGGTGTCTTACATGTACTCCTCTATACCTGCATTAACTCTACTGCCAACAAGAATATGGCTGACAACTCCAAACTAAGCTTATAATTGTAGCAATTTTAACCCATCCCCCCAAAAAGACATGTGACACAGAAGAAACATTTATGTCAATTGTTTTACTATACAACAGTATTCAAATGGTCATGTTACAAAGTCTACCTAGAAGTTCCTTTTGGGTCTCAGAAGAAGTGGCGCCCACATTAAGGGCATAACTGTGGTCCACTCCGCTGTGGCCTCTCATGATGGAGGATTTTCACCAAGAACTCTTCACTAGGGAATAAGAGATGGTTCTGTAGCAGGCTGTCTCCTGATTACCTTTTGGTTTTGGGAAATTGTAGCTGCTCACCTCAGTGCAGTGGTAATTATGTCAGTTGCCCTCTGGTGCATCTGTTTATAGGTTCAATTGTGACTGCGCACAGCCTATGTGCCATACTGGGCCAACCTCCTTCCCAGCAGAAATGCCTCATGTTTGCAGAGAGTGGCAAGGATTATATTGTTCTCCACGACACTGAATGGGGGTCTCCACCTCACTAACATTGTTTGAGTCCGAAAAGACAACAGAATGATAATACACATAAGTATCACATAACTACAAAGTAACTGTTTCCAGATAAAACAGTAAAGGTAGCCAGTCCGTATTACCCAGTGAAAAAAACATAAAACAGTCTACAGATATGAAATACTAACAACAAGCAGGATGCAAAACAATGACAGTAGCAAGAATGATATCTCCTTGTTTGTGCCATAGCAGTAACTCAACTGGGCTCCCCCAAAAAAGAACAGTCCATTCTAGTCTGTGACATAACAGCAACTCTTCTTTGCTCCCCCACCCATATAAGAACAGGCAAATGAACCATTATGCTAATAATACATCTTTGTAATTCCCTGAAACATTTTTAAATATTTATCTCACTGCATTCTATTTTCATGTATTGTCATTCATGCGAACCTCTGAAATGGCGTGACCCTCTGAAATGGCTTGACAAACAAGGCCATTCCAACAGCACACTTCTAACTAATGCATACAGATAAACGTCTAAATGCCATTTACTTGACATTTTTAAATATAATTATATTCCATATATTATGTGTAGGTAATAAAAAAAGGATATACCTGTTTTAATAATTTCCCTCTCTTGATCTGAATTTGTGATTGTGAGAACAACTACTCTGAACAAACATGTCCTGCAGTCCCTGTCCATATTAGTTTGGCTAGCTACACATTTGAATTTTTATAATGATTGGATTTTTATATGATGTGTTCAGTGTTGTGTGTGCATATGTTGCTAAGAGTGCACTGGAAATGCATAGGCAGCTGCATCATATGCAATGGAGCATTTATTCAACATCTTCCATGATATGGGATCTCACTATTTCACTTTTTCAAATAGTATGGCCTGTCCTTGTATTGCATCAGTTGGTACGGTAAGTAAGTAAAAGGTAGGAGGTTTGTACAGACATTACTTTTCCATGTGACAGCAGGGAGTTATTTGACTTGTATGTGTCCATTAGGCAGTAGTAGGCCTCAAGCATCAAAGATTCACACATTCAGACCTCTCCAAATTACTTAGGATCACTGCATGCCCTCAGTTTAGCACCATGTGTTTGCAATGGGAAATCCTTATAGAGAGAAGTTAGAAAGTAATGAGACACATTGCACTTTCTGACTTCTCAACCTTCACAACATCAAATAGGCAGGATGCAAAACAAAGAGAGCAGCAAGCAACATATCCTTGTTTGTGCCATAATGCTTGCCCCCCCAAAAAGAACATTGTACCCTTGCATGTGCTATAACAGGAACTTACCTTGCCCTCCCCAAAAGAGCAGTTTACGCTTGTTTTTGCCATTCAACCTACCCTTCATTTGATGGCAACTGCATATTATAGTATCTCCAGTTAATATACTTACACATTTTAAGGTAAATTATATAGACTTGCTTATACACTATATGTCTCTGAGTACTGGTCAGATAACTGATAAATGACCAAGAAACACAGAAAGGTAAGACAGAGATGTATAATTGCAAGGAATAATAATCATAAGATGTTGTGTGATCACTAAGTGCACTACATCCAGATATATTAAATATAATAAATGTACAAATAACAGTTTATGCCTTGATATCAGTGTACATTCAGTTGCACTTGGTTGTGTGAGGAATTATTTCATTTTCTTGCTGCATCTAGGTCATTTCAACTTTTTCTCATTTTTTTAAATTTTTTTTACTTTTTTTGGAAGGAGGGCACTGTTTGCGTGATCGCCACTTAGCACAAACATGTTTGGCTATGCTCATCTCATTTGCACATATGGTGGCAGTGCAAAAATTGGTTGAATAGACCACCCATATAGCAGACAGGATCCAGACAGCCACAAACACAAAGCATATGCATTCAATTAATACTATTGGCCATCAAGCAAACACATTGCCCAGCAGTGCGCAGTCTCAAGCACCATGTTTGCACAATGGTAAGTGATGCAGAACACTTTCAAATGTTGCAAAACCAAAAAAGTGCTCACTCTAAGTAAGCTTGATAACTGTAGTTGGTTAGAAAACATCATTCTACATTGGTCTTGATCTGTGGTAGGCATGGCAAGTGTTTGTGGAGAGGTTTTGAGATTTCATGCTCAAAGATGGCTTGTCCGGGAGTCCAAAGTGTTCGTTGGACTCCTAGTGAATGAACATGGGCTCAAGGTATTGTACTGGGATTGTTGTGGCTTGGATTACAAGTCAAAAGCATGGAATAGTCTTGCCTTAGCTTTGACAAGTGCTACCGCTATCCTCCGCACTGATGAGCAATGTAGGGATCACTACAGAGACTCTGTATAAGAAAGAAGGATACCTTCAAATGTTGGATTGAGGAATGCAGGATTGGAGGCATCCCACAGATGTGTAAGTATCACTTACAGGGACTACTTGTAACCATTAAAAGCTGGATATAGTCACGACTGGTATTCATAATGGTATTCTGCTCTGTTCTGTTTTTTCTGCAGTGGTCACAGACCAAGAACTGAATGCATGAACCCATGCTGCTAGACTGGCACTCATGCAAGAAGCATGTGGTATGTACAGTATGCATCTGAACATTTCTATTATTTTAGCATTAAAAGTAAAAACACCTTTATTGGCTTACTATACAGTTGTATCACATTAAGCATGCAACTCTCAGCTCTAACAGGAAAGTATACATAGGTTCATAGATTCATAGGTAGGTACTAGGCTATTGGCCCTAGGGCCCATACAAGCCTAACCAAAAAATGTACCCTGGCTTTGTGGAATTCAGGATTGGAGGCATCCCACAGATGTGTAAGTATCACTTACAGAGACTACTTGTAACCATTAAAAGCTGGATGTAGATGGTAATACATGCATTAGTTTGTGGGCTAAATCAACAGTTTAGTATTAGAGATTAGTCAGAGGTTGTGGGTTCAGAAACCACACTTCCCAAATATACAATGCTCTTTATGTTTTCATCAATATTGCACTATATCGTCCAACCTCTAAAGCAGTGGCACCAATGAACTGTAGTAAACTGTAATTGGCATAATTGGAACACACATATGTGCAATATATGCACACATCAAGGATTGCTTGCTGCAATCTGTAATACAGTGTGCATCTGTTTTGAGCTGGGTAGTCTTAATATTAAAAAAAAGTTATTTGTTAGGAGCTGGTAGTCTTAAAAATAAAATAACAGAGTAGAGTAAAATCATTGTATCAATGTATCGTATGTCACATATGAAGTTGTTAATGTTCTCCATTGTTTTCCCTCACCCCAACCCTTATATTCTCCTTTTTTTTTCCCACAGCACAGTGGGGTAGACCTGCCCGACTGCACTGGCTACAGAACCAAGGCCCAACATGTCTGGGACACAGCACAGTAGCTCCCCCTCTGCTCTCCCTGCACTACCTGGCCACTTTGCTAGTTCTGCCCTGTGATGAACTGCAGAGGATTGGATGCCACACAGTTGGTGCATGCATACACTGAATGGAGACATAGCTCTCCATCACTGTACTAAATAACATGAGGAGATGCAGATGTCAGATATTGCAGCCATCAGCATAGTGAGGTGACAGTGATGACAGTCCAGTGGGTAATGACTCGATTCGCACTGTCACCCAGCTTGACATCCATGGGTTTGAGATGTCCCCACCCTCACCCTGGTATTCACCCACTTCTTGTGTCCTTCAATATCCCTGTGTCTTGTATGTCCTGTCTGTGATTGCTTCCGCACCTACCAACCACCTGACCCAGACATACCTACTTCCCTTCTCCAACATTCATCTCTCTCTCTCTCTCTCTCTCTCTCTCTCTCTCTCAAAAAAAAAAAAAACAGGCACTTGCCACCCCAAAAATGCCATCCCATGCATGGCTCTCCATTTTGCACAAGTGTTGTCTTGACACACCTGATTCAGTCCAGTTGGCTATACAACATGTTTGTGTTGTTATCATCCCTCTCTGTGGAGTTGGCACTGAAATTCAGCTAATATTCTGCACATCTGAATGTTTTTACTTTTGAAGAAATTTCACTTTATTCTACCCCTGCTTGCTCCCCAGTTCACCACTTTCTTATCTTTCCTATTTATTTTTTTTAAAGCATAACTGCAAGATTGTGTATATCATGCACTAATGTATGGCTATACCAAAAAGCAGTTATAAGTGTTATATACAGCTGTATTGGAAACCAGTACTATCTAAGCCAAAAACGTGCATATTACTCCGCTGAGTGCATGAACACCTGCAACCAGAGTCCTTTAATTAGCAGGTATATTTTAGAGATTCCATACCAACATTCATACTTTACAAATTGGATTTACATGTAAAAGTATTTGAAACTGCTACATACACCTGGATTTGAAGCCAGTACCATCTGACCCCAAAAATGAATGGATCAATGCATTAACAGATGGTGCTAGCAGGTGTATTTTAGAGACTGAATAGCATATGGTGGACTTAACTTCTGTTGCATACACCTACTACTTAACTGACTCTAGCTACAGGTATTAATTCACTTAATGCAGTGATACATTCCTTTTTGGAGACAGATGGTACTGGTTCCAAATACAGCTGTAGCTAATACATTCAACTAGTTTTGTATTAGTGTTACTTAATAATGGTGTATACTAATGCATTATAAACTAAATTGGTATCATACAATAATGCTTTGTAAAACATTACTGGGGATCTCACAATGATGCATCATACAAAATTAATGGGGAAGATATGACATTGGTGATACGGGGAACAAGCATGGGGAGTACAAAGGGAAATCATTGCTAAACAGTGACAGTTACTATTGATTGTATAAATACATGTCCTACTTAACTGACTGTGACATCAGGTTTTAATGCATTGTTGTTGGAGGCAGATGTTACTGGGTTTGAATATGGGAATAGATAGTACTTTTATAAGTGTCAGTGTTACTTTTAAGTACATTTGCACATATTGCTGCCATTTAACATTGCTGCAGTTTGGTCCATGATGTGCACCAGTGTACAATAATTCTTTAAAGAAAAGAAATTAGGAAGACAAGAAAGTGGTGAAATGGGGAGCAAGCAGAGTGGGAAAACCAAAGTGAAAGGAGGGCAGAAATGCTGGAGGGATGCAGGAAAGAACTATCCATTTCTTCAACAGTAAAACATGATCATATATGTGGAATATTAGCTGAATATGGACTGTCACCTCCAGAGATAGGGGTGACCACAATACAATCATGTTGTATAGCCAATTGGACTGAATCAAGGGTGTCAGGAAGACGTTGGATGATTTTTTTTTTGGGGGGTGATGCCTTTTTTTTTTTGCAGAGAGAAAGGAATTTTGGGGAAGGGATGTAGGTATGTCTGGGTCAGGTAAGTTGGGTAGATGTGGAAGCAATGGCAGACAGACAGGATGTACAAGACAGAACACAGGGACGGTGAAGGACACAAGAGGTGGGTGATCACCATTGTTGGGATTGGGTGGGGAAATTGAGATCCAATGCATATCAAGCTGGGTGACAGTGAGAATCATGTCCTCACAAAGTGGACAGTCATTATTGTCATGTCAGTGCACCACTGGCTGCAGTGTCTGATGTCTGTGTCTCCTTTGGATATGCAGGTGCTCCATCCAGTGTAGATGTGCACCCACAGTGCAGCTGACAATCCTATGCACCATCCCTGGCAGTTCTTCTCGGGTAATAAAGTCATCACCACCTCTGCCACTGCTCCTAGAGGGAACCACAGGCTTATCCTCTGGGGCAGAGCTACCTGAAAGATCAGGTAGTGCAGGGGCAATAGTGGGGCTAATGCCAGGTCATGCACCAGACATGCACCAGACTTGCTGGGAGGCAGTGCTGTAGTTGGTGGAGTGGGGGCAGGAGGATCCTGTGGGACAGGCCTACCCTGTTGTGCTGTGGGGGAAAAGAAAGCAACAAATAAAAACAAAACAAAAAAAAGAGAGAGAAGATAAGGGTTGGGATGAGTGGAAAAAAAGTAAAACATTAGTAACTTCATGTGTGACATACAAAGCATTGCTACAATTATTTGACTCTATTCTGTTACCTTTAATTTTAACACCACAAACTCCTAACAAAATTTTTTATTACTTTTAAGACTACCCAGTTCATAAAAGAGATGCACTATAGTACAGATTGCAGACAGCAATCCTTGATGTGTGCATATATTGCACATATGCTTGTTCCAGTTATATTGATTACAGTTTACAACAGGCCATTTGTGTCACTGGTAGAGAGGTCTGAAGTTACATTGCAATAATAATGAAAACCTAAAAGTATTGTATATTTGGGAAGTGTGGCTTTTGAAGCCAGAACCGCTGACTACTCTCTAATAATGTACTCTTATTTTGTCCTACAGACTACTGCATGCATACTTTCCTTTTGCAGTTTAGAGATACAAGCTCAATATTATTTGAGAATATGAAACTGTTGCTTTGTGCTATAGACTAAGTCATGCATACTTTCTTTTACAGTTGAGATATGCATGCTCAATTTGATACAACTGTATTAACTACCAACTAAGCTGTCCTTAACTTTTAATGCTACAATAACAATACTGTTCTGATTAACAAATACCACACGCTTCTTGCATCCTTGATAAACCTGCATCATGGCACCTCACATTTTATGCTCTCTCTCTGTGGCAGCTGTGAAAAAAACAGAACAGAATACCATTATGAATATCAGTCTTGACTATAGTCAGCTTTTAACTTTTACAATTATTCATTGTAATTGATACTTACACATCTCTGGGGTGTCCCCATACTAAATTCCCCAATCCAATGGTTGGGGATATCTTGCTCCCTCCTCCTCTGGAGGTCATCAAACTGATGTCGGGATTGTTCACCACTGGAGGGGATACCTATAGTACTGGTCAAAGCCCTGGCAAAACAATTCCAGGCTTCAGACTTGTATTCTGAACCTGAATCATCCTGCTGCAGCAACTAGGACCCATTCTCCTTAAGTAAGAGTCCAATAAAGACTTTGGAATCCTGAACATCCTAGCTATGTGCTCAGCAGCACACTTCCTCACCAGAAACACCAGGTATGTCTACCGTAGCTCTAGGCAAATGTGGAATGAGCATTTCCCACCAATTGCATTTTGTGTCCTCAAGTTTCCTGCCAATTGCGCATATCACACCTACTGAGAGTGCACACCTTTTGTTTTTGCAACATTTGAAAAGGTTGTGCATCACTTAGCATCATGC
This sequence comes from Protopterus annectens, assembly GCF_019279795.1. Classification (NCBI taxonomy): domain Eukaryota; kingdom Metazoa; phylum Chordata; order Ceratodontiformes; family Protopteridae; genus Protopterus; species Protopterus annectens. Next base: position 329,453,315 of record NC_056733.1, read on the forward strand.
AAACATGGTAGTCGTGGGTGCACACTGCTGGGCGACGTGTTTGCACGATGCTAAGAGATGAGCAGCAGTCACAAGCAATACAATTTCAAGGTTATTTGGTATACAGGCACTTGTGTAAATGTTTTAGTCAAATGTGCCATATCTACTATAGTCCTATACTTACAGCTGGTGCCACAAGAAGGTTCAGAAAACAGTTGTGTATGTTCAAATTCATTGCTATAATCTGCAATGTCTCAACAGCAAAACAAAGCCTGCGTACCCTGTACTGCAACCCTGGACCATCTGTACTCCAGACCTACACTTAACACCTGCTGTCATAGGAATAGTTACATGACATTCCCTATTTTACTTGTCATTCTTAAGGTCTCGCTGTTAGCCAGCGCACAATGCCACTTACAGTGTTTGTGCAATGAACAATAGTATTAATTGAATGAATTCAATTTATGTTTGTGGCTGTCTGGGTATTGTCTGCAACCTGGTTCGTCCACATTTCCAGTTTGTACCATGCTTTGTGGAAAGCAGCTGAGCACAGCCAAACATGTTTGTGCTAAGCAGTGCATCATGCAAGCACTGGTCACAAAAAAAAAAAAAAAAATGGAGACATACTTGAAATGAGGGCAAACAATCTACGGCAGTGTCCGAAACAAATTTTAATGAAGAAAACTCAAGTAAGGGAAAAGCAATTGCCATGCTGTCCTACAGTCTGCTTTTATGGCTAGCAACCTTACATGGAAATTATATCCGTATCATACCTACCAACTGTCCAGATTTTTGCAGAAAGTCCAGATGTTTACATCATATTTTTGGGCTGTTCCTTGTAAAATTTGTGGATTTCTGGAAAATCACTGAAGATTTAAGTCAATACATAATGATAAACATTTGAGGTTCACACTTCATATCCTTCAGAAAATGCATGCTAACACAAATCCTATTATTCTAACTGCTTTCTAAGTTTATAAGGACAACATTTGAAAATCTGTCTGTATTTTTGGGCCTTTGTTCAGCCATTATTTTAGTCTTTGTCCAGATTTCTTGCACCAAAAGGTTGAGAGGTATGATCTGCATTCATATTAGAGGTTTTTAGGCCAGCAACACTGCTGCAAGGCAGGAAACCTTGCTTACGCAAGCTGCACTTGGCACGATGCCATATCGCGTATGCAAAAATACTCCGTATGGGGTCTGTGCAGAACCTGTATAGAGTTTATTGAATCCTGGGGATAATGTCAAAAGTCTCAAAGCAGAGTGTGTGTGTGGTGTGTGTGTGTGTGTGTGTGTGTGTGTGTGTGTGTGTGTGTGTGTGTGTGTGTGTGTGTGTGCGTGTGTGTGTGTGTGTGTGTGTGTGTGTGTGTGTGTGTGTGTGTGTGTGTGTGTGTGTGTGTGTGTGTGTGTGTGTGTGTGCACATTATTTAAGTAGTCCCTTCATGTATTCTGAATACAGGAATTAGTGACTCATCGGCCAAATTTAAGTGCAATAACTACAAAGTTATCAAATCCTTTGGAATTTTTTTGCACCTTCACAAATGTACTGTAAAAGATCTGAGATAACTGGGTAGGGAAAATGTATCATTGGTCAGGAGTAAGAAAGACACAGTCAGGGAGAGTGTGTCTTCAGAAGTGCTTTAGAACTGAATCACCAGGAGAACTTGCAGACCTTGTAAAAAAGTCCTGCATCTGCTTAGAAACTGCTGGGTCTGAAAGTTTGCCCTCGTCCTCATATTATACTGGTAGTGAAATCTCTGCCATGCATTTGAGGTCATGCATCTTTCATATAATACACAATACAGCATGGGTTGCAGCAAAACACATTTAATAAAGATGAAATGATGGCCAGAATAAACAGACTGTTTTTTTTTTCTTGGCACAGGTATGTTGTGGCATAGCAAAGGAAAGAACAAAAAGAATCACAATGATAAAAAGTCTTAAAGCAGTGTGTGAGTGCATTATTTAAATGGTCTCTTCATGTATTCCGAAAGCAGGAAACAGTGACTCATAGGCCAAATTTAAGCTCCCTAACTACAAAGTTACCAAATCATTTGGAATTGTTTTGCAACTTCACAAATATACTGTGCAATATGGAATTAACTAATTAGGGACGATTTATCATTGGTCAAAAGTAAAAAAAAAACACAGTGAGGAAGGGTGTATTTTCAGAAGCGCTTTAGAACTGCATCAAAGGGAGGACTTATAGGCCTTGTAAGAGTCCTACATCTGCTTACTGCATGGGGTGCTACAAAACACATTATTTCAGATAAAATGATGGCCAGAACAGACCTGTTTCTTTCTCAGAACAAGTATGTTGTGGCACAGTTGCAACCACTATGGAAGTTACTTTTCATAAACAAAAATGTATGTTGCTTTGAAATCATAAAAAAGAGACTTGTTTACAGATCACTCCTTTTCACTCAATGGAGCACCTGGATTTGAGCATTCTTTTTTTTTGGCTCCAGCTAGTCTGACCTCCCAGCCTTACATGGCATCTTAATAAACTATTTGTTTTTTCCCCATCCTGCATGGTATTAGTACTTTGCTGGTCTTCAGGCAATGTGGTGCAGTGGATCATGCTTCCAACATGTAGAACCTGCTATATCAGAGACTGGCCATGGTCCATATTTCCAAACTACAGTGTTCCTTCCAAACTGAAGAGCTGTATAATCTTCAGCTCACCCTAGGGTGCCATGCTTTTCAGAGTTGACACACCTTTCTACCACTTTGTAGTACCTCAGCAATGGGGCCATGCCCAATCACTCATCCCTACCCCTGGACCCACTGGCTATTCACTCACATTCTCCTTTAACCTGCTAATCTGGCACCTTGGAACTGCTGCTGCAGCTCCTGTCCCCTTGGCTGAGGTCATGTTTCATCATTCTGCATAGTAGGGATGGCCAATTAGCCATGAACATTAATCAAAATGCTGGTGCTTTTGAACATCCTCACATGAGTACCTTTGTTCATAATATGTACTCCCCCAACTGGGTCAGTAAGGTGAAATAAATTATATGTCTAGGTACACTGTCAGTTTTGTCAAAGTCAAAGCCATTTGAAACAAGTCCAAGCAGAGATGGCGAAAGTGAAGTATGAGAGAAAAAAATATCTTTATTTGATTTACCCTTTGCTGACTTGATTAGTTGCAGTGAGCTAGTCCACTCTTTGATCAGGCGAGACCTGAGGTCATGTTTCAACTACTAGCATACATTTGGCCAGAGCATCAAGGAACAGCTTTTTATATTAGGTGCCATGGGATCTTTTAAGACCACCTATTTGTACCATATGGGATCTGTGTTTTAGCTTCTATTCAACAGTCAATTAGGATTTCAAAGAAGGCTTAGAGATGGAACAAATCTTTAACATGCTGCAGTAGGATTCATTGTGTAAGGTATCTTGATTCCCAAGAAGGTTGCAGCACCATTGCTGATTTTTTTCTAAGATGCATGTTTTCTGTAGATATGTCTGAGTAAAAACTCTTTCCCTCTTCTTTTTGTCCTATTGTACCCAGATATTTGACCACCCTAAATAAAGTATCATAGTAGAGAAATGTTTTTACAGTGAGATGTAAATGGTGTAGGTATATAAAAAAGAGCCTTTGACTATGCCACTGGTGGAGCTATAAACAGTAGGCTGTTTCTTATTTACAGTTCTCCAGGTAATTAAAAGAAATGACTTCAATAATTCATTGATTTCATTGCTGGATAATTTTGAGTGATTTCAACACGTGGGTCATTTATGAGTTAATGATTTGCAAAATAATTCATCTTGATTATAAAGGGATGGGAAGCTTTCATGGCATTATCTCAGCAAACATAAAAAGGTTGTTCCATAGATCTGATATGTCATCTGGAAGTGCTGGGATCAGATCTAAGGATAGGATCAGTCTCAGACCTGGACAACCAGCTGGTCCTTTTTGATTTGTAATGGCCTTGTTTTGCTTCTCCTGATCTTGAGCCAACCGAGTACAGGAACATAAGTGAATAAAGCAGAAGATCTTGTCCCTATGACTAACCAGCTTCTTCAGGGTTGCAAAGTATAACCTGAGAAAATCTAAACCCTGAAGTGATACCAAGAACTTTTTAACAACAAATCTTCGAAAAAATAATTATAACTTCACTCAACTATCCTGCAGGAACAGACAAAACTGAAGAATAAGACGATATTTAACAGGATTATAGTAGATTAGCTGGCTCTGAAGAGAGAATCAAACAAAGAAACCGTTTGCTCTTTACACTTTAAGTTTCTGTACTGAGATAAAATGTCGAAGAGGAAAAAAATATGGACACAACTACTACTAAAACAAAACTTTCAGAACTACAGTCACCGGAGAAAGATGTAATTTCCAAAAGGCAAAAAGTTATAATGCAACAGGAACAACAAAAGCCAGGGACTAAAACTAAAGATGATCAAGTGTTAAACATGGAAGACATCAAGACTGCTCTGTTACCCATTCAAGAAGCTCTGAAAGAACTTACTGCCCAAATACAAACGTTTGGAATTTCCTGCACCCAAATTCTTGAAAGAATGGACAAGACTGAAGCTCGGATATCAGAAAATGAAGATTAACTTTACTTGCAAAAAAAGCAGATACACATGATCTGGACATTCTGGCTATTCAAACAAAGATTACTGATTTAGAAGCAAGATCCAGGAGAAACAATATAATTATTAGAGGAATTCCAGAATCCATACAGTATAATGAGTTAATCCCATCTATAACACAAATACTTACAGTGCTTCTTAATGACTCTGACATGGTAAAATAAATAATCATAGAAAGGGCACATAGAGCGTTGAGAGAATCACAAGCATCGAATAGCCCAAGACCTGTGTATGTTAAAATACTTAATTACCAAGATGTCAGCAAAATCCTTATAACAGCAAAAAAAAGTGGTGGACATATTATGAGGAATAATAATAGAATTTCTCTGGCACAAGATTTACCCTTACAAGTCAGACAAGCTAGACAGTCTTTATCTCCATACTGTAAGTTTCTTATTGATAGAAATATTAAATTTCAAATGACATATCCTAATATGTTAATATTTACAATAGAAGGGTCTAAATACTCCGTTTCAATGAAAAATGAGGCAAAAATCATCTTTTTGAAAGCTTTTAAGTGTTTACCTGCTTCTGAGACTTGATCTGGCTTTCCGTTGAGACTAACATGCTGTCCAAGGTCGGATTCATCTGCTGCTGTGGCTCGAGGTCTTGGTAATCCTTTGTTTTCATTTTAAATGCTTTAAGCTTCTTTTGGAATAGACAAGGGCTTTGTTTTGTTGATCCTGGTTATCTGCGTCTGTTTTACGAAGTTTTATGACTTTCACGAAGTGTTTACATCGACGAAGAGACAGGAAATGCCTTGGATGCTGCTGAGGGGAAGCAATTTACTGTGGCACTTCCGGAAGTCCGTCTGCATTAACTGTCCCCCCATCACGAGTGTTCTGTAAGGTTTCCAGGCTTGGAAATCTGAAGTGAACTGTTTTAAGCATTGTAAAGTATGATTAACATTAAAAGATGATGTTTTACAGCAATTTGAGCACATAGGAACATTTGGTTATACTTGCTTTTTCATATAACATAAAAGTCTTGTAGTATATAATTAATAATTGGGGTACAGGGAATGTTTGTTTCTTTCTTTTTCTTTTCTTTTTTTTTTTTTTTAAATAAGTAGATATTGGTTTACTATTTCAGAACTAATCTGAAAGGACATGTTGAGTTTTTTTAATGTTAGTGGGGGATACATATATAGAAATTACAATTAACATTCTATATAAATAGAACATATAATTAAACTCATATATTATTAATTGGATGTAACATAGCTATATACTACACAAGTTAGACATCATTTTATAATATTAGGAGATAGAGCTGATCTGAAGTATATAAATAATGAAGGACCTAACATATTCATTAGGAAAGTTAATTATTTTTTTGTTTTTATGTTTGTACCTCTTTTTATATAGGGTTACAATACAGTATGAATAAGATGTGTTTTTTTTTTCTCTCTCTCTTCATTTGATACATATATGATAGAGAACAATGTTGTCCCTATGTTGGACTCTTATTTTTCAGAATGACAGTTGTCGATTATCTTATTTGATTCATGTTGTTTATGTACAGCTAGCTAATCAAAATGACTGAAAGTTTATGTTAATGTTATATCTTCAGTATGATTTACTTAAATAACTGTTAACAAAAGAGATGTAGATGCACAGTAGTGTTTGGTAGGGAATGTTTAGATTAGACTTTGTAGAAGTAAAATTAGTTTATATAGGTCCTATCTATGGGAAGTTTTTGAGTTGTTGTAACCTGATGACATTACACATGTTTACTTTTTTGACCCTTTCAGTTTTTTACATTATACAAGACCTATATATGTCCTGGTCCGGGGATAAAGTGGGTAGGCACTGGTGTAGGACAGGATGTCAAGAATGCTTCCAAATTACATATGTCTTTAAACTCACCTTGACTTTATATTATGTTTTTCCCTTTAAACCTCTATTATACAAAATAACTGATTAAATGAGGGAAATAGACTCATGGAACATAAAAGGGCTCCAGAACTTAAAGAAAAGAAATTTATTTTTACATTTATTATTGCAGGCTAGGGCGTTGTTTATACTTCTTCAAGAAATGCATTTAACAAATGATCAATTAGGCTGACATTAAGAAAAGGAAATGGATTAGAGAAATTGTAGTCTCAGAAGGTAAAACTAATAGTGCTGGGGTAGCTATACTTATTAAAAATCAATATCAAGAGAAGATTTTAGACTCTAAATCAAATAAAGAAGGAAGATGGTGTTATGTTATTCTTTCTTCTACTCGACTTGATAAACCTATTTTACTTTTAAATGTTTATGCACCTTGCAATAATCAACAACTTTTCATAGCATCACTTTATCCGATTTTGTCACAATAGGATAAATATTATATAATTATTGGAGGGGACTGGAACTCCTATCAAAATCCGAAGTTGGATAGATCTTGTCCACAAAGAGCATTTAATAAACAAGCAGTAATAGCAATAAGTGATATAAAGGAAGATTTCTAATTATATGACCCCTTTAAGTATTTAAATAACCCTGGTAATACAAATAATTATACTTTTTATTCAACATATCATAAAATGTGGTCCAGATTGGATTTTTTTTTTATTTCAGCAACAATGATTAATTTTGAACCTTTAGTCTCTATACATGCACGTTATTTATCAGACCACTCAAAAATCTCATTAAGATTTGCTAAATAACCTAGAGATACCATGCGGCAAAGAGGTTATAATTGGTCTCTTAACCCAAATCTATTAAATAAAGAAATTATACATGAAATTACAGATTACGTCAAAGACCTATTGGCTAGATTAGAGAAACAACAACATACACCTGATATCGAATGGGCGACAGTTAAAGCACAAGTAAGAGGGATCTTTTTGCAAAAAACTTCATATTATAAAAAAATACAGATTAGAGATATTCCGGAATTGGAAGCTAAAATTAAGACACTTGACCAAGAATTGATTCAAAATTATACTACTCAAACAGAAATGGAATTACTTAAATGCCAAAAAGGCCTCCTCTTAATTCAAAATAGTAGATTGTCATTTCAGGAACATAGAATGTTAGCGAGGTATGCCAACCATGTTCAAACACCATCAAGGGCATTAGCTAGAATTATTAATCAATCGAGAACAGCAGTATAAATTTCAGAAATACAATTTAAGAATACAATTTACTCTAAAACGGAAGATATTATTAATATTTTCGAACAGATATATACGAATATATATGGTGACCCAAAAGATCTACCCTCACATAGGACCAATGAAAATGTCTTACAAACAATTAATTTTCCAAAAATAGATGACAATATGCAAAAGGATTTGGTTAAACTGATATCTGATGAAGAAGTAATATATATAATTAAACATATGAAATCACATAAAGCACCGAGTCCTGATGGTTTGACGGTGGAATTTTATAAAGTTTTTGATGATATTTTTGGTAAGATACTCTTGCGTGTATTTAACTATATAATTAAGAATAAAATAAATGATCCTCATTTTAATGCCTCAAAAACTATTCTTATACCTAAAGTTAATTCTGACCCCCAAAACCCTGACAATTATAGACCAATATTATTAATAAATGTAGATATGAAAATTTTGACCTCTATTTTAGCCAGTAGATTAAAAAAATAATGAATAAAATAATATCTAAGGAACAAGCCGGTTTTATGGCAACTATATAATCTAGTGACAATACACTTACACTTCATACACTGATAGCTTATGCTAAACAGAAAAATCGTAATATTTATGCACTTATTATTGATGCACAGAAAGCTTTTGACAGGGTTGACATAAGTTTTTTGTTTTATACTCTACCATATTTTAATATATCCCAAGAATTTGTTTGAGTGTTAAAAATCTTATATAGCAATCCTTATACAACTTTATACATTAATAAAATGTTCTCTAAAAGAATACAGATTAAAAATGGAAAATGTCAGGATTGTCTGTTGTCCCTGTTATTATTTAATCTATATCTGGAACCCTTATTCTTATATATTAAACAGAAGGTATACCATAATGCCCCAATAATTTATGGAACAAAAATATCGATGGTGGCGTTTGCGGATGATCTCAATATATATTGTACAACTCCAATTTCAGACACTAAAAAATTATTAAAAGCAGTGGATGACTTTGCAGAAATATCTAATTATAAAATTAATCTTAAAAAAACAAATATTTTCCCCTTAAGAACTCCCAAACCTTTCTCACTTTTGCCACTGGTGGGACAGGTAATGTTCAAAGATAATATTAAATACTTGGGTACTGTTTTCTCTACAGACGATAAAGATTTTTATACTATTAACATTAAAACAGTTTGGGATCAAATAATATCTGACTTTGGGAGATGGAATAATTTAAGATTACCAGTATTGGCGAAGGTTTCAATTATTAAAATGAATATATTACCAAGATTATTATATATTTTTAGATCTGCTCAAGTAGCAATTTAGAAGAAATTTTTTAAACAAATTCATAAAGAATCGGCTAAATTTATTTGGGAGCCAAGGAAAACAAGGATATCGTATGATAAATTAATGACACCAAAAAATAGAGGGGGATTGGATTTACCAAATTTTGAAATTTACTATTTAATAATAAACTCTAATAGACTCCTAAGAAGTGCTAATTATGATGTACGTAGCACTAAGTGGGCACCAACATGGGTAATCTTGAATTATAAACATATATTAAATTTGAGTATTAATCCTAAAGCATTACCCTTTCTAGGAAAAGATAAGCTGAAATTATATGGGATAATGGACCACATTAAAGTATATATAACATCTATAAAAATGTATGCCAATCATTAGATCTTGCTCAACATATGATGATTTTTCAACCCTTTCATAGGAACCCTAATTTGAGATTAAATATTCAATTAATAGATCTTAAAAAATTTCCCATTAATAGTTAATTTAACTTTAATTGACATTTACATATATCTCAAATTTTCAGCTAATCAAATAAGACAAGAATTAAACTTACCTAAAAATTATCTAGTTATATTGAGACAAATTAGGGAACTTTCTATAAGCTACTTTAAGAATTTTAAACCCAGAGATGAGGATTTAACCAAATGCTCAAATTTGTGGCAAGCTCTTCAACAAGATGTTAAATTTATAACCGTATCAAATAAATTAATAAAAGAGTTTAAATTTCAGGATAAGGTTCTTTTATCGAAATATTGGAAAGAGAACATCCCAATGATAGAAGAAAGTCAAATAATAAAAACAATAGATTTGACAACAAAATCTATCTCTCTTCAAAAGTTGATGTATACTCAGCTTATGATATGGAATAATGTGTATTATACACGCCTTAGCCTGCATAAATTCAATTCTAAAAACTGCCCAAATTGTCCATTCTGTAAAGACCAACCTGCTGATCTTCTTCATATGTTCTGGAGCTGCAAATGCATTTATAAACTTTGGAACTCTTTAAAAATACAACTTCAAAAGATGGGTTATCAAAGTACAACACTTTCATGGAAATTTATGATTTTGCATATCTCTCCAAAAGAACTTTCTAGATCACAAAGTATCATAATTATTAATATCTTCTTATTAATGAAACTATATATAGCTACTAATTGGTTAACCCCATCCCAAACTTCATGGGATAACTTTAAAATTCTAGCTATGAGACATATATTAGCCCACAAATTACTTCTACATCAACACAATAAAAATATCAATAACCCGAACATATGGGAACAAGTATTTAATACCATATTAGCGTAATATTTTAAACCTAAATCTATTATGAGTTATTTATACTCTGTAAGAGAACTTTGTAACAACAAATTGTGTAATACTTGAACTAATCTCAATTATTTTTATATCTGTTTGTATAAACTTGTGTTGCAGGTGGAAACATTCATGTAAATATTGTATATATGTTACGGTGTTATTGTTAGATAAATTAGTTGTTGTTTATTTTCAATCTTGTATTTGTTTGGAATTTGTATTGAAAATGATAAAACAATAAAGATTTATTATTGAAATTAAAAGGATTGCAGAGTAAACAGTCCTGGTTTGCCTGGTGCTATCCTTAAGAAGACTGTGACTGCTGCTCCTGAGCAGTTCATCCTTGTAAGTGAATGTCCATCCTCTGTAAAGCTGTTATAGTTATTATATTATCCAGGGCACCACAAATTTAATTGTAAAGGATAAAAGCTACATACAACTACTGCAGGTCAGATTGTAACTAGATTTGAATTGCATTAGGTACCAATCGGAGATCTCCCTTAAAAGTGCACATTATTTCTTTATTTTTTCCTATTGAAATCTCTGTCACACTGAAACTACCAGGTTAGATTCTTAGATCTGTGGTCAGTTGTGCAATCCATCCTGCCTAGTCACTTGGAAGTCAAACTTTCACCCACTTTGCATGATTCTTTCCCTGATACATGCATGGATCGTGCAGATGTCATGTTGAGACAACTGCTAGGCCAGATATTCTATGAATTTTGAGTTTTAATGTCAGGTTCTCAAAACCTATGAGTGTGATTTCAAGTGTAAATCCCACAACTTGTAGACTTAATACTAGACCTGGTATTTATCTGAAAAACAGCAATTTTGTACTTGAAATATCAAGGTGCCATGAAAGTTTGGCATGAGTGGCACTCTAAATCATGATTTGTTTCCCTCTCACAAGCCTTGTGTTACTCCACACCCACCCACAACTATGAATGTAGGATTAGTGAGGGTAAATAAAATGACAAGGAGTAAAGCTACAAGTCAAGGAGTGCAGTCGAACTGAGGAAAACCAGAAGAAGGTGGAACTGAGCTTAAGGAAAGATTTTAAGTGGGAGTGACTGACTTTTTACTTGGGATAAGGTAAGCAAACAAACTTTTTTTAAACAAGAAACATCTTTATTAAATTATCACTTATGACATAGGCAATCATACATTTATATAAATAAAAACAAACAATATTGACCTAATCTTAGTTGCAAGCATTATACATCACAAACCATATTAACATAATTTTAGTTGTAAACATTATACATCACTTATAATCTGCCCAATCATTGTCAGTCAAACATTTATATAGCTCATTCAGATATTGCCTTCTTTTAAACCTCATTCCCCCCGTATGTTTTTTCCCACAATTCCTATTTTTCTATGTAAGTTGCTCCTACCTTTTTCTAAAATTCCCAATTCCAGTTGTTTTATCTCTGTTACTATATTCACTATTTCTAGTACAGTTGGTTTAGACTTTGGTATCCATTTCCTAGTAACTGCATTCTTGGCAACTACCATAATTAGACTCAGCAAGGCAATTCTGATTCTGTATCACAGCCCAGAAAAATCATTTCCCTAGAAATATCAATTTGTTCACCCACTATTTCTGAAAGACTAGTCTGTAGAGAATCATTTCACTCCCAGAAAATAGTTTCCCAATTATCTCTTTCTTCCCTATCCCACCTCCAACATTTACTATCTACCTGAGGAAAAATTCTCTGGAGTCTTCTTTTGGCATAAAAATACATATGTAAACATTTTCAAGTGAAAACTATAATTCTTCTAGATGTTGCTGCATATTTGGGAGACATATATCCCCAATTGTTTCTTTATGAACTGATTATGCAATCTCTCTTCCCAATCCTTTCTAACCTCCTCTGATTGATTCTTATAATGAGTGTGCAACATTTTATGTGCACTACTAATTATTCCTTTTTAATAGCAGCTTCTGTTGTAGATTCTACTAAAAACTCTACCAAGGCTGGTCTTTCATTTAGGACTCCCCTATTTCTTTCTCTTCACCTATACTCTGATATCAATCCTTGCTAGGGAAGGCAGTCTCTAACCTACAACTCAAATAAATTCTTGTTGTCTTCCCACTTTATTGCCTTTCCCTCTCTAGTTATTTGCTCCCAATACTTTGGTTCCTTTGCCAGTTTTATCCAGTAAATTCCAGCCTGCTCTTGCCTATTGTCTGTATTCTGATTGCAATCATCCCTATCAACAGAATCTCCTTTCTCCATTTCCATGTTGGCTTAGTTCTTAGAATACTTTCTGCTACTTTATGAAGATAATATTCTGTATAATTAGTATTATTCTCCTTAAATATCTGCACCCAAAATCCCAGTCTCTCCTTGTTTCTTAAGCCCCCCCCATTTTGTCTTCATCCCTTTCCACTTTAAATTACAGATGTCTGCTTGTGTTATGTATAGGAATCTGAACTATGCAGATCTGAAATATCCCTTCAAATCAGATAATCTGAATCCACCTTGATCTTTTGGAAGAATCAGCTTATCCCACTTGTCTCTTGCCATCTTCCCCTCCCAGATAAAATCCTTCATCTCTTTATTAATTGCTATTTAAAACTTCTCTTCTGATTGATAAAAATATCCTGACCTGTGTAAAAACCTAAAAACATTTTAACTGCATGTATCTTACTATCCATATCCATAAAACAGATCTTCCAATTTCTCAGTTTTTGTATTATCTTTTGTATAGTCTCTTCCCACATATCCTCAGGTGCCACATCAAAATCATAATCTATATTCCTAAGTACTTCATTGTATCATGTCTCCATAAATATTGGTATTTCTGAACCAATCTGTATATGGGTACATAATTTACAGCTATTGACTTTGTTTGTTTATTTTATTTATTTATTTTACATTTGGTTAACGAAAAAGTCTGACTGGACACAAGTCCTTTTTCAGTGGAGGCCCAGGGAGAAATGCTCCACATATGATAAAACGCACAGGGCCGCATAACTAGTTAGCTAGCTTTGTTTTAGCTTAATTAATTTTGTATCGAGAAACTATATGAAACTATCTGAAATGATCCACAACACTGAAATGCCTTTTTTCTGGTTTTGTCAGGTATAAAATAATATCATCTGCAAATAGAGCCAGCTTTTCTTTACTACCATACCAATTATGTCCACGAATTTCTGAGTACCTTATTTTCATTGTCAATGGTTCTAAGTATAATGCAAATAGCAAAGAGGAAAGAGGACACCCCTTGCCTGGTTCCTGTGCTCAAGCAAAAATTATCAGAGAGGAACCCACCAACTTAAATTTTCATCCCCAATCCCTCATATATACTTCTAATCAACCTTATAATTGTATCAGGGAATGCAAATGATTCAATTGCCGTTCTCATAAAGTCCCAGCTTACTCTGTCAAATGATTTCTCTGCATCAAAACTCAGCAACAACAGTAGAATTTGCTTACATTCTGCTTCCCTCTGGATCATTAATGTTCTGTTAATGTTATCAGATGTTTGCCTCCCCTCCAAAAATCCACACTGATCCATATCTGTCAATTTTGGCATCACTTTTGCCATTCTTTTAGCCATTATAGACATAAACACTTTATAATCATGGTTTAGTATTGAAATGGGCCTGTATGAAGCTGGATCTGATGGGTGTTTACCTTCTTTAGGTATTACAGTCACCACCACTTACAAACAAACAACTTTTGACCAGAAGGCCAGACCAACTGTAGCCCTGGTACTGCTTCACTACAAGTGAAGTCATTATTAACAAATTCAGCAATCAGTAATAAAATGCACTACATAAAGTCACTGCATTTCCCTTTCAGCATTACAAATGTGGGTTGTTTCACAGCTGTAATTTCTGAAATGTCTCTGATTTTGCACAATGTCCCTGACTGTGTCCATATTTTTCTTGTGTTCTTCATAAAAATTGACGGTTTGCTGGTTATTTGTTCAGGATTACAATTACTAAATAATGACAGAATTCATCCTTCAGAAAAGGCATGCTTACTTTTGAAAACATCTTATTTTAGCAACTTAACAAATATATGGTATAATATATAGAGCACTATTTAGACACTGCTCCTGATTTTTGGCATTAGTTTTACATTATGCTTTGGCTTTTTGTGCAGAGTTTGAGAAGTATGGTCTTGTTGTGCATGTGTGTTGAAAGCCATCATAGTGATCTCGGGTGTTCCTAGTCTCCATTTGGCTATGAAAGTAGCCAAGCACTTTGACTAAAATGTAGAAGCATCCACAGTCTCTGAATTATGTTACTGATTGTAGTGTTTTGCTGCTAGAGTGAAATTTCATTATATCTATATTTGTGTATATAGATTTGTATGTGTGTATATTCATATCGCTGGTCATTGCTTGTTTGCAGCTTCTAACTGGTGGATCTTAATAAAGTGAGTGCATTCTGAAAGCAAACCCTCTGGTTGGCTAATTTATCAATGACTATGTATATTACTATGGCATTGTCTGCTGGTTCTTTTATTTCTGATGAAATTTGGTCACCTGCTGTTTTTACCTTAATAAAATCAGTTTTATACTGTTTGAAACATAAATGCTGCTTTTGATATGGCTAGTTGGTTTGATTCCTTGCAAGTCCCTCATTTACCTGGCTAACAAATGATGAAATCAATAAATAAAGTAAATTAAAGACGTGATGATTGCAGCATGTCTTCAAGATGTCAGAATACTTAGCACATTTCACCATGACAGACCAATTACATAGTCCCACTGTGAGCATGTTATGTGAAAAAGATTTAAAATCCAAGGTCACAGTACTCCCTGTGTAAGCCTGTTCTTGCTGAGTCCATAATAGGCCATGCATGACTCTAACAGGGCAGTATCTCATCATGCCAGTGTTAAAGGGAAAATAGGGAAAAAAGACAGGATGAAAGGGAAGGCGTGACAAACAGAGGAATAGGCACAATAAATGGTGTAACAGGCTGAAGTATAATCTACAGTACCATTCTGCTTAATATTATTTTTTGTTAAATTTAATCTAAAAATATAGATACTGTGTTGCTCTTAATTGTATAATAGTACATATTTTCGGTATATAATTTAAAATAAAAAGTCCAGTAAGGGTAGTAGAAAAAGTACTGAGTAGGTAGCTTGAATCTTTTCTCAGAACTTTGGAGTTTTGGAGTCATTCTCTTATGCACTCAGGCCATGCCATAACAGTAACATAACCCTTATTAAAGTGACCATTGACAAAATGGTAGAAAGATACTAATGGTTCTGATCTGCCTTGGTTCTCCTTTGTGTCTCCATTTCATTTGACATGGTAAATCTTGTGATTTTTTTTAAGGCTGCCTGAAGGCTTATTATGCTTTGTCTTCCATAGCCACAGAATAGTTTGTCTTCTGGCTATACTCAGTGGTTGATTTCAGGTAATGTTATAACTACTTCCTACCCCCCGATACAGGTTTCCTCAGGGCTCAATAATGGGGCACTTATTTTTAAGTATATACTGCTATAGGATAATAACATCAATGGGAGGGGATTGCAGTATGATTGCTATATCAGTGGCACTCAGCTTTACCTCCCCTTTCCTAAAATGTGTGTGGTTCCCTTTGTGTCCCTGAAGTACATTTTTAAGTGGATCAAATTGAATTTATTTATTTAACATTTGTTGACTGGGATTGTCTGATTGAGGAAATGTCCTTTTTCAGTGGTGGCCTGAGGAGAAATGCTCCAAAAATAACACGTAAAAGTATTAACAGACAAACAAAAATGAAAAAGTACATATAAATGCATAAATACGTAAGTACACATAAATGAAGAAAATACAGCAAGTAACACAGTATATGCTTGCTAGAAGCAGTAGTAACCCTATGTACATTTCACAGTATAAGTACAGTGAGGAGAAGCGATGTCCTTGTTATTTTGAGTCAAGTTATATCACAGAGCAGCATCAGTTATTTACAAATTACATGGATTCAGAAATCAAGTCAGTGAAAAACAATGAAAGAAAAAGAAAGATTTTTTTAAGTGTGTAGGTTAGGGCTCCTTAGGGTTCTAGCTTAAGTATACAGAATGACCAGAGAGGAGATGCTAGGGCAGGTGGCAGGTTTGTAAAGAACAGAAAGAATGATAGTTGGGAGGATGGCCTAATGGTTAAGGTGTTTGCCTTACAAGGTGCAGGGTTTGAGTCTCACAAGGGATAATTGGCTAGGCTTATATGGGCAAGTAGCCTAGTATAAACCTATCGTTAGTAGTAGTTGATGGGGTAGTTTTAGACAGAGAGTGAAAGTGATGTGAGCTTGGGGACTGATTAGTAGCATTCTGTGCAATTTTGTTATAGGTAATTTTGAGTTTGGCTGTTTGAGAAGTCTGAAGGTTAGTTAAGATTTGTGAGCCGCAGTGGAGGCTGGGAAGAAGATAAGCATGAGCTAGTGTGAATTCTGGCTCTGCTCATTGTTTTAAAGTTACTGTTTTAGAGTGCACTGAATGTACCATTAGAGGAGAGGATATCAGAAACATTACTGAACATGCTGAGCTTAGGTGGATTATTTTATTAAAAGCAGATTTGCCCCCTGGTTTTAATAATGTTTCTCTCAAACAAGTTTTACAAGCACATGGCTTAAGGCATTGATTTTATAGTTTTTTAGAATGGTCTTATGAATGGTTTTGCCCTACCACTTCCTGAGTAGCCATGTGACCTGATTGTTTTTTCCGATTGGGTAACATACTTTTACCAGTGCTACAATTTCTATGGAGTATTATGATCTGAAAAAGCGGCCTCCAGCCATAAAAGAGCTTACCTTTTACTTTTTGTTTTTTTTATTGTTTTTCTATTAAAGTTTTATATGCATTAATCATGATGATCGAGCTTGTTTTTACCTGTTGGACTGCTCTTTAGGGATACAAGATAGAAGACAGGTGGTAAGGATGTCATGGGGTAGATATGGTGGTGACAGGGGAGTGAAGTTTTCACAGAACCTGTGGGTTAACAGGTTAGCAATGTCCTCAGGTTCAATATATGTGGTATTATTAACTACCAGTTTGTCACAAATCTGGGCCTTTTTTTTAGGTTACAGATGTAACTAAAGAACGCCTTATGGTTGTCCTTAGTTGAGAAAGCTGATTTGGATTTGTAGTTAACTTTGGAGGATTTCACAAGAAGTCTTATTTGCTTGTTTAAGCTGAGGAGGGAGAGTTTCCAGTTTAGGGCTCACTCCCTCTTACTCTTAAACAGCAATTTCTTCCTCTTATTGTAAAGCCTGTTAATGGCATTTGTCCACCAGTCAGGTTTGCTCTTCCTTGAGGAGCTTGTTTTGGTCCTATCAGGTATGGCCAAGTCTATGCAGCTATACAGGTGTTTGTATAAAGCATTTGTGTAGAACTTGGCATACTTGCCAGTTCCATCTGGGGGGGGGGTGCAGTGAAGCTATTTATACCACCCCCATAATAGGTTATAATTTGCTTTGGAGAAGCTTTTTAGTTTAGTTGCTGCTGGGGGGGGGGTCAGGTCTGATAGTTACTTCAAATGAGACTGATTTGTGGTCAGCTCTCACCAAGACAAACCTCACTCTGGGGGTCCTACAGTGGTCCCCCATATTGGTAAGCACCAGATCCAGGATGGTGCCACCCCTTGTGGGGGTGTCAACCAGCTGGACTTGGGTACTGGAATTAATGAAGTCAAGGAACCTTTAGGCAAGTTAGTCTGTGCATGAGTAATTTACCCAGTCAATGAATGGGTAGTTAAAGTCACCCAAATCCATGGTGTTTGGATGTATCTTGATAGACTCAGGTGGCTACTAACAGGCAGAGTAGGTGTCCTAATTCATGAAGGGATCCTGTAGCTGGCAATGACTTGAATATTTGTCCTACCAACAGCTAATTGCACCTGAAGTATCTCCAGGGAATCATGCTGTCTAACCAATCTGGAGGTGTATTTATCTTTAATGAATGTTGATACACCACCTCCTTTAGTTTACAGGCTTTCAGTTTGCGGTCTGAACATGTGGAAGGAGATGTAGCCCGATATGGCTGAGGTGCTCTACACAGCCTTGAAGCAGATCTCTGTCACTGCACAAATGTCTATGTCTTCCAAGGTGAGAAGTGCTTCCAGTGAGTGCAGTTTCATGTTAAGGCTCTTAGCATTTAGCAGCATAACCTTGAAGTTGTTTTTAAATGGAGTTTTTATGTTCAGAATACTTGAGGGACTCCCATTTGGATGGGTAGGAAGGGAGATAGAGTGGAGTGCTATTTTACAGACCATTGCCAGTTGGAGAGGTAGCTGCTGGAGAACCAGGCAATGGATCAGGGAGAAAGGTTGAGTTTAGATAGTTTGGAGAGGAGGATGGGGTGTGAGACAGTGTTGAAGGCTTTAGAGAGGCTGAGGAAGAGGCAGAAGACCAATTTATTATTATTTCTAGCAAGGGAGATGGAATGGGAAAAGGAGATTAGGGCTGTAGAGGTACTGTGGTTAGGGCAAAATCCATGTTGAGTAGGGGTGAGTATGTTTTGAGCAGTAGATAGTCCATAAGCTAGTATAGCTATGGGGCAGCAGTTAGCTAAATCAGTAGAGTTACCTCCTTTGTGAATAGGTATAACAAAGAACTGTTTCCATAGTGAGGGGACAGTAGATTTGGACAGAGAGCAGTTGATGATTATGGATATGGGGTGGGCTATGGAATTAGCAGCAAGTCTAAGAAGGAGTGGTGGCAGGTTGTACACAGAAGGAGAGCAAGTTTTGAGTTAATGGAGGAGGCATTTAATGTATTTTGTAGATACAGGTTTAAGTGAAAAGGAGTTGTTTTGGTTAGAACAGGAGGGGGGGTTGATAAGGTTAGAGGAGTTAGTATTTGGGATAAGTTTACAAATAGTATAAATAAAGTAGGTGTTAAGTGAGGCAGTCTTTTTAAGATAAGTGCTATCAGGACGGGGGTTAGGAGTACTGGGCTTGCCTGGGTGGAGGATTTGATTGATAGTGTTCTAGAATTTATTTGGGTTGTTTTGTTAAGATATTTGTGGTTTTAGGCAGAAATTTTCCTTGTCATGATATACTTGTTTTTTGGAGAGGTTGCAAAGTTCTTTGTAGGTTTGGAGGTGGATGAGGGATTTGGTCTTTGTCCAGAGTTTCCAGGCTTTGTCCCTTTTGTGCATGAGAGTTTGTGTGAACTGGGATAGCCAAGGCGATTAGTTAGATTTTACTTTTACTTTTCAAAGGGGAGCAAATGAGTTGAGTATGTCAAGAAATATAGAATTAAATTTGAATACTGCTTCATCTAGGGGAAGGTGAGCTAGGAATGACAAGTTAATAGAAGAGAGTATTTTATTGAAATCTTCATGGAGAAAGTTTGTGAGGCTTCAGTATTCTTTGTTTTTTTGGGTTTTTTTGTGGTCTTTGGAGGTAGGGGGAATTATCACTGGACACACATTGGGTAAAAGTCACTGATGGTGTCGGGTAGAGTTTTTGGGTGGTGTCAGAAGTCAGGACTGGACATAAAGTATGTGGACATGGTGGTGAGTTGAGTAAAACCAGGTAGATTGATGAAAGTGCAGGGTGATTTGGAGGATAGAAATAAGCAATTAATCTTAACATCACCTAGCAGAGTAGTTTCATTAGTTACATTATGGGAGAGCCATGCAAGAGTTTGTTTGAAGAATGTGATGTTGTCTTCTGGGGATATGTAGACTGCTGCAATTGTTTTGGTTTTATGGTCATTGAGCTTACAGTTTGCTGTTAGGAGCTCAACTTGGCAGAAATAAGGGGTAGGTTAGGAACAGGAGACAGATTGATATGGTCAGCATACAGAATGGCAATGCCTCCACCTTGTTTATTAGTAAGGTCTAGGCGATGATGATGAGACAAATTAAACTCTCTGAGACAAAATACTGACATGATTTCTATGATAACAGATTGTACTGCGTACAAGTCCTCCACAGCTCCAATTTCTTCATGTGAGCACTGTTCATAGGTTCATAGGATGATACTACGCTATTGGTCCAGAGGCCCTTATAAGCCTAGCCAATAAATTTGCCCATGTTCCCACAAAGTCATCACCTGTTTCCCCTGTCCAGGAGGGACAGAGATGGGATCCCAGGGGTGCATTTTCTGTTTCCCATCCAGTCATCCAGGTTCCTCTTAAAGAGGGCTAGTGCGGTACTCTGCTTGACATGGAGAGGGAGTCTATTCCACAGCTGGGGGGGTCTTTGGGACTTGAATCTATCCTGCCAACAAGTTCTGTTAATGCCACAGACCAGGTTGAGGCCTTGTATGTGGGTTGTGCGAGTGGAGTTTGAGTTACAGATATGCAACAACTCCATCAAGTCTGGGTCTGAAATGGCCTTGTATGCCAGACACAGGTCACCTCTGAGCAGTCTGTATGACACTGAGTAGAGGGACAGGGCTATTATTTATTTATTTTACATTTGTTAACCAGGGGTGTCTGACTGAGCCGAAAAGGCCCTTTTTCAGCAGAGGGCCAGGGAGGAAAAGCTCCACAAAGAAAAATTACAGACACATTTAGTTATTTAGACATAATCAGTATACACATAAATTACAAGAGACATGTTTTTACAGTGGTATGCGGCAGAAACAGTTACAGTGGAGAGAACAATCAAAAAAGATATTAATTTTAAAAATAAAGGTAAGTAATAGATTTGTGGTGTACAGCTGAACTTTGGAATGTAGGTAGAATACATACATAGTACACAGGTACAGTACATACATTGTAAATTAACCAGTATTTGTAAGTAAGATTGAAAAACTATTATCAATTGCTCTAGATTTAGTATGCATATGTTATCCGCTTTCACTAGCCTGGGGAGCAATCATGGCACTGCCAACTTTGCTTGAGATGTTGCCTGATGAGGTCTTTAAAGGAGGCTTTGGATGATGTGTTTTGAATGCTAGTAGGGACAGAGTTCCATTTTTTAGCCACCAAACTACTATATAGTGCATCTCCAAAGCTATTTGTATAGTATAGGTGTTTGAGATCCTGTATTTTTCTGGTCAGGAACCTTTGTGGTCTCTCCAGCTGCTGCAGTTGCTTGGGAAGGTATATGCTGAAGGGAGCACAGTACTCTGTAATGGGTCTGATAAGGAAGGAGTACAGAGATGCTATGACCTCCTTGTTCCTGGATGAAATACCCTTATTTATGAGGTGGGCCATATAAAAAGCCTTCTGTACAATGCTGGCAATGTGGAGGTCAAAAGTCAGGTTGCTATCAACCTGGGTGTCCAAGTCCCTCACAACTGATTGTGTGCTTAGTACATTGTTATAAATGTGATAATTAGTGGGGATGCCATTTTCCCCAAAGGGGATAATGATGCATTTCTTGGCATTCAGTTTAATACCATGTTTCAGGCACCAGTCATTAGTTTAGGTAAGGTCCATTTGGAGAATGTTCACATCACTAGGGGGAATTTAAGACAGCACCCTGCTTGCAGTCATCTGCAAACCTGGTCAGCCACAGACCACTGGTTTTGGATTGCACCTCAGAAAAGTATATCCCAAACAGTAGAGGCGCGAAGACATATCCTTGGGGGTGACATACATTATGGGTCTACTACTATAGGTGGCTTCCCCTATTTTGACTGAGTAAGTTTGATCAGTGTTCTTAGAGGAAGCTATGTCAAAGACACAACATTTCTGTGTGCCCTCCAAAAATAAGCTGATATTGAAAGACCAAATGTCTGTCATAGCATGTTTCTATAATATGAGACAATTCCCCAGAGTTAAACATGTAATACCTGCACAGTACTTATTTTGTACACTGGTTACATTTCATCTGGATATCTGTAACACTCATACATGTGATTTATTTGATGAAATCCCGACAGAGGAAAACTGTTGTAGAATTCTATAATAATATAAGTGGTGGGTACAGTTCCCCAAGGTTTGAACTTGGCATAACGGGAAAAGAGTTGACCTCACAGACACAAGGTACAGTGTGTGATTATTCCCTTTGAATAGGAAACTGGCTAAGCTTAAAGTGACCCATAAGGGCAGCTAGTGTAGTACTTACCTGTATCTAACATTTTATGATGCAAAGCCAGAAGTGGCTTCCAGTTCAACACAGGATAACATATAAGGTTATACTGCTGACTCATAAAACTCTATAAGGTATGGGCATACCTCGCAACTGTCCAAACTTTCCCAATATGTCCAGATTTTTGCCTCATATTTTTGATCTGCCCTCATCAAATTTGTGGTTTGCTGGCAATTTACTGAGGACTGAAGTTGCTAAATAATGATATACATTTGAGTTTCAGATTTAATATACTTCAGAAAATGCACACTAACACAAGTACTGTTATTCTAGCAACTTTCTAACTTTATAAGTGAAATATTTAAAATCTGTCCCTATTTTTAGGCCTTTGGTACCCAATTATTTTAGGTTTTGCCCAGATTTCTTGTTCTAAGAGGTTGAAAGGTATGGACCTGTATCCTGCTTAATTGGAAGAGTTGAAAGCCCTATGCAGGTGGTCTCCTGGTTTAAACAAAACTTCCTGTGGATTGCTAATGATTCTGAAGGTGATGCTGCATGCTTCAACATTCAATTATTTTGCCTGCTAATCAACTGATTGCTGGGATTCATGGTCACTGTATATTTTGTTGTACTTTACTATTTACATATTTAATAGGGACCTCTAGGCACACCTTTTCCATAAAACCTATAGAGACTAAACAGTTTTCTTAACTGTCTCTTCTATGCAGTGTAATTCATTATTTTATTTATTTTATGCTCATTTCATTGTTTTATCAGTATTTACTGTAATGTACACAGATACATAAAACCAGATGTATTTAATTGATTGGCTGATACAGCTAAAAAATCAGTTTATGAAAACTGATTAATTCTTTACATATAGTAATGAAAGAATATGAGGTGTGGTTTACATCCCATCAACATTTCAAATTATTTTCCCAACAATCAGAGTGTCTTCAAAATCTTTCATGAATCAAAAATAGGCAGATCACAACATTCCTAACAAATCAAAATCAGAAACCAGGACTGCTCCAGCCATATTGTTTAAGTCCCATGAAAAGAGTAAGAGTGCAGTTGTTTGCCCATTCACACCAAAAGTCTGACACTCATCACCCTGTGATGCTCAGAAATTAAAGATTATGTTCTATACCGCAGTTTCTCTTCATTCTTTGTTTTAGTATATAAGTCAGTGCAAGATCCTGGAATACATTCTGAAAGAGCAGTAGCAGCTATCTGCATCAGACAAGACAAGAATGGACAACAGAAATAACTGTAAGGATGAGCAAGACCATAAACATGAGTCATATCCAGCAACAATTTGCAGGAGCTTTCAGAATCCAAGATGAAAGCTTGACCAATGTAAGGGACCTCTTCACAGTCAGCAAATTACAAGAGTTCTGCATCTAACAGGATACTTGTAGACTCTGGCATGAAGCCATGACTGTGTGAGGTAGAAATTATCAGCAACTACATGCGGGGGAACTGGGAGGAGATTACTGAAAATATGAAGGCTTATAAGTCTGCAAACCACTCAGGAGCTCCTTCATTGAGAAAAAAAACACAGATCGTGCAACTGAGCATTTGGCCAGTATTACAGCAGTTGCAGTCCTATCTTAAAGCCTGAAAGAAGAATGTTCATCATTAACAGAGGCTGAGGAATCTCATGGCTCTTAATTAAATACTATACTGCATGTTATGTTATGCCCAGTAACAGCACAATTTTGTTCTTCACTTTATTATCAATATGCCTTTGTTTGTTTGCTAGCATGGGGCAAAATGTTGGAAGTAAGGGACGTTTTCTATTTGTCAGATATTGTATAAAAGGACTGCATGTTCTTTTTGAAACAAAAAGGGGGAAGGAAAACCAAGCAAAATATTGACAATAAGCTATGTTCTTAACCTTGTTTTAAATAAGGGTCTCAGTCCCTCCTGAGTACTTTGATTTGACCTGTTTAACATAGATACTAGTGAGTTTTTCCAATTGATTAAAGGCTATCTGTTACACACTTCATGTGCGAGAATGTAAGTAAGAATAAGGATCAATAAGCAACCTCTGTTGAATTTCTACAGCTAATATTAATGGCCTCTAGAATACATGCATCTTATCTTCACTGAACAAAATGTACAATGTCCAAGTGAAATTGCAATGGGTAACAACATGCACAGTTATGCTTCAAGAGCCTGAACCCAGCCATAGCACAAAAAAAATAGTACTGAGGTCAAAAATGAGAGCTACCAAATGCAAAGAGTACAACAGGCATGCCTCAGAAAAATATCAGACTGGAAATTCATCAGACAATGGAATGATGACTGGGAAGGTGTTGTCCCTATGTAGGGACTAGGACAAACAGTTCTCCATGGCAGTTTTTAGCTTTTTATAGGTGACTAGCCAGAACTACCTGGATAATAAGCCCCATAAATTTCTACAAGCCATCAGGAAGTCATAGATTATGATTGTTGAATGAGGTAACATCAAATATGTTATCAACTTAGAACTAGACAAGATGAGAGTCACCAAAGGTCTCACTCATATATGCCTAAAGCATTGAAAATTTGGCTACAAGTAGTGGAATTAATAGATGTATGGCAAATGCAACAACCTACTTCCAGGAAGAATATTTATATCAGCCTTCTAGAGTAACTGTGCAGCAGCATAGCATATGATTTTTTCACAAATGAGCTAGCTCTGCAGATGACATACAGAAAACTGCAGAACAGTATTTGTCTGATTATGCTTCACTGACTATAGATGCTTTATCTGCATATGAAACCTACTTCCTTAATGCAGACCCTAAATCCTCTACTATTTAAGGGCAAATAATGCTCATATACAATATATAGAAGTGTGAAGCACCACCACTGGACCAGTAATTAAGGAGCCTTAATTATCACTAATGGCACAAGTGGGGGGACATACATTAAGAGGATGGCAGGTACCCACACAGTATTTCCAGATGCAGCTATCTGTATCAAGTGAAATTTCTCTTAAGAGCACACAGAGACCACAGTCAGTCCGGGGCTGGTTTCTCCATCATTTCTGCAGATCCCCAATAAGACTCCCCACTGGCACAGATATAGAGATGAGATAACCAAACAAGACCTCCAGTAAACTCACTGTCCAACCAGTGTTTCGTGTTCCTGCCCAAGTAGCTGACACACACACCACTCTTTGAGGTTTGATATATACACACAAAGACACACCTGGAAAAGGCTGGCACAGGTTTACTAGCTATGCCCCATTTTTCCCAGACTATAAAGTATTTAACACTGTCACTAGTCACTCCTTATCAGCTACTTTAAGTCCCTTAATAAAAGGTTGTTCAATCTTACTGTGTAATGGTACTATTAATACAAATGGTAGTTTGACCAAGAATAATGCTATTAGGAGTGGCCCTCAGTGTCGCCAAATAAACATAACTGTACTCTCAGAACTTAAATATCTCCAGACAGATCAGCCACAATGAAAGGTTTAAATATATTTAATAACAAATATTAAAAAAAGACAATACTAAATATATATTTACAGTGTCATCAGAGTTCAAAATCACAGGAAATATTTAAAACAACATTGCAGGACAGTCTCAAATAAATAAATAAAAATATCTAAGCTAAGCTTTGCTATATTCCTGACTATATCTAACAGAATTATAGTATAACCTAGTTAACTTACTTAAAAGCAAGGCAAATGTGTGGTGAATGGATCTTGTCAGGTCCAAGACAGAATACAAAATGCTGTCTCTCTCTCAGAGACCTCTCAAATTAATATCTCAAATATCACTGCTGGGATAGCTTGCAGAATGACATCATTTCTTGCCATCTGACTCTATCCCAGGTGAAAACCCCCACTGCTGGAATCTGGCAGTATTTAGCATCTACCTGTGAAAATACATAGACAAGGGCTTTTCCTCACATCTTTGGCAAATGGCGAAAGTCATTAAACAATAAAACACTTCCAAGACAATACAGACAGCTCCTTAGGTTTAGATATTGTGTATCCTTGCTGCACTGAAACTAAAAGACAACATTTTTTTATGACTTAGCCATAAAGTAATTTAATTTCAGCTATTTTTCTGAAGTTTTGTAAATTAACCTCCTGTATTCCAGTTTTCCCTGTTAAAATATATATATTTAAACAGTTACAATAGTGTATGTACATTTTTGTTCTATTCCAGTAGTTACACTGTGGATACATTTCAAACAGCACTTTGTAAAATACCTCATCAGCAAACGTCTGTACAAACCATCTTATATGACAGACAGCTCTAATACATTTGTAACACAAACATCTTATGTGAATCAAGCTGATTTATTTATTTATTTGATATTTGTTGACCAGGTTAGTCCAGCTGGGCCAGAGCCCTTTTTCAGTGGAGACCCAGGGAGAAAAGCTCCACAAACATATCTATATAACTAATTAAGTACCTACACATAACACATAGCTGCATAAACAATAGTTACTAGGAGTAAAATTAAGCTGAGTTTGCAAGTAGATTCAAAATAATTAATTACACCTGGCAGAATACAGAGTAAAAAAACATTACATTTATCATAATCAGTTCAGGTACATAGCTGCAGAGGGAAGATCTAGAAAGAGTAATGCAGTAAAAAAAGAAGAGAAAGGAAGTGGGGTGACATATGTATGGAAGAAAGTTGTGAGGCAAGATGGCAGAAAGGAATAGGGTAATTCGGGGGTATGATTACACTGACATACCATATATTGCTTAAGAAGTTTTTTACAGCCTTTCTGAACTGGTATTTAGGCTTAATATTTTGAATATCCAGGGAAAGATTATTCCAGCTCTCAGCTGGGGAGCAGCTATAAAGGTTCTTGCCAATTTTAATTTTTGGCTTGTATATAGAGAGGAGATTTTGTTCTGAGCACTGAAGTGTTCTAAGTGGGGAGTAGGGGGAGATGATAGAGGTATTGCTGGGACAGAAAGAGGGCTGGTTCAGTATAGAATTAATTATCTGAAGCTGTGAGAGGAGAAGGTTGTAGGGAAGCTCTAATCAGTTTAGTTTCCAAAGTGCTAAATAGTGATGGGAGTGGTAAGGGTGTTTGGCATTGAATCTGGCCACTTTGTTGTAAGTGGACTCTAGTTTAGAGAGAAGTGTGGTTTGTAAGTTGGTGAGGATTTGAGAGCCATAGAGAAGGGTTGGGAGTAGAAAGGCATGGGATAGGGATGTCTTGGCTTTACTCGATAGGACGTTTTTGCTCCTGTAAAGAAGTCCAAGTTTTGGTGGGTTTTCTTAATGTTACTGAGAACATGTAGGTAAAATTTCAGCTGGTCATCAATAATGACCCCCAAGTAGTTTGGTGTGAGTTTCAACTGTGATAGGTGTATTGTTAGGAGAAGAGATAGAGAAAGAGAGTTTAAGGTGATTAATTTTTTGGGAAAATAAGAGCAGAAGTTTTGTCTTCTTTGGGTTGAAGATTAGGTGGTTCTGGTTGAGCCATTTTTGATAGACAAAAAGGAGTTTTGAGTTTAACTATGTAGATAAGAGAGGATATCAGCTATGGTGATGACTGTTTAACTCGTTGGAGTCAAAGTTTGTTAATTTGCAGCATGCTTTGATCTTATGTGGTTATACACATGAGGAGTAAAATGGAGGACTTTAATTGGGCAGTGGTCACTAAGAGTATCAGCAGAGTTTCTGGAAAGTGATATTTCATGGGGTGGGATACTAAAATCCAGTCAAGGATGGAGAAGTGATTAGAAGATTTGGTTATATAAGTAGGTGTAGATATTATTTGGGTGAAACAAGGTAGATTAATGGAGGAGGAGGGAGATTCAGAGGAGAGGGTTAACCAGTTAATGTTAATATCTCCCAAGATTGATATTCCCAAATGACATATAATTATTTACAAAATTCCAGTTAACTGAACTAGAAGTATCTCCTTTCATGACATTTCTTCCTCCCTTCAAAGTCTCACATTACTTTTTAAAGTGACCCTTTAGAAACATTGCTTGAGAGGGATGACCCTATCTGGGAATACCTTACCCCATTCCCTGTCTTGAGAGACCATCTTCTCTGGCATTGCTAACCCCACTGCGATGCTGCACTGTCATATCATATGCCTGCAACCTTAAGCTCCACCTTAGGAGCTTAGCATTTTTCTGGCTGGCTCAATGTAGCCATGTTAAGGGATTGTGGTCTTTAACTACAGTATATATCCTTCCATACAGATAAGGTTGAAGTTTCTGCAGTGCTCAGACTATAGATAGACATTCCTTTTCTACAACTGTATAGCATTTCTCCCTGAGATGAAGCCTGTGGCTGAGATATATCACTGGGTGCTCTTCTCTCTTTGAAGAAACCTGACAGAGTGCAGCCCTCACCCTACGATTTGAAGTATCTACCTGCACAACAAATGATTTGGTGTAATCTGGACTGGCTAATACAGGGGGGCCTTCCAAAGCTCCATTAAGCTTCTAGAATGCTTGTTCACATGCTGTGGTCCACACTTCCTTATCTGGCCTGTTTTTTCTTATCAGGTCTATGAGGGGAGCAGCTATGGTACTACAATTGGGGATAAACTTTCTGTAGTACCCTGCTGTCCCTATGAATGCCCTCACCTGATTTTTGGTAACAGAGGTAGGCCATGTTTGAATTGCTTCCACGTTGGCAGGTTCTGGCCAGATCTTACCACTGCCCACTCTATGTCCTGGGTAGGAGACATCTGCCATACTCACCTAACACTTACTGGGCTTAATGGCCAACCCTGCCCTCTGTAGTTTGCCCAGTACCTTCCTGATATGCTAAAGGTACTCTTGCCAGGAATAGCTGTAGATGGCAATATCACCCCTGTAAGCAAGGACAAAATCTACTGCTCTTGCTAGGATACGATCTATCAGCCACTGGAAAGTCACTGGGGCATTTTTCATCCCAAACAGCATCTTTCTGAACTCATACAAGCTGAATGGAGTCACAAAGGATGACCTCTGTCAAGCATTAGGAGTCAAGGGCACCTGCCAGTGCCCTTAGTAAGGTCAATAGTGGTAAGATACTTAGCCCCACCCAGCTGCTCTAGGGCTTCATCTGTCCTAGGCATGGGGTAAGCATATGACTCTGTGCGACTATTTAATTTCCTGTAGTCCACACAGTACTTGGTGCTGCCATCCTTCTTTGGTACCACCACCACTGGGGAGGCCCAGGGGCTGCTGGACTCCTGGATTACCCCCATTTCCAACATTTCCTGTATCTCCTCCCTCATAGTCTGATTGACTCTCTCAGGCACCTTATAAGGGGCCTGCTTAATAGGTCTTTGCAGTCCTATAGCCCTTCAAAAGTGGTGACCTGACACCCAGTCACCCATCTATGAAAATAAGTGCTTAACTCAGCAATATTTTCACACAAACTTTCATCTACCTTGCATCAATGCTCATGAAATTCATTTTTCTATAAGCTTAAGGTGTTAACTGAAAACACTAATAAGCAATTTAACAGTATTATAATTTAAACAATCAGTATCAGACAATTTAGAAATAGCAATTAAAGCTTTACCATGGAGTCAGGGAGTCAGGAACCATACCCAGAGCCCTTGGTTAGCATTATACTGTTTACATACCCTTTCAAACATATGAATAAAACTATCAACATTATCACCCTCTGTAAATTGTGGAAGAAATTTACTGACATTTATTGCTTCTGTGGTTCAGTTACTCCCTTCCCCATTACCCCAGTGACCCAGGGGAAGAGTCAATATCTCCATTTCCTCTTGCCTCTGCTTCTCATTTTCTTCAGCTTCCAGAAATTTCAGTCTCTCAACAGATTTTAATTCCAACAATCTGGCCTCCAGCTCAAGTCTGTTTAACTCCACACAGATTTTTAAGTCCTCTGTGGAAAGTTTGAACTGTCCATATTCTTAGAGTTTTACATCCCCATGGCCAGTCTGGTTGTCCTCCTGCCTGCTGGTCTGTGATGCAGCTGTGACTAAGGCTGCAATCTTTTTTCCTTTAGCCATGTTGGCATTCCCCAGTTCTTTGGCTTATCACATCTCAGCCAGCTGGCTCGTCAGCTTGCCATACTCTTCTGCTGACATGCTTGCCTGCTCTCCCTGACTAATTAAGCTAACAAAAAAATAAATAAAACTATTGTGATATGAAGCTCTGAATGTTCACTGCATGGTTGATTGAGAGTATGGAAACCTTCCTTAGTGACCACTGTTTATAGGCTACAGGAGTTCAATGTCCACACCTCTGAATCCTAATATGTGATGTTGTGATCTCACCACTGCCAGACAATAAATGTAATCCCCAACCACTATACCAGTAATCAAGGAGCCTCAATCCTAACTACTGGCACTAGTGGCAGACGTACATTGGGAGGATGACAGGTACCCACACCGTATTTCCAGATGCAGCTCTCTGCATCAAGTGCAATTTCCCTTAAGATCACACAGAGACCAGAGTCCATCCAAGGCTGGTTTCTCCCTCTTTTCTCCAAAGCACCAATAAGACTCCTCACAGGCACAACTATAGAGTTGAGGTCACGGCTGAGTGTCCAAAGACCTTCAGCACTCTCTCTATCCTACCAGTGCTTTGTTTCCCTGCCCAAATAGTTGACACACACACTCTTTGAGGTTTGATTTATACACATACATACACACACACACACACACACACACACACACACACACACACACACACGCACACACACACACACACACACACACACACACACACACACACACACACACACACACACACACACACACACACACACACACACACACACACACACACACACACCTAGGAAAGGCTAGCACAGGTTTACTAGCTATTCCCCCTTTTGCCCAGACGATTAGGTAGTTATCACTGCCACCAGTCACTCCTTTTCAGCTACTTTAAGGCCCTTCACAAAGGGTGTCCAATCTTCCTGTGTAATGGTGCTATTAATACAAATGGTATTTTGACCAAGGGTAAGGCTATTAGGAGTGGCCCACAGTGTCACCAAATAAATATGCAAATAGTCTCAGAACTTAAATACCTGTAGACAGATCAGCAACAATGAAAGGTTTAAATATATGTAATAATAAATATAAAAAAGACAATACTAAATATACATTTACAGTGTCATCAATTCAAAATCACAGGACATATTTAAAACAACATTGCAGGACAGTCTCAAATAAATAAAGAAAATATCTAAGCTAAGTTTTGCTATATTCCTGACTATATCTAAGATAATTATATTGTAACTTAGTTAACTTACTTAAGAGCAAGGCAAATGTGTGGTGAATGGATGGTGTCAGGTCCAAGACAGAATACAGAATGCCAAAAAAGAACCAAGTCAGAGGCCCCTTGTCAGCAAACAGCTGCTGTTTGCTGACAAGGGGCCTCTGACTTGGTTCTTTTTTGGTCTTTTAATTGTTTCTCGAGAGAATACAGAATGCCGTTTGTCTTTGAGACCTCAAAAATTAATATCTCAAATATTACTGCTGTAATAGCTTGTAGAATTACATCACTTCTTGTCATCTGACTCTATCCCAGCTGAAAAGCCCCACTGCTAAAATCTGGCAGTATTTAGCATCTAGCTGTGAAAATACATAGACGATAGATTTTCCTCAGATCTTTGGCAAATGGTGGAAGTCATAAAACAATAAAACACTTCCAAGACAATACAGAAAACTCCTTAGTTTTAGACATTGTGTCTCCTTGCTGCACTGAAATGGAAAGACAACATCTTTTTTATGACCTAGCCTTAAAGTAATTTAATTTCAGCTATTTTCTAAGGTTTTGTAAGTTAACCTCCTGTATTCAAGTTCCCCTGTTAAAATATATAAATATAAACAGTTTCACTAGTGTACATGTCTGTTCTAACTATTAGGGTACACTAAGGATACATTCCAAACAACACTTTGTAAAATACCTCTCCAGCATCTTATATGACATATAGATATACAGCTCTAATACATTTGTAACACAAACATCTTACATGAATCATGTTGATGTTCACAAATGACATATAATTATTTACAAAATTCCAGATAGCTGGGCTGGCAGTATCTCCTTTTGTGACAAGAAGTATAAGAGAATTAGTCCTGCACCAACATAAGTATAAGGGTCAAGAAAGGTCAAAGAACTGTAGAAGACCTACCTGCCAAGCAAAGTAATTGTGCATACAACATATATAAGTGTGAAAAGTAGCACATAAGAAGTAATAAGTAGTAACTGAAATTGGAACAAATGAAAACGATGGCTGGAGATGTGGTGAATATGAAAGCTAGAATAACAGTTAGGCAAAGGAAGACAGCACTTAAGGAGATGGATTAAAAAGTAAAGCTGGCTAATGCCAGACTGAGAATCAAAGATTTCAAGGAAGACAGAAAAGCAGGAAAACTGTTTGCCATTGCCAATGGGCAAGCAAGTATAGAGAAAAAAAGATGGCCCATATAGTAGTAAAAGAAATACTGTTTAGGATTTCTACATTCCTGGAAGGCATTATATAAGTGTGTGTATGAACTGGATAATATTGAAAAATCCTGGTTCACAGATATTCTGTAGTCCTAGGCTAGAGCTTTTTTTTTTACACTGTTTCATATTTGGAAATTCTAAGTTCC
Source organism: Protopterus annectens (assembly GCF_019279795.1). Taxonomy (NCBI): domain Eukaryota; kingdom Metazoa; phylum Chordata; order Ceratodontiformes; family Protopteridae; genus Protopterus; species Protopterus annectens. Next base: position 329,486,130 of record NC_056733.1, read on the forward strand.
TTTTTTGTAAAGTTTATAAGTATTTTGTAATGATATTGTAAGCCTGTTTAAGCTTTTGTTGAATTTTTGTAAATTTTAGTATACTTATTAAGCTTTTTTATATGTATTAAGCTTTTGTAAGTTTTTGGAAATGGAGCTTTTTTCCCAAGGCCTCCGCTGAAAAGGGGCATGTGTCTAGTCAGACTTTCCTGGTTAACAAATGTAAAATAATAAAATAATAAATATTAACTGAACTCGATGCTGCTTTCTTGGAAAAGCATGAACAATAGTTCTTAAAAAGCAGCTTTCAGAAGAAGAAAAGCAACCACAGCTGTAACATTCCAGAAGAACTGTATGTAATATTCTTAGCCCACCTGACACCTCTTTATTTGTCTATGTTTTTGGTAGCTAGATAATAAAGCCATCTGCTACTAGCACTGTGTGAGGTAGAAATTACCTAGCTGGTCAAGTTAGACTAAAACAGATGATTTGTCAGCTGTAGCTTTATTTCCCTTATAAATATAGATGTTGAAATCTATACAAAACTCCTGCAAATAGGCTAAAATGAATTATTGTTACAACCCTCCAGTTTTTTTATTTAAGAGATGCTGCACTGTAACCCATGGTGATGCAGGTCCTGTTGTATTTTTCTCATGGTTGAACCATGGAAATGAAAATGTGCAGATCTTTTGATCAAATTCCCATTTTATGAATCACCGAGTAAATGTTTCAAGTGTGGTTATGTCACAAAACAATTGGAGAAGAAAATTTCTCTTTTTCTAGACCATTGTGTAAACTCTAAGTTGGTATATTTAATTTAGCAGCAGTGTGGTGAATATTGTCTACCCTGTGTTGGGAGCAAGTGGAATTGCCACTCCCCCTGAAATATATATATATATATATATATATATATATATATATATATATATATATATATATATATATTTATTTATTTATTTATTTATTTGCAGTTTGATTATGGGGGATGTCCACTGGGCCAAATTGACCCATTTTCAGTGGAGGCCCAGGGAGAAAAGCTCCAAGATGCATTATACAATTTAGATACAACTGATAGTTAATATTAAAGATAATATTATGTAGAATAGTTACTCATAAATGCATTCAATATCATGCATAATTAACAAATTCATTAAGCTTGAAGGTAGGGATCATACTGTTTCATTTGAGGAAAACAGATATGTGTTAGGTGTGGAAACAGTTTACATACAAACCTTTTAAGAAAATGTAAATATGCTTTACATACACATATCAACAGTAGAATGCTATTTACAATATTTACAAGGTTAGGCTGTCTGAGGGTAGCTGTAGGAGTTGTTGAGAGCTTAGAGAGAAGCTATATAAATTATTGAGAGCTTAGATAGGCTCATAGGAATATAAGTATGAGAGTTGTCGAGCTTGGGAACCAGAGAGAGAACCCCCTTTGTTTAGGTTGGGTGAAGGCAGGTACATTTCCATTTAGTGGACAGGTAATAGTTGGGTTTTGAAGTTTTCTGACTTTGGTATGGTTCTTAGTGTGGAGGGAAGGGAATTCCATTTTTTGCCTAGTGAGAAAGATAGGAGAAGTTGGCCAGCAGGACATTTAGGTTTATGGATAGTAATTAAGTTCTGATTTTCAGATCTGAGAGCTCTGTTGGGTGTATAAAGGGGAAGGATGTTTGTTAGAGCAGGACATTTTGTTGGGTGAAATATGAGTCTATATGCAGTAGTTGGTTGGAGATAGTCTAGGTAGCATGGGAGTTCAAGCCAATTCAGGGATTGTAGGGTTAGGCAGTGATTGGTGGTATTTTTAGATTTAGAGGCAAATTTTGAGATTTTGCTGTAGCAGTTTTCTAGTTTAGAGGTGATAGAGGAGGACAGGTTGGTTAGGAGAGGGGATCCATATAATAAGGAAGCAAGAAAATAAGTCGAGGCCAGAGTTTGCCTGGTAGAGTGGGAGAGAAAGCGATTATTCCTATACAGCATACCTAGCTTTTAGTGGGTTTTCTTAATATTTTGTTGAATATGAATATCAAACTTGAGGTGTTCATCTACAGTAATGCCAAGTAGTTTGACAGAGGGGACCACTTCTAAAGGTGAGTTAGTTTGACTATAGACTTTGAAGTTGTTTTTATCATAGGAAAGGTTCTTTGTGGGAGGGAATAATCTTTGACTTATTTGCACTGAGAGAGAGGTGGTTTTGGCGCATCCAGTTTTCAGTTGTTGAAAAGGCAGTTTGGGTTTTAGTCAGCAATTCAGAGAGGTTTGAGGCAGAGAAGACTAAGGTTAAATCGTCTGCATATTGAATGATTTTAGCATCAGGAACAGCAGTGTGAAAGTTATTGATGAAGTTGTTAAAAAGCATTGGCCCAAGGATGGATCCATGTGGTACACCAGTTGGGGTAGGTAGGAAGGAAGAGATGGAGTTCTTCCATTTGACTGCCTGTGATCTGTCTGATAGATAGCTGGAGAACCAGGATAAAGGATTATGTGCATGATTAAGGTTTGAGGGATGACAGAGAAGGTGCTTATGGGAAACAATATCAAAGGCTTTAGACAGATCAACTAAAACAGTAGAAACTAAGGGTCCTGAATCTCGGGCTTGATTGACAGTTTCTAGGAAAGAGAGTAAAGTGGTTATTCTGCTATGGCCTGGATGGAAGCCATGTTGGGTAGGAGTGAGAAGATTGTTTTGGGTCAGGAAAGGCATAAGTTGGAGGTGGATGCATTTTTCTAGGATTTTGGAGATTGGTGAGAGCAAAGCAATGGGGCAAAAGTTTGAGATGTTGGTATTTTTGCCTCCTTTAGGAAGAAGAAGAATATAAGCTGAGCGCTAGAGTTTGGGGACATAAGATTCTTTTATGGATTGGTTTATAATGATGCTGATTGGGAAAACAATGCTATCAGCAGCACATTTTAGGAAGGAAGAGGGAATATTGTTGGGAGTGTTAGAGCAAAGTTTAAGTTTGGACAAAAGTTTTTTTATAAAGTTAGTGGAGATGGGTTTGAGTTCAAACAGATGAGGTGCTTTAGAAGGGGGAGAGTGTAGAGCAGTTGGGTTATTATTGGGAAATGTCTTGGTGAGGGTAGTAAAAGTTTCTATGAATAATGAGTTAAATTCAGAGCCTAGTTCAAGGTCAGATTTACTTGGGTCAGGACAGGGATTATTCTTGGACCCTGGATTGAGGAGTGAGTTTATTGAGTTCCAGAATTTTTTGGGAGATTTATTGTTATTGGACTGATGTTTGATATAGTAGGAGTTTTTGTCTTGGTGATTAGTCATTTTGTACAGTTCCGGAGCGGTTTATATTTGAGCAAGGTATTGGCCAGTGTATTGTTTTGGTAAAGCTTCCATAGTTTGTCTCTGTGGTGCATAATCTGTTTTGTCTCTTTGGATAGCCAAGGAGCAGTTTTAGTTTTTATCCTTTTGTTTCTTAGTGGGGCTAGTGAGTTTAAAGTATCAAGAAAGACAGAGTTGAAGCATTCTATAGCCTTGTCAACAGGAAGGATGTTTAGAATTTGCCAGTTCATTTGTTTGAAAGTATTTGAGAAAGTAGTTGGGTTGAAACTACTGAGGTTACGAGTTTGAATGTATTGATGCTGGTGTGGGGAGGAACTAGTTAAGCAATGCATAAAGGCTGGGAGGTGGTCGCTAACGGTATCAGGAATTGTACCAGAATTGGTTATTTTATTTGGATCTGAGACTAGGATCCAATCTATAGTGGATCTGGGAGGGTTTATTTTGTTAGGTCGAGTGATGGAGAGGATTATTTGAGTGAAGTTATAGAGGTTAAGGAATAGGGAGGGAGAAGGGCAATTGATTTTATTCCAGCCAATATTCACATCACCAAGGATATAAGTTTCATAGTTAATTTCAGCAGAGGCCCATAGGAGAATATTTTCTCGTGTAGAGATATTGTTACCAGGTGAGTTATATAGGGCAATGATACAGATATTTTTATGTTTATTTAGTTTTATAATTCTAGCAGGTAGTTCAGTGTTCTGGAATTGAGGAATTGGAATCTGGAGGGGAATTAAGGTAAGAAGGTTGGAGTAGACTAGGGCAGTGCCTCCACCTTTTTTATTTAGTCAGTCATTTCTGAGACAATGAAATCCTGGGGGGGGCAGAATTTTAAAGTTGGAGATAAAGAGCTTGAGCCAGGTATTGGAGATGGCTAAGATATCTGGTTGGTTATGGCTTAACCAAGCTTGAAATTGGCGTACTTTGTTGTTTAGACTTTGTGCATTAATTGTAAAAATCTTTAGGGTGTTGAGATAGGAGGAAGAGGGTAGGGGATGAGTGTTGTTAATAAAGGATGTAGGACCAGGGTTAAAATGGATATCACCAGCTTGGACTACGTTGTTTAAGGGGATATCTTTTAGCCATATTGGTCTGTGAGGCATGAATTTTGGTAGATTGTAGATTTGAGCAGGTGACTGTGTCTTGACTTTAGAGGACAAGAGTTTAGGGTGAAATAGGTGCAGAGGGTTGGGCTGAATGAGAGAAGAGGAGATAGAGTAAAAATGGGAGTAAGAGTGAGGGAGAAGGCGGGTTTGTATGGTAGTTATCTTTGTAGGTGGCATTGGACAAGCATGGGTGGAATATGAGGTAGCATAGTATAAAGAAAGTAGGAACATAAAGAGGAGGCTGGGGGACTGGAGGGTGTGATAACTTGAGGAGAGCATGTTGGAGCAAAGAGAGAGTGGTATGAGTGGTTAGGAAAATAGAGAAGGCTATGAAGAAGAAAGGGGTTAAAAATAATGGAGGTATTCTAGAGATTTAAGGAAAGAGGAGGGGACTATAATTATTGGGTGGAGTACAGATTACAGAGTTTAAGAAGGATGGCTATTGGTGAGAGGAGTACTGAGGGGGGAGCTGGTATTGGGTAATTAGGCTGGGAGGGTAGGGTAAGATAGGAATAAAGCTAGGAGTACTGGGGGGTGGGTGAGAAATGGGGGCAGGGTAGGGGAGCGGATTGAGCCCGTAGGGCGAACGGAGCAGGAAAGAACACTAGAGGTGAGTATGGCAGAAAAAGTATCAGCAAAGAGCAGTTTAAAGGCTGTAGTTGGAAGGTATGAGCTAAATGTTTCCAGCCAGAAAATGGAGGCTGCCTTTACAGAGGGTGGTTTAGCAGGGGGGGGGGAAGACATTTACAGTCTAAGGATATTATCTCACAACCAACTGTTTGTGAAAAAATAAAACTTGTTGGGATTATAAAGAATATCTAGGATTTATATTGGTAGATGCTGCCACTTAATGGTAGAAGGAGATAACAAACAGCAGGTATAGTTGGACCAGTCTTAGGTTTAAATATATTCTAGGGTAGTGATAACAGGATGGGGAGAGGGCAAACGGTCTGTGGTAGGCTGCAAGAACGCACACACAGGAGGGCAGACTAAGTGTACATTTAATTAGTGTTAAGCAACATACATTTACACAATCTTGTTGGGGGGGGTCTTCTCAGTAGTATTTTTCTAAGTACCAGGCAAGATGGCCAATTCAGGGTGTCTTCAGGTGATGGCTGGAGGTATTCCTTTTGTGTTTAAAGCAGGAAGGGAGCAGCCGGATGGATTACTTTAGAGGAGAGGGAAACAACATTGAGTTAGTTAATATTGCAGATGTAGAGGGGAAAGGTAGCAGGTAAGGGATGTTTAGAGAAGAAAGGAGGGTGCAACATAGCACAGTAGTAGAGAAAGGCTATGGTTAGATGAGGCTGGAGCAAGTATGTAGAGGAAGATTAGGTTTAGGGGATTAACAATGGAAAGCAGCAGACATTATGCTATGAACAGTACAAGTTAGGCAATATAGACTCCATTAAATAGAACAAAACATTCATTCAGCAATTCAGCATGCTATCAGTGACCCTAGTCCATTTGAGAGGACAGGGTTATACAGCAGTAGAGGCAAATATAAGCAGCAGAAAGCAAGGGGTAAATGATAAAGTAATACTATAAAATCTCTAAACAGTGCAATATATAGTGCTCAACAGACTAACACAGTAAACTACGATATATTCATGCTGTGCAATAACTTGTGCCGAACAGTTTTCAAAACAGTTTTCAGAACAGTAGAATAGCCGTGTGGTGCCCTTATAGAGACAAACGGAAAAGAAAAATAGCTGCTAAGCCAGTAATTGAGCTAAAGGCTCTAGTAGGACCATTGATCCATTTTAAAAGAGAAATAAAGGCCTTCAGCGATATACGTTCATTGGCATCCTTTTAACAGGACATTTGCAGAGCAGACTAGGCCAGCTAAGTGCAACAGTCGAGCCCTGTATACTCAAACTAAAGTAATGCAGCTGGCGACAACATAAAAAGATACCCACTCATCCCAAAAGGCAGCTTACAGCTGCTAAGCTGGTAATTAACCTAAGCAAAGGGCAAATGACACAGTACAAAGCAAGTAGTCAAACAGTACAATATATAGGGAATAACAGTCCCCAAAACTGTGTAGAAGCTGTGCGGAGCCCTTATAGTTAAAATGGAAAGAAAAATGGCTGCTAAACCTGATTTTAGTGGAAGGCTTGAAGGGGGATTGTTATTCCACCTTAAGAGGCTATCTGGCATTCAGTGATGCACTTTGGTTGGCATCCTTTTAACAGGACATCATTACACCTGGTTTCTGGTCGTGACAAGCCAGCAGTATTCGATCAAGCCCCTTATACACATACTAAATTAATGCAGCATTAGTCAGTGTAGAAAAGAGCCCCACTCATCCCAAAAGCAGCTTGCAGAGGTCAAAAACACATGTAGGTCACAGATAAATAAAACTGTCAGCACAAGGCCAACAATAACCTTACAACACAGTTACAAACATTGCATTGGAATGATATCCATCAGAACAGGGCCATCTATAACCCTAAAACATATTTACAAGTAAAAACATGGAGTTTAGTACAATAGTTGTTTAGAGGCTTGCAAATGATAGACAAATATGCTGAAAAGACCTACCGGGAGGTGAAAACAAGCAGTCTAAACCACAGGACCAGCACAGAGGAGCTGTGGATGCTCAGGGCAGGATTTAAAAATGGCACCACAGTCCTTAGGAGATATAAGTAAACTCCAGGAGGAAACTAGCTATGGGGAGGGCTTAATAGAGGTGAGTATCGCAGAAAAAGTATCAGCAAAGAGCAGTTTGGCTGTAGTTGTAAGGTATGAGCTAAATATTTCCAGCCAGAAAATGAAGGCTGCCTTTACAGAGGGTGGTTTAGCGGGGGGGAGAAGATATTTACAGTCTAAGGATATTAACTCACAACCGTTTGTGAAAAAAATAAAACTTGTTGGGATTATAAAGAATATCTAGGATTTATATTGGTAGATGCTGCCACCTAATGGTAGAAGGATATAGCAAACAGCAGGGATAGTTGGACCAGTCTTAGGTTTAAATATATGCTAGGGTAGTGATAACAGGAGGGGAGAGGGCAAATGGTCTGTGGTAGGCTGCTAGAACGTGCACACAGGAGGGCAGAGTAACTCTATAAATAGTACATCAAGTCTACATTTAATTAGTATTAAGCAACATACATTTACACAATCTTGTTTGGGGGTCTTCTCAGTAGTATTTTTCTAAGTACCAGGCAAGCTGACCAATTCAGGGTGTCTTCAGGTGATGGCCGGAGGTATTTCTTTTGAGTTTAAAGCAGGGAGGGAACACCCGGGATGGATTAATTTACACAATCTTGTTGGGGGGGGGGGGTCTTCTCTTTATAGTATTTTTCCTAAGTACCAGGCAAGCTGACCAATTCAAGGTGTCTTCAGGTGATGACTGGAGGTATTCCTTTTGCATTTAAAGCAGGGAGGGAGCACCCGGGATGAATTAATTTACACAATCTTCTTGGGGGGGTCTTTTCAGTAGTATTTTTCTAAGTAGCAGGGAAGCTGGCCAATTCAGGGTGTCTTCAGATGATGGCCGGAGGTATTCCTTTTGCATTTAAAGCAGGGAGGGAGCACCCAGAATGCATTACGGGAGGCAAAAACAAGCAGCCTAAAGCATAGGACCAGCACAGAGGAGCTGTGGATGCTCAGGACAGGATTTTTCATGTTTGTGTTTTTCAGTGATGAAAGGTAGATCAATGTATTGTTTTGTTGACTGTAGAGAATATAATCAATGATGCCACATTTAACTGTAGCTAATACTTTATCAGTACATACCTTTATGGACAATGAGATGGAGATTAACAAGCTGAACTGTTACAGTAAGATTAGCTTTTGACCACAAGTTCCCAACTTAGTCTGGCTCATGTACAAGACATTCATAGCACAGCTGCTAGTAAATTTTGTCTCCAGTGAAACCTTTAAGGGATGATACCATCCAGATTATTTTTTATGTTTGGTTTCACACTTTGTCTTAATATTCATCTTTCCCCTGCATCCTTTTTACATACTTTAACTGGCTAAGACTGCAGTGAAATAATTTTGGAGGGCACAAAGTAAAAAAGCTTGGTGCCTGGAGACTGGTAGCCTTTTCAAGTCTTGGGGTTTTAGAAGCTCTGAAGAGCATTTCTTTTTTTTTTTGGAAGCATTTTATCCAATAATTGCCTGAACAAAAAAAAAAATATGCAAAAGAAAAGAAATGTAATCTTAATTGTTTCCCTCAAAGTAGAAATAAGTTATGACCACACTTTAATTCTCAAGGCTGAAAAATAGTAATTCGCTATAAGCTGAGAAAACAAATATTTTGAGAATACAAAGCATATCTTGAAATAATACCTTTCTTCAAGAATTGAACCTACCTCCTTACCCTTCCAAAAACAAACAAACAAACAAATAAATAAATGCATGCTGAATTCTGTGTATTCCTCTACTATTAGATTGGGATCAAAGTGAAGGAACAAATGACAACAATCATTTATTGCAAGTTGCTGCTGTCAGGGACCCATACATCCCAAAACGGGACAACTTCTATGTACCCATCTGATGTCAGACTGGGATGAATGTAAAAGCCAAATGGAACACAGTAACATATTTAATATTACTGCTGTCAGGAATATATACACAACATGCTTCCTTATCAATACTCTCAAAAGACAGACACCTGTATACATGTTTATTATTTTATTGTGATGCCTGTGAATGTGGTTAAACAAAAATAATAATAGCCAACGTAATGTATTTCAAATTTCTGTAACAGTCATCACAGTACATTAGTTCAACTTTTTCACACAAAAGCATACCAATCCTGTAAAGCCATATTAAGGACTGTTCAAATTGAGCAAACAAATGGTTTAGTTACTTTCATATGGACAGTGTACTCCACCTAGTAAATATTGCCATGTGTTGACTGTTTATACCTCTAATGTCTGATTATGATGACAATAATGGGCATATGAATATATTTCATATAGCAGCAGCAGTAAAATATTCACTGTTGCTTTACAATGCACATTAACCCTGAAAGGTCAGTCAAACTTGAGTACACCAAGCCTAGCTCTGCAGTGTAAATGGATGGAGTCTTTAATGGTGACTGGGTTTTGATTAATAGCCCTGTCACTGGAGGCAGAGAGAGAGAGAGGAAGAGCACTGAAGAGGTCATGGTGTGCTTGTCTTTTTTAGGAAGGTGAGATGGGTAGTGGACATTCAGGGAGCCCATAGAGAAATGTGATTTCTCTGGTGGAGACCAGGAAAACCACTTCCCATGCTTGAGGAAAAGGGCTGGGCTGCTGGCTGGTAATGTCTCTAGTGAAAGTGAGGAATGACCTACACATTGCCCTTCAGCTCCACAATTTGGGTGTCTCTGGGGGATGTAGGGTTATGCATTATATGTTTGCACGATTCCAAATTGCTGAATGAATGACTGCCTCTACTGGCTGATCTTCATTCCAGTGATCAGGACTGAATGAGACTATGGGATGAGTGAGGACTGATAGTCAATAGGCAGCAGAAGAAAAACAACATAAAAAAAATCTTGACCAGACAAAATGAGAGTCTAAAGGGTCTCTGACTGCAGGCCTATATTGCACAGAACAGCAGCATTGGCATTAGCCTACCTTGTCTATCCCTAAGGCCAGTCACTGGAGATACCTCAGCGTAGCCTGTATATGCCTTTTTACACACAAGCATCGTATCACAGGAACCAGACATTTAGATACTTAGAATGTGCAACTGGGAAAGAGGTAATTAGACCCCAACCACACAAAATAGAAACTGTCAAGAATTGTCATACACCCAGTGCCAAATAATAGGTCAAGGTTTTTTTGGGGGGCTACCATAACATGTCTTTTGACAGACCTTACAAAAGGTAAGGGACCTGCTCAGATAATGTGTGCAATAAAAGCAGATACAAATTTTAACTACCTGAAACTCTCTCATGTTCACAGAATGTTTTGCTTCTCCAAAACTTTGGTAAATCCTTTATTTTGTACACAGATGCATCAGAAGAAGGGTTAGAATCTCTGTTGCCTTACGAAGTAGTAAAAAAAACAAAAAAGCAGACTCAGACCAATACAATACACTTTGTTAACTAAGCGCTTTCGTTTGGCTTAATACCAAACTTCTTCAGATACAAAACAAAGGTTATTTTTCCACTTAAATAGCTAAAATCAACATTGTGACTGTTTTCATGAATCACCTGACTCAGAAATATTAGTCATACAATATCAAACAAAATTAAAAAAATATATATAATACAAACATTTCTTTAAAAGTTTATGAAAATGTTTTTTATCTTTCTAAATTCTTCAGTTTTAATATGCATGCTAAAGAACAAATGTCATTTAATCCAGGTAAAATATAAGAATGACAACATATGTGAACTGGACTTAAGAAAAGACATTCAAATGTAAATTAATAAGTAGCTATAATAGTATTGCATGCGATAAATATGATTTGTTGAATAGTCTAAAATTTAGTGGGTGTGGATTATGAAACCTGATAAGGGGGGAGGTTTTGTGTTTATGGAAACAGGGGAGTATGTAAGGTGCATGGAAGATATGTTGTCAGATGAGAATAATTACACAATAGTTTCTATAAATGAAATGAATGTTGCTTACAACAGAATCAGAATGTATGTTAATGTTTTATTTATTGACTGCAGACTTGATATACATCTAAATAATTACTTCTCGATGCCAACACCTAAAACCCCCATGATCTTTGGGATTCCAAAGATCCACAAATATTTAAATAGCCCCTCTTTTAGACCCATTGTGAATAGTAGACAATCTTTAACATATTCTATAGCTAAATATGCAGATAGTATATTGAAGAAATATGTGGCAAAAGAAATACAGATATGTAAAGATTCCTGATCTTTCCTTAGGAATATGAATCAAAAAACATATTATGAGTGGTATAATTTGTTAACGATTGACGTTAAAGACTTGTATACATGTATACCACATGATATTGGGGTTGAGTGGGTATGCTCTAAGTTAAAAGATGAAGGTGCCTCGAATAATGAGAGTTTTGTGATAGAATTATTAGTTATTATTTTGAATAATAACTTTTTTCTTTTTGATAAGAAATTTCTTTGCAGAAAAAGGTGCTGCCATGAGCTCCCCATGTGGAGGTACTTATGCAAATCTTGTCATGGCACAATGGAAAAGCAAATATTTTTTCATTAATAATAATTTCTTGGGCATGATTAAATTTTATACACAGTTTTTAGATTATATTTTTATTTTGTTTAGTGGTGATATATTAGAGGCTGAATTATTTATTGAATATTTAAACAAAACCACTACTTTTTTTTAAAAAGGACTTACCGATTTGAGACAGAAAGGATTTCCTATCTAGATGTTGATCGATTTGAAGATCAAATATCTAATGGTTATAAGGCAAAATTTTATAGGAAGCCTACATTTTGAAATACTTTTTTACATTATACAAGTGAGCATCCGGTACAACAAAAAAAGTCCGCAGTGAAAGGCCAATTTGTCCAGATGGCCAGAATGGTGTCCTCAGATGCTGAATTTTTAGTTGAATGTGAAACTTTAACATTTATGTTTAAATGAAGAGGTTACCCAGATGAATTTGTTGAAAATCTAAAAATGGAACTGGTAAATAATCATTTAGCAGGCACCTACAGGGCAGTATTACATGGCCCCGATACCCATGACACTAATTTTGAGGATATTAGTGTTGATAGCAATTTGTTATTTATTACTATATTTAGTTCAGATGCACTGGCTGTAAAATATATAATTTTGAAAAATTGGTCCTTATTGGTATCTGATACTGTTTTTAGTAAATATAATGGTATTAAGCCCAAATGTATTTTTGGAAAGGGTATGAACCCTAAGAATATATTAGATTTTCAGAAACCAGTTACTACTAGAATAAAAGGAATGTTTAAGTGTGAGGCATGCCACTACTGTAAACATATTGATATAGGTAGTTGTTTTTCTATAAGAAATAAAAAATATGATTCAAAAAGTAGGTTTAATTGAAATTCTTCTAGTATAGTCTATTTAGCTAGATGTCAATCATGTCTGTTCTTTTATATAGGTAAAATGGACAGAAAGTTAAAAGAAAGGCTATATGAACATTTATATGCTATTAAAAAAAGATAAGCTTGATAATGCTTTAGCAAACCATGTTAAATCTTACCCAGGGCACTCATTCAAATTTAGAGTAATTGACCACGTACATAAAGATGAGAGGGGAGGACCAGTTTCACTAAGATTGGAATCCAGTGAATTAACTTGGCAACTATGTTGCCATTCTTATATTTTACCTGGATTAAATAACATTTGTTCTTTAGCATCTACATTAAAATTGAGGAATTTAGAAAGATAAAAAGATTTTTTCATAATCTTTTAAAGAAATGTTTGTATTATATTTTTTTTAAAAACATTTTGTTTGATATCATATGACTAGTATTTATAATTGAGTCAGGTGATTCATGAAAACAGTCACATGGTTGAGTTTAACTATTTAAGTGGAAAAATAACCTTTGTTTTGTATCTGAGGAAGTTTGGTATTAAGCCAAACAAAAGCGTTTAGTTAATAAAGTGTATAGTGTCAGTCTGAGTCTGTTTCTTTGTTTTTTTGACAGTTTGGAGTTCATTGTTTCATTCCTGCCTTGTGAAGTAGGTCAGAATGAAAACCCAGTTTGCTGCCTTAGCAAGAAGTTAAGTATGGTTGAGGTGAGACATTCTGCTACATAGCAAGAACACATTGGTTTATTAAGTGGGCACTAATTTATCTACAATATTTTTTCTTAGGATGCAGTTTCATTCTGGTAACTGACAATTCACTCTTGCATTCACTATGCTACAAAAGGAATGTCAGATCCAAATTATTTAGCTAAACCTTAGAACTGCAGTCATTTCATTTTACTGTCAGACAAAGACATGGCAATACTCACAATGTGGATGGTTATCCTGGTCTTGTAACCCATCCCATTCTGCAAAGAAAATTGGGTTTTATTCTGTCATTGTGGTAGTGACTTTTTAATATGTCAGAAATGCTGTATTGGTGTACTCTATATTCTACATTTTTTGACAGAAAGATTTTCATGCCACATATATCCAATGCAATATGCTAATAAAAGCAAGTAACAATATAGGTTAATTTGGCTCACCTGAGAAGTTGTGGTTAAAAAACTTAGGTTGAAGGTGTACAACAGATTTTTGCATCATTTTTTACCCTGAGAGGGTACTTGAGTGGAGTCTTCATCATAAGAAGCTATGGATTACTGGGAAACTGTCGATAGATTTACTAAGGAAGTTACCACAGCCTAGTAGAGGCTTCCTATGGAGAATCAGAGAACTGCTTGTGCATGTGACTGAGAGTTCATGGATCAGTACTAAGCTAACTACCCTGGTGAGCCATTTTAAGCCGAACCAGTTACCCCATGTGAAAATCAAATCCGGTATCTTATGTCTGTAAGGTGAATACCTTAACCATTATGCCAACCTCCCCCATAAGTTGGCAGCTTCACCTAAGCTGGAATACTGAGGCTTTGAATTTTAAGAAATTGTTATGTTCTTCTGAGAGATTTTGAATGGATGTAAATTGTAATCAAATGATTAAAGCAGAATGATCTTATTTCAAGGTACAAAATAAACCTTATTTTTTATTTTTGTTGGCAATAAAAGGCACTTTAAAGACTTGTCTGTAGTATTTTCAATTTGCTACTTTATAAGTGTTGTATATGAATAAATAAATATATATATATGAATATGCATGTGCATTTCTACTTATCTGTATCTACGCACACACACACACACACACACACACACACATATATATATATATAGATATATATAGATTTAAATATATTAGATATATTGTGGATTATTAAATGTTTACATGTAGAAACATTGCTCATTAAAATGATTACTGTATATCGTCGCATTTAAATGAAGAAAAAACATCTAATTTATACTGATCAAAAAAGAAGTTAACAAAGTAAAAACGTCTTTTGTTAGTATCAATTATAGAGCAATTTTATAACTCTCCCTGGTAGAAACAACTTTTTCAAATAGTTGAAATTGCTAAGGCCCTCTGTTGATCCCTTTATCTTGGTCTATAAAATATTCTTATTGTGTCTTCTTTACAGCAGTTTACATCTTATTTACATATTCACATTGCTTAACAATGACTGCCGAAATTAAGTAGTTGACTGTGAAATATAACTCTGATTGATACATTGCATCTCACTTCTTCTCCATGCTATCCCAGAGTGCAATTGGATCTCATCTCAGAGTATATAAAGCTGAAATATTATTAAGATGCTCTGTCAAACAAGACATGCTATATCCTGTAAACAAGTTGATGTAATGCTGAAAATTATTTCTGTAGTCAGTGATTTACACTATTTATTTATTTATTTATATTTGTTGTCCGGGAGTGTCCAACTGGACGTAAGTCCATTTTCAGTGGAGGCCCAGGGAGAAAAGCTCCACAGTTAAAATAAACAGACAGTAGTTACATTGGATTACATAGCGATTAACAATTTACATAGCAATTACTTACAACATATTTACAGATGAAGAACATAGTACATTAGTAGACAACTAAAATCTTTATCTGTGAAGTACATAACATACATTAACAAATGTTAAAATAAGAAGTTCCTGCTGTATAAGTACTAGATTTATGAACAACTGAGCTTGCTATAATCAAGGTAGTTAGTGGGGTGGAAAGAAAAGTAGTGGTTGGATGGGGTGGGTGATATTAGAGTGGGAGTTGCAAGGGCATAGCCAGCATGTTTTTAGGTGCACTTTTAGTAAAGTTTTGAAGTGGGTGCATGATGGTACCGGAGGTAATTGTGGGTGGGAGGGAGTTCCATGATTCCATACACTAATATGAATCATTTTTACAGAATCTTTCCTTTTAACAGCTATTTCTGCATTTTATCTATGGAGAGAATATTTGTGTTGAACTTTTCAAATATGCGAATTACTGTCTGTAATTGTTCATATATTTTACCTTGAGCCATCTTCATCACTATCATATTTATTGCTCTTATTAACATTATTTTAGTATCACTTGTCTTAGAAAGTAAACTACCAATCTACTACTGTGCAGTATAAATCCTTTAATCTTTACAAATGTTTCAAAACATTTCAGCCAGATATATTTGATTGTTTGCAGAAGATTTCCAAAGATGTTATTGGGATAACAATCTACACTTCTTATACTTTAACTCACAATCAATCCAAATCTGACCAAAAACTTCAGTTGATTGTTTGAATGCAACAGAAAAATAAATGAAAATGTCTTCAGTCTGTTGGATTAGTATTTTGCAGCATAACTGTTTTGAAAATACATTCACGTGGGATATTGCATTCTATATTTGTATCAAATGTAAGTGCAATATAATGCTTTCAGTCATCATAGCTTTTGACCAATTGCAAGTTTTTTTGTACTGTATCCATAGCATGCATTTTTGCAGTACCCCAAACATATCGGATTCAACCTTCTGCTTTACCTCTAATAAATGCAAATCTTTCTGCAGCACATAATTTCAGCTTTGACTCCTGTTGCAATATGATTACGGCCTCCAAATAATCGACAAATTTTACATCATGGAGTATTATGCATGTAACCACAATGCTATTATTAGGTGCAGTTTATTCTGGTCCATTTATTATTAAATGCCATGTTGAAAATTTCAGTGGTTTCATAGTCTTTTAAATTTGCATTATTTTATTTAGAATTGCTGTACTTCATTTCATTACAGTTTTCATTTTCGGCCTTAAGTTTGTCACTCTTCACATCCTGTAAGCTAAATAAAGCATATAACAGGAATACAATTGATGGCTGGTGAACCACTACAAACAGGAAAAGGCACGTTATTAAATGCATTCTCACTTAAGTAGCACAACACAGAATATGAATGCATATCATTGAACAAGAGAGTTGAGATAGGAAGTCTTTCGTATTAGAGGCATCATAATACTGCACTATGTGAGCAGTTTAATTTATTTCTCTTCTGGCAACACAATAAACCTTATTCCTTTAATATTTCACACATTCCTGGATATGTATCCTAGTATCTGAGGGAATTATTAGGCAAATCCTAAATAGGATGTTAGAAATAGAATTTGTAATAAGAGTCTGCTAAAATTTAAACTTAATACAATCCCATGTTAAGGAAATGTATTTTTTCTAACTTTAATATATGTATTGTTTCCAGAAGTAAACATAATATAATATCAAAAAAGCATACAAAATCTGTCGTCCTTCCATCTAATCCTTACTTAAGAAATGTATCTAAAAGCCTAAGGTCTTATGTAATAATGATTAATCAATAGATGAAATCCCCATATCATTACTGTAAATCTGAATCTGTGCTGTAATGGATATCCAAACTAAAATGATATATATTTTGAAATATATACCTGCTATAATAATACTACGAAAGAGGTATATATGCAGCTCATCTTAAAAAGTGTTTTACCATGCTTTACCATCATGTTGAGTGCCACTCCCGCCTCCCCCAAACACACACACAATTAGGAAGCACTATACAGTAATAATCCAGTATGTATCTTTATTTAGTGTGTTTGCCTTAAATGTGTTAAATTACTGAGTTATGAGAAGGTACTATTCCAACATGCAGGTAAGTAAAAGAGCAAATCGATTTAATGTACACCTGTAAAGCAACCAAACACATTCCATCACAGCACAAAATCCTGGCATCAAGATCCTAAAATGGGATACATAAAAAGCATAGTATTCTAAAAAATATCAGTACAACAGCACATATATAACAGGGACCAAGCCCCTGTGCACAACCCTAGCCACACTTGTTCACTATTCTCTCACTGAAGTTGCAAAACTTTAGACATTACAATAATGTATTTCAATGTCATCCTTCCTTATCTCATAGGTAGGTACTAGGCTATCGGCCCTAGGGCCTATACAAGCCTAGCCATAACGATTCCCTGGCTATTGCTTCTCACAAATATTTACTTTCCTGGACACCTGTCTAGCAGGGCGACTGATGTGATCCCCTATCTCCCATCCAATTGTCAAGGTTCCTCTTGATGAGAGCCATTGAGGCACTCTGTCTGACATGTATGGGCAGCCTGTTCCAGGGTATGGGGAGTCTCTGGATCTGGAACCTATCCCTCCAGCTTGTTCTATTCATTATGATAACAAGGTTAAAATTCCTGCAGAATGTGGCTCAGAGGGATTGTAATTTCTTAAAGTGTAACATGTCCAACAACTCTGGGTTTGACATGGTCTTGTATTTTAGGCAGAGACCGCCTCTGAGTAGGCGATATTTGACAAAGTATAGCAAGAGTTTCTTTAGACAGTCAGCATAAGGTATCTGCTTTAGGCCTGTGATTCTTTTTGTAGGGTATTTCTGCAGCCTTTCTACTTGTTTCAGATGTCTTGTGAGGTACATAACAAACAGAGCATTGTATTCTATAATGTGTCTAATGAGGGAGGAGCACAGAGGTACAATGACCTCTTTTTTTCTGGATAAAAACCCCTAGAGATGAAGTGTGCCACATAGAAGCATTTTCTAACTGTTGCGGCTATGTGGTTATCAGAGGTGAGACCACTGTCCACCAGTGCCCCTAGGTCTCTTATTACACTTTCAGTGTTCAGTGTACTGCCACCTATGTGGTAGTTCAGAGGTATGTGTTTTTTCCCCAAAGGGGACAACTATACATTTTTTGGCATTTAGCTTGAACCCATGGCTCTGGCACCAGGCATCTGTTTCGGTAAGGCACTTTTGTAGTATATCCACATCATTTGGGGATTCAATAATGGCTCCCAGCTTGCAGTCATCTATGAACTTTGTAAGCCAGAGTCCCTTAGTCTTACTTAGAGAAGTAGATGCCAAACAAAACTTGTCCCAGGACAGAACCCTGCAGTACACCACTTGTCACTTGTCTGGAGCTGGATTTGGAGTCGACTATTTTACAGTGTGTGTTCTGTCAGTAAGCCAGTTTGCAACCCATTGAGTGATATAGGGTCAATGCCCAGCTTAGTAAGTTTATCTATGATTCCAGAGTGGGGGATAGTGTTGAAATCCATGGCGAGGTCCAAGTAGGCTGTGTGAACCACCTTACCCTCATCAATGGCACTGAAGACTGATTCAAAGAAGTCAATCAGGTTCAGGAGGCAAGATCAGCCTTCATGAACCCAATCTGGGTGGGGTCCAGTGTTTGAAGGTTGCCAATGTGCTTATTTATAAGTTCCATGACAATATGTTCCATGGCCTTGCAGATCAGGCTTGTCAGACTGTTAGAATGATAGTTCCTGGGATCCAAAGTGGATCACCCCTTATCGAGTGGGATGACTAAAGCTGTGCACCACTCTGTGGGCATGAAGCCTGAGGTGAGGTTATGATTAAACATGACACATAGGTCAGGTGCCAGTTCATTTTGTAGTTCATGCAGTGCACAGCCTGGGATGTTGCCTGGTCCAATGAATGCTGTATTCTTGGCTTTGTAGAGTGCAGTCTTTACCTGAGTGGTCATTATTACCAGAATTTGGCATTCTTGAGGTATTGAGATGGGCCCTTTAGGGGGTGAGGGGGGTGAAGTTGGCACTGAATCTGCCAGGATATTGGCAATATCCTTGGGATCCATATATCTTGTGCCATTCTGCTGTAGGTCAGAGCAGATCCGAGTATTGCCATTTAGATTCTTGACATAGCTATAGAATGCCTTGTGCTTGTCTTTGGAAACTTTGCCAATTTTGTTTGTGTAACTAGCTTTGGAAGATTTTATGAGGGATCTCAGCTTTCTACTGAGGCTGGTGAGGGAGTTTTTTGAAACCTGGGTTCTTCTGCTTTTCTGCAACAGTTTCTTCCTTCTGTTGTACAGCTTGTTTATGGCAGGGGGCCCCCAGATTTGCTTCATTTTTTAGAGGACAGCATCTTGATTCTATTTGGGATGGCTCGGTCCATGCATGAGTGAATGTGCTCGTACAGCACCTTAGTGTAGGATTCAGCATTTGAACTTCCAGTTCCCATCTACATGGGTGCCATGAAGCCTTTGGGGCTGCTGTTGGGTGGTACACTGCTGTTGTGAGCTATGTGGTGCTTTGGTTAGGTTTGGTGGTGGTGTTTCAGCTTCGGAGGTCCTTGTTGCTTGGGCAGGTTAGCCTCCGCATATGTGGGTTTTGTGTTGCTATGTGTGGGTTTTGGTAGTGTGGGTTTTAAAGGACTATGTGTTGTTTGAGGTGTTGTGTGGCTGTTAACCTTCTCTTGACTGTCTAGCAATCTTTGCTGGAGAGAGCTTTGCTTCCAGTTTGGCTATGTAAGTGCATATCTTGCAGGTTGCAGTGTTTGGTGGTAGGAGAAGAGGGTTGTCTGTCTACATGAGGCAATTGTTGCATTGCCCCAGTATGCCCAGATTCACCAGGTAGACAGGAGAAATCACCAGAAGCTGACCCTTGGACATACCTGGTTAGGTGCTTTCTTTGTGTAGTACAATATCCATTTTCCCTTACTTTTTGGCAAGATACTTGCAATTGTAGGCTGTCTAGTGCCTATGACTATTTTCACCTTATTACTAAGGTGAGGTGAGTGATTGTAACAAATTAAGGCTTCCTAGTTCTTTTTAGTGAGTTTTAGAGCAAGTGCTAGTCATGGGTATACAGATTTTAGTGTAAATTAGCTAGTTCTAAGGGAAAATTTGAAGAGCACACCTACTCATCTCATCATTCCCTCACTTACTGCCTCTCATTCATCCTACCTCCCTCTTCACATTGCATCTGTTACATTTTCTCTCTTTTATAATCCTCTTCCCCCTGCATGCCTCTCTTACCATTTCTCTGTGTTGTCCTCCTGGTATCTTTTCCTGCAACTCTTCACACACTCACCTCTTTTAATGTTTTTATATTTCTCTATATAATGACATAAGCCATCTCATTCATTAAGGCTACATGTTATCAAAAAAAAAAAAG